>NW_026292600.1:0-307304 GCF_023091745.1 Budorcas taxicolor
CTCAGAAGCACCCCAAGATCCATGGCAACACTGGAGAGGAATCCTCAGGTTCCGGCCCCGACTCCACACAAGGTCTTAGGCCCCGGCATGGACGGGAGAGGAATCCCGAGATGGCCCCTAGCAACTCGCATGGGGACTGCCTTTCCTGAGGCCACACGAGCGGGTCCCTGAGGTCCCCGTCGTAACTCGAGAAGACCTGCCGCAACTCGAGAAAATCCAGGAGGTTCTCCCCTCCAGGCGAGATGAGGCCCATGTCCGCTGAGGCGTCTCAAGGCTGATCCACCTCACCTCTGGAACTTCGAAAGGGTCCTTCGCACCCTTGGTGCAAATCAAGAAGTTCCCCGACATATCCGTCTCCACTCGAGAGGAAACACGAAGTTTTCTCCCACATCCAGAGGAGCCCTGTTTCTGCCTCGTAGCTCGAGATGAGGGATCCTTTCCCTGCTTCGTCGGGAATAAGTTCCCGGCGTTCCCGTGGCATCTCAAGAGGAGGCCCTCTCAACAGGAACGGCGAGAGGATCTCCAGGGTCGTGCCACCATTCCAAGAGTCCCCCAGATGTCTCAGTCCATTCCAGAGGAATCTCTATTCCCTTCACCGGCTCGTCTTTCACGGTGAGGATCGACTCACACCAAGGTGGCACGTGGCACGGCCCTGTGGGAAAGCCTCGTGGGAAAGCCTCGAGGGACAGCCTCGAGGGAAAGCCACAGATCCCTTGATCCACGTGACAGGAAGCCTGACACTACTGCTGCAGATCGCGAGGATAGCGCACGTGCATGCCCCCACTCGAGACGAGGCCTGACTCCCCTGGGGAGACACAGAAGCACCCCAAGATCCATGTCAACACTGGAGAGGAACCCTCAGGTTCCGGCCCCGACTCCACACAAGGTTCTTAGGCCCCGGCATGGACGGGAGAGGAATCCCGAGAGGGCCCCTAGAACTCGCATGGGGACTGGCCTTTCCTGAGGCCACCAGAGCGGGTCCCTGAGGTCCCCGCCGTAACTCGAGAAGACCTGCCACAACTCGAGAAAATCCAGGAGGTTCTCCCCTCCAGGCGAGATGAGGCCCATTTCCGCTGAGGCGTCTCGAGGCTTATCACACCTCACCTCTGGAACTTCGAAAGGGGTTCTTCACACCCTTGGTGCAAATCAAGAAGTTCCCCGACATACCCGTCTCCACTCGAGAGGAAACACGAGGGGTCCCGCCCACATGCACAGGAGCCCCGTTTCCGCCTCGTAGCTCGATATGAGGGATCCTTTCCTGCTTCGTCGGGAAGAGTTCCGGCGTTCCCGTCGCAATTCAAGAGGAGGCCCTCTCAACAGGAACGGCGAGAGGAACTCCAGGGTCGTGCCACCATTCCAAGAGTCCCCCAGATGTCTCAGTCCATTCCAGAGGAACCTCTTTTCCCTTCACCGGCTCGTCTTTCACGCCGAGGATCGACTCACACCAAGGTGGCACGTGGCACAGACCTGTGGTGAAGCCTCGTGGGAAAGACTCGAGGGAAAGCCGCAGATCCCTTGATCCACGTGACAGGAAGCGTGACACTACTGCTGCAGTTCGGGAGGAAAGCGCACGTGCATGCCCCCACTCGAGACGAGGCCTGACTCCCCTGGGGAGACTCAGAAGCACCCCAAGATCCATGGCAACACTGGAGAGGAATCCTCAGGTTCCGGCCCCGACTCCACACAAGGTCTTAGGCCCCGGCATGGACGGGAGAGGAATCCCGAGATGGCCCCTAGCAACTCGCATGGGGACTGGCCTTTCCTGAGGCCACACGAGCGGGTCCCTGAGGTCCCCGTCGTAACTCGAGAAGACCTGCCGCAACTCGAGAAAATCCAGGAGGTTCTCCCCTCCAGGCGAGATGAGGCCCATGTCCGCTGAGGCGTCTCAAGGCTGATCCACCTCACCTCTGGAACTTCGAAAGGGTCCTTCGCACCCTTGGTGCAAATCAAGAAGTTCCCCGACATATCCGTCTCCACTCGAGCGGAAACACGAAGTTTTCTCCCACATCCAGAGGAGCCCTGTTTCTGCCTCGTAGCTCGAGATGAGGGATCCTTTCCCTGCTTCGTCGGGAAAAAGTTCCCGGCGTTCCCGTGGCATCTCAAGAGGAGGCCCTCTCAACAGGAACGGCGAGAGGATCTCCAGGGTCGTGCCACCATTCCAAGAGTCCCCCAGATGTCTCAGTCCATTCCAGAGGAATCTCTATTCCCTTCACCGGCTCGTCTTTCACGGTGAGGATCGACTCACACCAAGGTGGCACGTGGCACGGCCCTGTGGGAAAGCCTCGTGGGAAAGCCTCGAGGGACAGCCTCGAGGGAAAGCCACAGATCCCTTGATCCACGTGACAGGAAGCCTGACACTACTGCTGCAGATCGCGAGGATAGCGCACGTGCATGCCCCCACTCGAGACGAGGCCTGACTCCCCTGGGGAGACACAGAAGCACCCCAAGATCCATGTCAACACTGGAGAGGAACCCTCAGGTTCCGGCCCCGACTCCACACAAGGTCTTAGGCCCCGGCATGGACGGGAGAGGAATCCCGAGAGGGCCCCTAGAACTCGCATGGGGACTGGCCTTTCCTGAGGCCACCAGAGCGGGTCCCTGAGGTCCCCGCCGTAACTCGAGAAGACCTGCCACAACTCGAGAAAATCCAGGAGGTTCTCCCCTCCAGGCGAGATGAGGCCCATTTCCGCTGAGGCGTCTCGAGGCTTATCACACCTCACCTCTGGAACTTCGAAAGGGTTCTTCACACCCTTGGTGCAAATCAAGAAGTTCCCCGACATACCCGTCTCCACTCGAGAGGAAACACGAGGGTCCCGCCCACATGCACAGGAGCCCCGTTTCCGCCTCGTAGCTCGATATGAGGGATCCTTTCCTGCTTCGTCGGGAAGAGTTCCCGGCGTTCCCGTCGCAATTCAAGAGGAGGCCCTCTCAACAGGAACGGCGAGAGGAACTCCAGGGTCGTGCCACCATTCCAAGAGTCCCCCAGATGTCTCAGTCCATTCCAGAGGAACCTCTTTTCCCTTCACCGGCTCGTCTTTCACGCCGAGGATCGACTCACACCAAGGTGGCACGTGGCACAGCCCTGTGGTGAAGCCTCGTGGGAAAGACTCGAGGGAAAGCCGCAGATCCCTTGATCCACGTGACAGGAAGCGTGACACTACTGCTGCAGTTCGGGAGGAAAGCGCACGTGCATGCCCCCACTCGAGACGAGGCCTGACTCCCCTGGGGAGACTCAGAAGCACCCCAAGATCCATGGCAACACTGGAGAGGAATCCTCAGGTTCCGGCCCCGACTCCACACAAGGTCTTAGGCCCCGGCATGGACGGGAGAGGAATCCCGAGATGGCCCCTAGCAACTCGCATGGGGACTGGCCTTTCCTGAGGCCACACGAGCGGGTCCCTGAGGTCCCCGTCGTAACTCGAGAAGACCTGCCGCAACTCGAGAAAATCCAGGAGGTTCTCCCCTCCAGGCGAGATGAGGCCCATGTCCGCTGAGGCGTCTCAAGGCTGATCCACCTCACCTCTGGAACTTCGAAAGGGTCCTTCGCACCCTTGGTGCAAATCAAGAAGTTCCCCGACATATCCGTCTCCACTCGAGCGGAAACACGAAGTTTTCTCCCACATCCAGAGGAGCCCTGTTTCTGCCTCGTAGCTCGAGATGAGGGATCCTTTCCCTGCTTCGTCGGGAAAAAGTTCCCGGCGTTCCCGTGGCATCTCAAGAGGAGGCCCTCTCAACAGGAACGGCGAGAGGATCTCCAGGGTCGTGCCACCATTCCAAGAGTCCCCCAGATGTCTCAGTCCATTCCAGAGGAATCTCTATTCCCTTCACCGGCTCGTCTTTCACGGTGAGGATCGACTCACACCAAGGTGGCACGTGGCACGGCCCTGTGGGAAAGCCTCGTGGGAAAGCCTCGAGGGACAGCCTCGAGGGAAAGCCACAGATCCCTTGATCCACGTGACAGGAAGCCTGACACTACTGCTGCAGATCGCGAGGATAGCGCACGTGCATGCCCCCACTCGAGACGAGGCCTGACTCCCCTGGGGAGACACAGAAGCACCCCAAGATCCATGTCAACACTGGAGAGGAACCCTCAGGTTCCGGCCCCGACTCCACACAAGGTCTTAGGCCCCGGCATGGACGGGAGAGGAATCCCGAGAGGGCCCCTAGAACTCGCATGGGGACTGGCCTTTCCTGAGGCCACCAGAGCGGGTCCCTGAGGTCCCCGCCGTAACTCGAGAAGACCTGCCACAACTCGAGAAAATCCAGGAGGTTCTCCCCTCCAGGCGAGATGAGGCCCATTTCCGCTGAGGCGTCTCGAGGCTTATCACACCTCACCTCTGGAACTTCGAAAGGGTTCTTCACACCCTTGGTGCAAATCAAGAAGTTCCCCGACATACCCGTCTCCACTCGAGAGGAAACACGAGGGTCCCGCCCACATGCACAGGAGCCCCGTTTCCGCCTCGTAGCTCGGTATGAGGGATCCTTTCCTGCTTCGTCGGGAAGAGTTCCCGGCGTTCCCGTCGCAATTCAAGAGGAGGCCCTCTCAACAGGAACGGCGAGAGGAACTCCAGGGTCGTGCCACCATTCCAAGAGTCCCCCAGATGTCTCAGTCCATTCCAGAGGAACCTCTTTTCCCTTCACCGGCTCGTCTTTCACGCCGAGGATCGACTCACACCAAGGTGGCACGTGGCACAGCCCTGTGGTGAAGCCTCGTGGGAAAGACTCGAGGGAAAGCCGCAGATCCCTTGATCCACGTGACAGGAAGCGTGACACTACTGCTGCAGTTCGGGAGGAAAGCGCACGTGCATGCCCCCACTCGAGACGAGGCCTGACTCCCCTGGGGAGACTCAGAAGCACCCCAAGATCCATGGCAACACTGGAGAGGAATCCTCAGGTTCCGGCCCCGACTCCACACAAGGTCTTAGGCCCCGGCATGGACGGGAGAGGAATCCCGAGATGGCCCCTAGCAACTCGCATGGGGACTGGCCTTTCCTGAGGCCACACGAGCGGGTCCCTGAGGTCCCCGTCGTAACTCGAGAAGACCTGCCGCAACTCGAGAAAATCCAGGAGGTTCTCCCCTCCAGGCGAGATGAGGCCCATGTCCGCTGAGGCGTCTCAAGGCTGATCCACCTCACCTCTGGAACTTCGAAAGGGTCCTTCGCACCCTTGGTGCAAATCAAGAAGTTCCCCGACATATCCGTCTCCACTCGAGCGGAAACACGAAGTTTTCTCCCACATCCAGAGGAGCCCTGTTTCTGCCTCGTAGCTCGAGATGAGGGATCCTTTCCCTGCTTCGTCGGGAAAAAGTTCCCGGCGTTCCCGTGGCATCTCAAGAGGAGGCCCTCTCAACAGGAACGGCGAGAGGATCTCCAGGGTCGTGCCACCATTCCAAGAGTCCCCCAGATGTCTCAGTCCATTCCAGAGGAATCTCTATTCCCTTCACCGGCTCGTCTTTCACGGTGAGGATCGACTCACACCAAGGTGGCACGTGGCACGGCCCTGTGGGAAAGCCTCGTGGGAAAGCCTCGAGGGACAGCCTCGAGGGAAAGCCACAGATCCCTTGATCCACGTGACAGGAAGCCTGACACTACTGCTGCAGATCGCGAGGATAGCGCACGTGCATGCCCCCACTCGAGACGAGGCCTGACTCCCCTGGGGAGACACAGAAGCACCCCAAGATCCATGTCAACACTGGAGAGGAACCCTCAGGTTCCGGCCCCGACTCCACACAAGGTCTTAGGCCCCGGCATGGACGGGAGAGGAATCCCGAGAGGGCCCCTAGAACTCGCATGGGGACTGGCCTTTCCTGAGGCCACCAGAGCGGGTCCCTGAGGTCCCCGCCGTAACTCGAGAAGACCTGCCACAACTCGAGAAAATCCAGGAGGTTCTCCCCTCCAGGCGAGATGAGGCCCATTTCCGCTGAGGCGTCTCGAGGCTTATCACACCTCACCTCTGGAACTTCGAAAGGGTTCTTCACACCCTTGGTGCAAATCAAGAAGTTCCCCGACATACCCGTCTCCACTCGAGAGGAAACACGAGGGTCCCGCCCACATGCACAGGAGCCCCGTTTCCGCCTCGTAGCTCGATATGAGGGATCCTTTCCTGCTTCGTCGGGAAGAGTTCCCGGCGTTCCCGTCGCAATTCAAGAGGAGGCCCTCTCAACAGGAACGGCGAGAGGAACTCCAGGGTCGTGCCACCATTCCAAGAGTCCCCCAGATGTCTCAGTCCATTCCAGAGGAACCTCTTTTCCCTTCACCGGCTCGTCTTTCACGCCGAGGATCGACTCACACCAAGGTGGCACGTGGCACAGCCCTGTGGTGAAGCCTCGTGGGAAAGACTCGAGGGAAAGCCGCAGATCCCTTGATCCACGTGACAGGAAGCGTGACACTACTGCTGCAGTTCGGGAGGAAAGCGCACGTGCATGCCCCCACTCGAGACGAGGCCTGACTCCCCTGGGGAGACTCAGAAGCACCCCAAGATCCATGGCAACACTGGAGAGGAATCCTCAGGTTCCGGCCCCGACTCCACACAAGGTCTTAGGCCCCGGCATGGACGGGAGAGGAATCCCGAGATGGCCCCTAGCAACTCGCATGGGGACTGGCCTTTCCTGAGGCCACACGAGCGGGTCCCTGAGGTCCCCGTCGTAACTCGAGAAGACCTGCCGCAACTCGAGAAAATCCAGGAGGTTCTCCCCTCCAGGCGAGATGAGGCCCATGTCCGCTGAGGCGTCTCAAGGCTGATCCACCTCACCTCTGGAACTTCGAAAGGGTCCTTCGCACCCTTGGTGCAAATCAAGAAGTTCCCCGACATATCCGTCTCCACTCGAGCGGAAACACGAAGTTTTCTCCCACATCCAGAGGAGCCCTGTTTCTGCCTCGTAGCTCGAGATGAGGGATCCTTTCCCTGCTTCGTCGGGAAAAAGTTCCCGGCGTTCCCGTGGCATCTCAAGAGGAGGCCCTCTCAACAGGAACGGCGAGAGGATCTCCAGGGTCGTGCCACCATTCCAAGAGTCCCCCAGATGTCTCAGTCCATTCCAGAGGAATCTCTATTCCCTTCACCGGCTCGTCTTTCACGGTGAGGATCGACTCACACCAAGGTGGCACGTGGCACGGCCCTGTGGGAAAGCCTCGTGGGAAAGCCTCGAGGGACAGCCTCGAGGGAAAGCCACAGATCCCTTGATCCACGTGACAGGAAGCCTGACACTACTGCTGCAGATCGCGAGGATAGCGCACGTGCATGCCCCCACTCGAGACGAGGCCTGACTCCCCTGGGGAGACACAGAAGCACCCCAAGATCCATGTCAACACTGGAGAGGAACCCTCAGGTTCCGGCCCCGACTCCACACAAGGTCTTAGGCCCCGGCATGGACGGGAGAGGAATCCCGAGAGGGCCCCTAGAACTCGCATGGGGACTGGCCTTTCCTGAGGCCACCAGAGCGGGTCCCTGAGGTCCCCGCCGTAACTCGAGAAGACCTGCCACAATTCGAGAAAATCCAGGAGGTTCTCCCCTCCAGGCGAGATGAGGCCCATTTCCGCTGAGGCGTCTCGAGGCTTATCACACCTCACCTCTGGAACTTCGAAAGGGTTCTTCACACCCTTGGTGCAAATCAAGAAGTTCCCCGACATACCCGTCTCCACTCGAGAGGAAACACGAGGGTCCCGCCCACATGCACAGGAGCCCCGTTTCCGCCTCGTAGCTCGATATGAGGGATCCTTTCCTGCTTCGTCGGGAAGAGTTCCCGGCGTTCCCGTCGCAATTCAAGAGGAGGCCCTCTCAACAGGAACGGCGAGAGGAACTCCAGGGTCGTGCCACCATTCCAAGAGTCCCCCAGATGTCTCAGTCCATTCCAGAGGAACCTCTTTTCCCTTCACCGGCTCGTCTTTCACGCCGAGGATCGACTCACACCAAGGTGGCACGTGGCACAGCCCTGTGGTGAAGCCTCGTGGGAAAGACTCGAGGGAAAGCCGCAGATCCCTTGATCCACGTGACAGGAAGCGTGACACTACTGCTGCAGTTCGGGAGGAAAGCGCACGTGCATGCCCCCACTCGAGACGAGGCCTGACTCCCCTGGGGAGACTCAGAAGCACCCCAAGATCCATGGCAACACTGGAGAGGAATCCTCAGGTTCCGGCCCCGACTCCACACAAGGTCTTAGGCCCCGGCATGGACGGGAGAGGAATCCCGAGATGGCCCCTAGCAACTCGCATGGGGACTGGCCTTTCCTGAGGCCACACGAGCGGGTCCCTGAGGTCCCCGTCGTAACTCGACAAGACCTGCCGCAACTCGAGAAAATCCAGGAGGTTCTCCCCTCCAGGCGAGATGAGGCCCATGTCCGCTGAGGCGTCTCAAGGCTGATCCACCTCACCTCTGGAACTTCGAAAGGGTCCTTCGCACCCTTGGTGCAAATCCAGAAGTTCCCCGACATATCCGTCTCCACTCGAGCGGAAACACGAAGTTTTCTCCCACATCCAGAGGAGCCCTGTTTCTGCCTCGTAGCTCGAGATGAGGGATCCTTTCCCTGCTTCGTCGGGAAAAAGTTCCCGGCGTTCCCGTGGCATCTCAAGAGGAGGCCCTCTCAACAGGAACGGCGAGAGGATCTCCAGGGTCGTGCCACCATTCCAAGAGTCCCCCAGATGTCTCAGTCCATTCCAGAGGAATCTCTATTCCCTTCACCGGCTCGTCTTTCACGGTGAGGATCGACTCACACCAAGGTGGCACGTGGCACGGCCCTGTGGGAAAGCCTCGTGGGAAAGCCTCGAGGGACAGCCTCGAGGGAAAGCCACAGATCCCTTGATCCACGTGACAGGAAGCCTGACACTACTGCTGCAGATCGCGAGGATAGCGCACGTGCATGCCCCCACTCGAGACGAGGCCTGACTCCCCTGGGGAGACACAGAAGCACCCCAAGATCCATGTCAACACTGGAGAGGAACCCTCAGGTTCCGGCCCCGACTCCACACAAGGTCTTAGGCCCCGGCATGGACGGGAGAGGAATCCCGAGAGGGCCCCTAGAACTCGCATGGGGACTGGCCTTTCCTGAGGCCACCAGAGCGGGTCCCTGAGGTCCCCGCCGTAACTCGAGAAGACCTGCCACAACTCGAGAAAATCCAGGAGGTTCTCCCCTCCAGGCGAGATGAGGCCCATTTCCGCTGAGGCGTCTCGAGGCTTATCACACCTCACCTCTGGAACTTCGAAAGGGTTCTTCACACCCTTGGTGCAAATCAAGAAGTTCCCCGACATACCCGTCTCCACTCGAGAGGAAACACGAGGGTCCCGCCCACATGCACAGGAGCCCCGTTTCCGCCTCGTAGCTCGATATGAGGGATCCTTTCCTGCTTCGTCGGGAAGAGTTCCCGGCGTTCCCGTCGCAATTCAAGAGGAGGCCCTCTCAACAGGAACGGCGAGAGGAACTCCAGGGTCGTGCCACCATTCCAAGAGTCCCCCAGATGTCTCAGTCCATTCCAGAGGAACCTCTTTTCCCTTCACCGGCTCGTCTTTCACGCCGAGGATCGACTCACACCAAGGTGGCACGTGGCACAGCCCTGTGGTGAAGCCTCGTGGGAAAGACTCGAGGGAAAGCCGCAGATCCCTTGATCCACGTGACAGGAAGCGTGACACTACTGCTGCAGTTCGGGAGGAAAGCGCACGTGCATGCCCCCACTCGAGACGAGGCCTGACTCCCCTGGGGAGACTCAGAAGCACCCCAAGATCCATGTCAACACTGGAGAGGAACCCTCAGGTTCCGGCCCCGACTCCACACAAGGTCTTAGGCCCCGGCATGGACGGGAGAGGAATCCCGAGAGGGCCCCTAGAACTCGCATGGGGACTGGCCTTTCCTGAGGCCACCAGAGCGGGTCCCTGAGGTCCCCGCCGTAACTCGAGAAGACCTGCCACAACTCGAGAAAATCCAGGAGGTTCTCCCCTCCAGGCGAGATGAGGCCCATTTCCGCTGAGGCGTCTCGAGGCTTATCACACCTCACCTCTGGAACTTCGAAAGGGTTCTTCACACCCTTGGTGCAAATCAAGAAGTTCCCCGACATACCCGTCTCCACTCGAGAGGAAACACGAGGGTCCCGTCCACATGCACAGGAGCCCCGTTTCCGCCTCGTAGCTCGATATGAGGGATCCTTTCCTGCTTCGTCGGGAAGAGTTCCCGGCGTTCCCGTCGCAATTCAAGAGGAGGCCCTCTCAACAGGAACGGCGAGAGGAACTCCAGGGTCGTGCCACCATTCCAAGAGTCCCCCAGATGTCTCAGTCCATTCCAGAGGAACCTCTTTTCCCTTCACCGGCTCGTCTTTCACGCCGAGGATCGACTCACACCAAGGTGGCACGTGGCACAGCCCTGTGGTGAAGCCTCGTGGGAAAGACTCGAGGGAAAGCCGCAGATCCCTTGATCCACGTGACAGGAAGCGTGACACTACTGCTGCAGTTCGGGAGGAAAGCGCACGTGCATGCCCCCACTCGAGACGAGGCCTGACTCCCCTGGGGAGACTCAGAAGCACCCCAAGATCCATGGCAACACTGGAGAGGAATCCTCAGGTTCCGGCCCCGACTCCACACAAGGTCTTAGGCCCCAGCATGGACGGGAGAGGAATCCCGAGATGGCCCCTAGCAACTCGCATGGGGACTGGCCTTTCCTGAGGCCACACGAGCGGGTCCCTGAGGTCCCCGTCGTAACTCGAGAAGACCTGCCGCAACTCGAGAAAATCCAGGAGGTTCTCCCCTCCAGGCGAGATGAGGCCCATGTCCGCTGAGGCGTCTCAAGGCTGATCCACCTCACCTCTGGAACTTCGAAAGGGTCCTTCGCACCCTTGGTGCAAATCAAGAAGTTCCCCGACATATCCGTCTCCACTCGAGCGGAAACACGAAGTTTTCTCCCACATCCAGAGGAGCCCTGTTTCTGCCTCGTAGCTCGAGATGAGGGATCCTTTCCCTGCTTCGTCGGGAAAAAGTTCCCGGCGTTCCCGTGGCATCTCAAGAGGAGGCCCTCTCAACAGGAACGGCGAGAGGATCTCCAGGGTCGTGCCACCATTCCAAGAGTCCCCCAGATGTCTCAGTCCATTCCAGAGGAATCTCTATTCCCTTCACCGGCTCGTCTTTCACGGTGAGGATCGACTCACACCAAGGTGGCACGTGGCACGGCCCTGTGGGAAAGCCTCGTGGGAAAGCCTCGAGGGACAGCCTCGAGGGAAAGCCACAGATCCCTTGATCCACGTGACAGGAAGCCTGACACTACTGCTGCAGATCGCGAGGATAGCGCACGTGCATGCCCCCACTCGAGACGAGGCCTGACTCCCCTGGGGAGACACAGAAGCACCCCAAGATCCATGTCAACACTGGAGAGGAACCCTCAGGTTCCGGCCCCGACTCCACACAAGGTCTTAGGCCCCGGCATGGACGGGAGAGGAATCCCGAGAGGGCCCCTAGAACTCGCATGGGGACTGGCCTTTCCTGAGGCCACCAGAGCGGGTCCCTGAGGTCCCCGCCGTAACTCGAGAAGACCTGCCACAACTCGAGAAAATCCAGGAGGTTCTCCCCTCCAGGCGAGATGAGGCCCATTTCCGCTGAGGCGTCTCGAGGCTTATCACACCTCACCTCTGGAACTTCGAAAGGGTTCTTCACACCCTTGGTGCAAATCAAGAAGTTCCCCGACATACCCGTCTCCACTCGAGAGGAAACACGAGGGTCCCGCCCACATGCACAGGAGCCCCGTTTCCGCCTCGTAGCTCGATATGAGGGATCTTTTCCTGCTTCGTCGGGAAGAGTTCCCGGCGTTCCCGTCGCAATTCAAGAGGAGGCCCTCTCAACAGGAACGGCGAGAGGAACTCCAGGGTCGTGCCACCATTCCAAGAGTCCCCCAGATGTCTCAGTCCATTCCAGAGGAACCTCTTTTCCCTTCACCGGCTCGTCTTTCACGCCGAGGATCGACTCACACCAAGGTGGCACGTGGCACAGCCCTGTGGTGAAGCCTCGTGGGAAAGACTCGAGGGAAAGCCGCAGATCCCTTGATCCACGTGACAGGAAGCGTGACACTACTGCTGCAGTTCGGGAGGAAAGCGCACGTGCATGCCCCCACTCGAGACGAGGCCTGACTCCCCTGGGGAGACTCAGAAGCACCCCAAGATCCATGGCAACACTGGAGAGGAATCCTCAGGTTCCGGCCCCGACTCCACACAAGGTCTTAGGCCCCGGCATGGACGGGAGAGGAATCCCGAGATGGCCCCTAGCAACTCGCATGGGGACTGGCCTTTCCTGAGGCCACACGAGCGGGTCCCTGAGGTCCCCGTCGTAACTCGAGAAGACCTGCCGCAACTCGAGAAAATCCAGGAGGTTCTCCCCTCCAGGCGAGATGAGGCCCATGTCCGCTGAGGCGTCTCAAGGCTGATCCACCTCACCTCTGGAACTTCGAAAGGGTCCTTCGCACCCTTGGTGCAAATCCAGAAGTTCCCCGACATATCCGTCTCCACTCGAGCGGAAACACGAAGTTTTCTCCCACATCCAGAGGAGCCCTGTTTCTGCCTCGTAGCTCGAGATGAGGGATCCTTTCCCTGCTTCGTCGGGAAAAAGTTCCCGGCGTTCCCGTGGCATCTCAAGAGGAGGCCCTCTCAACAGGAACGGCGAGAGTATCTCCAGGGTCGTGCCACCATTCCAAGAGTCCCCCAGATGTCTCAGTCCATTCCAGAGGAATCTCTATTCCCTTCACCGGCTCGTCTTTCACGGTGAGGATCGACTCACACCAAGGTGGCACGTGGCACGGCCCTGTGGGAAAGCCTCGTGGGAAAGCCTCGAGGGACAGCCTCGAGGGAAAGCCACAGATCCCTTGATCCACGTGACAGGAAGCCTGACACTACTGCTGCAGATCGCGAGGATAGCGCACGTGCATGCCCCCACTCGAGACGAGGCCTGACTCCCCTGGGGAGACACAGAAGCACCCCAAGATCCATGTCAACACTGGAGAGGAACCCTCAGGTTCCGGCCCCGACTCCACACAAGGTCTTAGGCCCCGGCATGGACGGGAGAGGAATCCCGAGAGGGCCCCTAGAACTCGCATGGGGACTGGCCTTTCCTGAGGCCACCAGAGCGGGTCCCTGAGGTCCCCGCCGTAACTCGAGAAGACCTGCCACAACTCGAGAAAATCCAGGAGGTTCTCCCCTCCAGGCGAGATGAGGCCCATTTCCGCTGAGGCGTCTCGAGGCTTATCACACCTCACCTCTGGAACTTCGAAAGGGTTCTTCACACCCTTGGTGCAAATCAAGAAGTTCCCCGACATACCCGTCTCCACTCGAGAGGAAACACGAGGGTCCCGCCCACATGCACAGGAGCCCCGTTTCCGCCTCGTAGCTCGATATGAGGGATCTTTTCCTGCTTCGTCGGGAAGAGTTCCCGGCGTTCCCGTCGCAATTCAAGAGGAGGCCCTCTCAACAGGAACGGCGAGAGGAACTCCAGGGTCGTGCCACCATTCCAAGAGTCCCCCAGATGTCTCAGTCCATTCCAGAGGAACCTCTTTTCCCTTCACCGGCTCGTCTTTCACGCCGAGGATCGACTCACACCAAGGTGGCACGTGGCACAGCCCTGTGGTGAAGCCTCGTGGGAAAGACTCGAGGGAAAGCCGCAGATCCCTTGATCCACGTGACAGGAAGCGTGACACTACTGCTGCAGTTCGGGAGGAAAGCGCACGTGCATGCCCCCACTCGAGACGAGGCCTGACTCCCCTGGGGAGACTCAGAAGCACCCCAAGATCCATGGCAACACTGGAGAGGAATCCTCAGGTTCCGGCCCCGACTCCACACAAGGTCTTAGGCCCCGGCATGGACGGGAGAGGAATCCCGAGATGGCCCCTAGCAACTCGCATGGGGACTGGCCTTTCCTGAGGCCACACGAGCGGGTCCCTGAGGTCCCCGTCGTAACTCGAGAAGACCTGCTGCAACTCGAGAAAATCCAGGAGGTTCTCCCCTCCAGGCGAGATGAGGCCCATGTCCGCTGAGGCGTCTCAAGGCTGATCCACCTCACCTCTGGAACTTCGAAAGGGTCCTTCGCACCCTTGGTGCAAATCCAGAAGTTCCCCGACATATCCGTCTCCACTCGAGCGGAAACACGAAGTTTTCTCCCACATCCAGAGGAGCCCTGTTTCTGCCTCGTAGCTCGAGATGAGGGATCCTTTCCCTGCTTCGTCGGGAAAAAGTTCCCGGCGTTCCCGTGGCATCTCAAGAGGAGGCCCTCTCAACAGGAACGGCGAGAGGATCTCCAGGGTCGTGCCACCATTCCAAGAGTCCCCCAGATGTCTCAGTCCATTCCAGAGGAATCTCTATTCCCTTCACCGGCTCGTCTTTCACGGTGAGGATCGACTCACACCAAGGTGGCACGTGGCACGGCCCTGTGGGAAAGCCTCGTGGGAAAGCCTCGAGGGAAAGCCTCGAGGGAAAGCCATAGATCCCTTGATCCCGTGACAGGAAGCGTGACACTACTGCTGCAGCTCGCGAGGAAAGCGCACGTGCATGCCCCCACTCGAGACGAGGCCTGACTCCCCTGGGGAGACTCAGAAGCACCCCAAGATCCATGGCAACACTGGAGAGGAATCCTCAGGTTCCGGCCCCGACTTCACACAAGGTCTTAGGCCCCGGCATGGACGGGAGAGGAATCCCGAGAGGGCCCCTAGCAACTCGCATGGGGACTGGCCTTTCCTGAGGCCACCAGAGCGGGTCCCTGAGGTCCCCGCCGTTACTCGAGAAGACCAGCCGCAACTCGAGAAAATCCAGGAGGTTCTCCCCTCCAGGCGAGATGAGGCCCATTTCCGCTGAGGCGTCTCGAGGCTTATCACACCTCACCTCTGGAACTTCGAAAGGGTCCTTCACACCCTTGGTGCAATTCAAGAAGTTCCCCGACATACCCGTCTCCACTCGAGAGGAAACACGAGGGTCCCGCCCACATGCACAGGAGGCCCGTTTCCGCCTCGTAGCTCGAGATGAGGGATCCTTTCCCTGCTTCGTCGGGAAAGAGTTCCCGGCATTCCCGTCGCATCTCAAGAGGAGGCCCTCTCAACAGGAACGGCGAGAGGAACTCCAGGGTCGTGCCACCATTCCAAGAGTCCCCCAGATGTCTCAGTCCATTCCAGAGGAACGTCTTTTCCCTTCACCGGCTCGTCTTTCACGCCGAGGATCGACTCACATCAAGGTGGCACGTGGCACAGCCCTGTGGGAAAGCCTCGTGGGAAAGCCTCGAGGGAAAGCCTCGAGGGAAAGCCACAGATCCCTTGATCCACGTGACAGGTAGCGTGACACCACTGCTGCAGCTCGGGAGGAAAGCGCACGTGCATGCCCTCACTCGAGCCGAGGCCTGACTCCCCTGGGGAGACTCAGAAGTACCCCAGGATCCATGGCAACACTGGAGAGGAATCCTCAGGTTCCGGCCCGGACTCCACACAAGGTCTTAGGCCCCGGCATGGATGGGAGAGGAATCCCGAGATGGCCCGTAGCAACTCGCATGGGGACTGGTCTTTCCTGAGGCCACAAGAGCGGGTCCCTGAGGTCCCCGTCGTAACTCGAGAAGACCTGCCGCAACTCGAGACAATCCAGGAGGTTCTCCCCTCCAGGCGAGATGACGCCCATTTCCGCTGAGGCGTCTCAAGGCTGATCCACCTCACCTCTGGAACTTCGAAAGGGTCCTTTGCACCCTTGGTGCATATCAAGAAGTTCCCCGACATACGCGTCTCCACTCGAGCGGAAACACGAGGGTTCCTCCCACATCCAGAGGAGCCCTGTTTCTGCATCGAAGCTCGAGATGAGGGATCCTTTCCCTGCTTCATCGGGAAAAATTCCCGGCGTTCCCGTCGCATCTCAAGAGGAGGCCCTCTCAACAGGAACGGCGAGAGGAACTCCAGGGTCGTGCCACCATTCCAAGAGTAACCCACATGTCTCAGTCCATTCCAGAGGAACCTCTTTTCCCTTCACCGGCTCGTCTTTCACGCCGAGGATCGACTCACACCAAGGTGGCACGTGGCACAGCCCTGTGGGAAAGCCTCGAGGGAAAGCCTCGAGGGAAAGCCTCGAGGGAAAGCCACAGATCCCTTGATCCACGTGACAGGAAGCGTGACACTACTGCTGCAGCTCGGGAGGAAAGCGCACGTGCATGCCCCCACTAGAGACGAGGCCTGACTCCCCTCGGGAGACTCAGAAGCACCCCAAGATCCATGGCAACACTGGAGAGGAATCCTCAGGTTCCGGCCCCGACTCCACACAATGTCTTAGGCCCCGGCATGGACGGGAGAGGAATCCCGAGAGGGCCCCTAGCAACTCGCATGGGGACTGGCCTTTCCTGAGGCCACCAGAGCGAGTCCCTGAGGTCCCCGTCGTACCTCGAGAAGACCTGCCACAACTCGAGAACATCCAGGAGGTTCTCCCCTCCAGGCGAGATGAGGCCCATTTCCGCTGAGGCGTCTCGAGGCTGATCACACCTCACCTCTGGAACGTCGAAAGGGTCCTTCACACCCTTGGTGCAAATCAAGAAGCTCCCCGACATACCCGTCTCCACTCGAGAGGAAACACGAGGGTCCTGCCCACATCCAGAGGAGCCCCGTTTCCGCCTCGTAGCTCGAGATGAGGGATCCTTTCCCTGCCTCGTCGGGAAAGAGTTTCCGGCGTTCCCGTCGCATCTCAAGAGGAGGCCCTCTCAACAGGAATGGCGTGAGGAACTCCAGGGTCGTTCCACCATACCAAGAGGTCCCCAGATGTCTCAGTCCATTCCAGAGGAACCTCTTTTCCCTTCACCGGCTCGTCTTTCACGCCGAGGATCGACTCACACCAAGGTGGCACGTGGCACGGCCCTGTGGGAAAGCCTCGTGGGAATGCCTCGAGGGAAAGCCTCGAGGGAAAGCCACAGATCCCTTGATCCCATGACAGGAAGCGGGACACTACTGCTGCAGCTCGGGAGGAAAGCGCACGTGCAAGCCCCCACTCGAGACGAGGCCTGACTCCCCTGGGGAGACTCAGAAGCACCCCAAGATCCATGGCAACACTGGAGAGGAATCCTCAGGTTCCGGACCCGACTCCACACAAGGTCTTAGGCCCCGGCATGGAAGGGAGAGGAATCCCGAGATGGCCCCTAGCAACTCGCATGGGGACTGGCCTTTCCTGAGGCCACCAGAGCGGGTCCCTGAGGTCCCCGTCGTAACTCGAGAAGACCTGCCGCAACTCGAGAAAATCCAGGAGGTTCTCCCCTCCAGGCGAGATGAGGCCCATTTCCGCTGAGGTGTCTCGAGGCTGATCACACCTCACCTCTGGAACTTCGAAAGGGTCCTTCACACCCTTGGTGCGAATCAAGAAGTCCCCCGACATACCCGTCTCCACTCGAGAGGAAACACTAGGGTCCCGCCCACATCCAGAGGAGCCCCGTTTCCGCCTCGTAGCTCGAGATGAGGGATCCTTTCCCTGCTTCGTCGGGAAAGAGTTCCCGACGTTCCCGCCACATCTCAAGAGGAGGCCCTCTCAACAGGAACGGAGAGAGGAACTCCAGTGTCGTGCCACCATTCCAAGAGTCCCCCAGATGTCTCAGTTCATTCCAGAGGAACCTCTTTTCCCTTCCCCGGCTCATCTTTCACGCCGAGGATCGACTCACACCAAGGTGGCACGTGGCACGGCCCTGTGGGAAAGCCTCGTGGGAAAGCCTCGAGGGACAGCCTCGAGGGAAAGCCACAGATCCCTTGATCCACGTGACAGGAAGCGTGACACTACTGCTGCAGCTCGGGAGGAAATCGCACGTGCATGCCCCCACTCGAGACGAGGCCTGACTCCCCTCGGGAGACTCAGAAGCACCCCAAGATCCATGGCAACACTGGAGAGGAATCCTCAGGTTCCGGCCCCGACTCCACACAATGTCTTAGGCCCCGGCATGGACGGGAGAGGAATCCCGAGAGGGCCCCTAGCAACTCGCATGGGGACTGGCCTTTCCTGAGGCCACCAGAGCTGGTCCCTGAGGTCCCCGTCGTAACTCGAGAAGACAGGCCGCAACTCGAGAAAATCCAGTAGGTTCTGCCCTGCAGGCGAGAGGAGGCCCATTTCCGCTGAGGCGTCTCGAGGCTGACCACACCTCTTCTCTGGAACTTCGAAAGGGTCCTTCACAACCTTGCTGCAAATCAAGAAGTTCCCCGACATACCCGTCTCCACTCGAGAGGAATCACGAGGGTCCCGCCCACATCCAGAGGAGCCACGTTTCCGCCTCGTAGCTCGAGATGAGGCATCCTTTACCTGCTTCGTCGGGAAAGAGTTCCCGGCGTTCCCGTCGCATCTCAAGAGGAGGCCCTCTCAACAGGAACGGCGAGAGGTAATCCAGGGTCGTGCCACCATTCCAAGAGTCCCCCAGATGTGTCAGTCCATTCCAGAGGAAACTCTTTTCCCTACACCGGCTCGTCTTTCACGCCGAGGATCGACTCACACCAAGGTGGCACGTGGCACGGCCCTGTGGGAAAGACTCGTGGGAAAGCCTCGAGGGAAAGCCTCGAGGGAAAGCCTCGAGGGAAAGCCACAGATCCCTTGATCCACGTGACAGGAAGCGTGACACTACTGCTGCAGCTCGGGAGGAAATCGCACGTGCATGCCCCCACTCGAGACGAGGCCTGACTCCCCTCGGGAGACTCAGAAGCACCCCAAGATCCATGGCAACACTGGAGAGGAATCCTCAGGTTCCGGCCCCGACTCCACACAATGTCTTAGGCCCCGGCATGGACGGGAGATGAATCCCGAGAGGGCCCCTAGCAACTCGCATGGGGACTGGCCTTTCCTGAGGCCACCAGAGCGGGTCCCTGAGGTCCCCGTCGTAACTCGAGAAGACAGGCCGCAACTCGAGAAAATCCAGTAGGTTCTCCCCTGCAGGCGAGATGAGGCCCATTTCCGCTGAGGCGTCTCGAGGCTGACCACACCTCACCTCTGGAACTTCGAAAGGGTCCTTCACAACCTTGCTGCAAATCAAGAAGTTCCCCGACATACCCGTCTCCACTCGAGAGGAAACACGAGGGTCCCGCCCACATCCAGAGGAGCCCCGTTTCCGCCTCGTAGCTCGAGATGAGGCATCCTTTACCTGCTTCGTCGGGAAAGAGTTCCCGGCGTTCCCGTCGCATCTCAAGAGGAGGCCCTCTCAACAGGAACGGCGAGAGGAACTCCAGGGTCGTGCCACCATTCCAAGAGTCCCCCAGATGTCTCAGTCCATTCCAGAGGAAGCTCTTTTCCCTACACCGGCTCGTCTTTCACGCCGAGGATCGACTCACACCAAGGTGGCACGTGGCACGGCCCTGTGGGAAAGACTCGTGGGAAAGCCACGAGGGAAAGCCTCGAGGGAAAGCCTCGAGGGAAAGCCACAGATCCCTTGATCCACGTGACAGGAAGCGTGACACTACTGCTGCAGCTCGGGAGGAAATCACACGTGCATGCCCCCACTCGAGACGAGGCCTGACTCCCCTCGGGAGACTCAGAAGCACCCCAAGATCCATGGCAACACTGGAGAGGAATCCTCAGGTTCCGGCCCCGACTCCACACAATGTCTTAGGCCCCGGCATGGACGGGAGAGGAATCCCGAGAGGGCCCCTAGCAACTCGCATGGGGACTGGCCTTTCCTGAGGCCACCAGAGCGGGTCCCTGAGGTCCCCGTCGTAACTCGAGAAGACAGGCCGCAACTCGAGAAAATCCAGTAGGTTCTCCCCTGCAGGGGAGATGAGGCCCATTTCCGCTGAGGCGTCTCGAGGCTGACCACACCTCACCTCTGGAACTTCGAAAGGGTCCTTCACAACCTTGCTGCAAATCAAGAAGTTCCCCGACATACCCGTCTCCACTCGAGAGGAAACACGATGGTCCCGCCCACATCCAGAGGAGCCCCGTTTCCGCCTCGTAGCTCGAGATGAGGCATCCTTTACCTGCTTCGTCGGGAAAGAGTTCCCGGCGTTCCCGTCGCATCTCAAGAGGAGGCCCTCTCAACAGGAACGGCGAGAGGAACTCCAGGGTCGTGCCACCATTCCAAGAGTCCCCCAGATGTCTCAGTCCATTCCAGAGGAACGTCTTTTCCCTTCACCGGCTCGTCTTTCACGCCGAGGATCGACTCACATCAAGGTGGCACGTGGCACAGCCCTGTGGGAAAGCCTCGTGGGAAAGCCTCGAGGGAAAGCCTCGAGGGAAAGCCACAGATCCCTTGATCCACGTGACAGGTAGCGTGACACCACTGCTGCAGCTCGGGAGGAAAGCGCACGTGCATGCCCTCACTCGAGCCGAGGCCTGACTCCCCTGGGGAGACTCAGAAGTACCCCAGGATCCATGGCAACACTGGAGAGGAATCCTCAGGTTCCGGCCCGGACTCCACACAAGGTCTTAGGCCCCGGCATGGATGGGAGAGGAATCCCGAGATGGCCCGTAGCAACTCGCATGGGGACTGGTCTTTCCTGAGGCCACCAGAGCGGGTCCCTGAGGTCCCCGTCGTAACTCGAGAAGACCTGCCGCAACTCGAGACAATCCAGGAGGTTCTCCCCTCCAGGCGAGATGACGCCCATTTCCGCTGAGGCGTCTCAAGGCTGATCCACCTCACCTCTGGAACTTCGAAAGGGTCCTTTGCACCCTTGGTGCATATCAAGAAGTTCCCCGACATACGCGTCTCCACTCGAGCGGAAACACGAGGGTTCCTCCCACATCCAGAGGAGCCCTGTTTCTGCATCGAAGCTCGAGATGAGGGATCCTTTCCCTGCTTCATCGGGAAAAAGTTCCCGGCGTTCCCGTCGCATCTCAAGAGGAGGCCCTCTCAACAGGAACGGCGAGAGGAACTCCAGGGTCGTGCCACCATTCCAAGAGTAACCCACATGTCTCAGTCCATTCCAGAGGAACCTCTTTTCCCTTCACCGGCTCGTCTTTCACGCCGAGGATCGACTCACACCAAGGTGGCACGTGGCACAGCCCTGTGGGAAAGCCTCGAGGGAAAGCCTCGAGGGAAAGCCTCGAGGGAAAGCCACAGATCCCTTGATCCACGTGACAGGAAGCGTGACACTACTGCTGCAGCTCGGGAGGAAAGCGCACGTGCATGCCCCCACTAGAGACGAGGCCTGACTCCCCTCGGGAGACTCAGAAGCACCCCAAGATCCATGGCAACACTGGAGAGGAATCCTCAGGTTCCGGCCCCGATTCCACACAATGTCTTAGGCCCCGGCATGGACGGGAGAGGAATCCCGAGAGGGCCCCTAGCAACTCGCATGGGGACTGGCCTTTCCTGAGGCCACCAGAGCGAGTCCCTGAGGTCCCCGTCGTACCTCGAGAAGACCTGCCACAACTCGAGAAAATCCAGGAGGTTCTCCCCTCCAGGCGAGATGAGGCCCATTTCCGCTGAGGCGTCTCGAGGCTGATCACACCTCACCTCTGGAACGTCGAAAGGGTCCTTCACACCCTTGGTGCAAATCAAGAAGCTCCCCGACATACCCGTCTCCACTCGAGAGGAAACACGAGGGTCCTGCCCACATCCAGAGGAGCCCCGTTTCCGCCTCGTAGCTCGAGATGAGGGATCCTTTCCCTGCCTCGTCGGGAAAGAGTTCCCGGCGTTCCCGTCGCATCTCAAGAGGAGGCCCTCTCAACAGGAATGGCGTGAGGAACTCCAGGGTCGTTCCACCATACCAAGAGTTCCCCAGATGTCTCAGTCCATTCCAGAGGAACCTCTTTTCCCTTCACCGGCTCGTCTTTCACGCCGAGGATCGACTCACACCAAGGTGGCACGTGGCACGGCCCTGTGGGAAAGCCTCGTGGGAATGCCTCGAGGGAAAGCCTCGAGGGAAAGCCACAGATCCCTTGATCCCATGACAGGAAGCGGGACACTACTGCTGCAGCTCGGGAGGGAAGTGCACGTGCAAGCCCCCACTCGAGACGAGGCCTGACTCCCCTGGGGAGACTCAGAAGCACCCCAAGATCCATGGCAACACTGGAGAGGAATCCTCAGGTTCCGGACCCGACTCCACACAAGGTCTTAGGCCCCGGCATGGAAGGGAGAGGAATCCCGAGATGGCCCCTAGCAACTCGCATGGGGACTGGCCTTTCCTGAGGCCACCAGAGCGGGTCCCTGAGGTCCCCGTCGTAACTCGAGAAGACCTGCCGCAACTCGAGAAAATCCAGGAGGTTCTCCCCTCCAGGCGAGATGAGGCCCATTTCCGCTGAGGCGTCTCGAGGCTGATCACACCTCACCTCTGGAACTTCGAAAGGGTCCTTCACACCCTTGGTGCGAATCAAGAAGTCCCCCGACATACCCGTCTCTACTCGAGAGGAAACACTAGGGTCCCGCCCACATCCAGAGGAGCCCCGTTTCCGCCTCGTAGCTCGAGATGAGGGATCCTTTCCCTGCTTCGTCGGGAAAGAGTTCCCGACGTTCCCGCCACATCTCAAGAGGAGGCCCTCTCAACAGGAACGGAGAGAGGAACTCCAGTGTCGTGCCACCATTCCAAGAGTCCCCCAGATGTCTCAGTTCATTCCAGAGGAACCCCTTTTCCCTTCCCCGGCTCATCTTTCACGCCGAGGATCGACTCACACCAAGGTGGCACGTGGCACGGCCCTGTGGGAAAGCCTCGTGGGAAAGCCTCGAGGGACAGCCTCGAGGGAAAGCCACAGATCCCTTGATCCACGTGACAGGAAGCGTGACACTACTGCTGCAGCTCGGGAGGAAATCTCACGTGCATGCCCCCACTCGAGACGAGGCCTGACTCCCCTCGGGAGACTCAGAAGCACCCCAAGATCCATGGCAACACTGGAGAGGAATCCTCAGGTTCCGGCCCCGACTCCACACAATGTCTTAGGCCCCGGCATGGACGGGAGAGGAATCCCGAGAGGGCCCCTAGCAACTCGCATGGGGACTGGCCTTTCCTGAGGCCACCAGAGCTGGTCCCTGAGGTCCCCGTCGTAACTCGAGAAGACAGGCCGCAACTCGAGAAAATCCAGTAGGTTCTGCCCTGCAGGCGAGAGGAGGCCCATTTCCGCTGAGGCGTCTCGAGGCTGACCACACCTCTTCTCTGGAACTTCGAAAGGGTCCTTCACAACCTTGCTGCAAATCAAGAAGTTCCCCGACATACCCGTCTCCACTCGAGAGGAATCACGAGGGTCCCGCCCACATCCAGAGGAGCCACGTTTCCGCCTCGTAGCTCGAGATGAGGCATCCTTTACCTGCTTCGTCGGGAAAGAGTTCCCGGCGTTCCCGTCGCATCTCAAGAGGAGGCCCTCTCAACAGGAACGGCGAGAGGTAATCCAGGGTCGAGCCACCATTCCAAGAGTCCCCCAGATGTGTCAGTCCATTCCAGAGGAACCTCTTTTCCCTACACCGGCTCGTCTTTCACGCCGAGGATCGACTCACACCAAGGTGGCACGTGGCACGGCCCTGTGGGAAAGACTCGTGGGAAAGCCTCGAGGGAAAGCCTCGAGGGAAAGCCTCGAGGGAAAGCCACAGATCCCTTGATCCACGTGACAGGAAGCGTGACACTACTGCTGCAGCTCGGGAGGAAATCGCACGTGCATGCCCCCACTCGAGACGAGGCCTGACTCCCCTCGGGAGACTCAGAAGCACCCCAAGATCCATGGCAACACTGGAGAGGAATCCTCAGGTTCCGGCCCCGACTCCACACAATGTCTTAGGCCCCGGCATGGACGGGAGATGAATCCCGAGAGGGCCCCTAGCAACTCGCATGGGGCCTGGCCTTTCCTGAGGCCACCAGAGCGGGTCCCTGAGGTCCCCGTCGTAACTCGAGAAGACAGGCCGCAACTCGAGAAAATCCAGTAGGTTCTCCCCTGCAGGCGAGATGAGGCCCATTTCCGCTGAGGCGTCTCGAGGCTGACCACACCTCACCTCTGGAACTTCGAAAGGGTCCTTCACAACCTTGCTGCAAATCAAGAAGTTCCCCGACATACCCGTCTCCACTCGAGAGGAAACACGAGGGTCCCGCCCACATCCAGAGGAGCCCCGTTTCCGCCTCGTAGCTCGAGATGAGGGATCCTTTACCTGCTTCGTCGGGAAAGAGTTCCCGGCGTTCCCGTCGCATCTCAAGAGGAGGCCCTCTCAACAGGAACGGCGAGAGGAACTCCAGGGTCGTGCCACCATTCCAAGAGTCCCCCAGATGTCTCAGTCCATTCCAGAGGAACCTCTTTTCCCTACACCGGCTCGTCTTTCACGCCGAGGATCGACTCACACCAAGGTGGCACGTGGCACGGCCCTGTGGGAAAGACTCGTGGGAAAGCCACGAGGGAAAGCCTCGAGGGAAAGCCTCGAGGGAAAGCCACAGATCCCTTGATCCACGTGACAGGAAGCGTGACACTACTGCTGCAGCTCGGGAGGAAATCACACGTGCATGCCCCCACTCGAGACGAGGCCTGACTCCCCTCGGGAGACTCAGAAGCACCCCAAGATCCATGGCAACACTGGAGAGGAATCCTCAGGTTCCGGCCCCGACTCCACACAATGTCTTAGGCCCCGGCATGGACGGGAGAGGAATCCCGAGAGGGCCCCTAGCAACTCGCATGGGGACTGGCCTTTCCTGAGGCCACCAGAGCGGGTCCCTGAGGTCCCCGTCGTAACTCGAGAAGACAGGCCGCAACTCGAGAAAATCCAGTAGGTTCTCCCCTGCAGGGGAGATGAGGCCCATTTCCGCTGAGGCGTCTCGAGGCTGACCACACCTCACCTCTGGAACTTCGAAAGGGTCCTTCACAACCTTGCTGCAAATCAAGAAGTTCCCCGACATACCCGTCTCCACTCGAGAGGAAACACGATGGTCCCGCCCACATCCAGAGGAGCCCCGTTTCCGCCTCGTAGCTCGAGATGAGGCATCCTTTACCTGCTTCGTCGGGAAAGAGTTCCCGGCGTTCCCGTCGCATCTCAAGAGGAGGCCCTCTCAACAGGAACGGCGAGAGGAACTCCAGGGTCGTGCCACCATTCCAAGAGTCCCCCAGATGTCTCAGTCCATTCCAGAGGAACCTCTTTTCCCTTCACCGGCTCGTCTTTCACGCTGAGGATCTACTCACACCAAGGTGGCACATGGCAAGGCCCTGTGGGAAAGCCTCGTGGGAAAGGCTCGAGGGAAAGCCTCGAGGGAAAGCCTCGAGGGAAAGCCACAGATCCCTTGATCCCGTGACAGGAAGCGGGACACTACTGCTGCAGCTCGGAAGGAAAGCGCACGTGCATGCCCCCACTCGAGACGAGGCATGACTCCCCTGGGGAGACTCAGAAGCACCCCAAGATCCATGGCAACACTGGATAGGAATCCTCAGGTTCCGGCCCCGACTCCACACAAGGTCTTAGGCCCCGGCATGGACGGGAGAGGAATCCTGAGAGGGACCCTAGCAACTCGCATGGGGACTGGCCTTTCCTGAGGCCACCAGAGCGGGTCCCTGAGGTCCCCGTCGTAACTCGAGAAGACCTGCCGCAACTCGAGAAAATCCAGGAGGTTCGCCCCTCCAGGCCAGATGAGGCCCATTTCCGCTGAGGCGTCTCGAGGCTGATTACACCTCACCTCTGGAACTTCGAAAGAGTCCTTCACACCCTTGGTGCAAATCAAAAAGCTCCCCGACATACCCGTCTCCACTCGAGAGGAATCACGAGGGTCCCGCCCACATCCAGAGGAGCCCCGTTTCCGCCTCGTAGCTCGTGATGAGGGATCCTTTCCCTGCTTCCTCGGGAAAGAGTTCCCGGCGTTCCCGCCACATCTCAAGAGGAGGCCCTCTCAACAGGAACGGAGAGAGGAACTCCAGGGTCGTGCCACCATTCCAAGAGTCCCCCAGATGTCTCAGTCCATTCCAGAGGAACCTCTTTTCCCTTCACTGGCTCGTCTTTCACGCCGAGGATCGACTCACACCAAGGTGGCACGTGGCACGGCCCTGTGGGAAAGCCTCGTGGGAAAGCCTCGAGGGAAAGCCTCGAGGGAAAGCCTCGAGGGAAAGCCACAGATCTCTTGATCCACGGGACAGGAAGCGTGACACTACTGCTGCAGCTCGGGAGGAAAGTGCACGTGCATGCCCCCACTCGAGACGAGGCCTGACTCCCCTGGGGAGACTCAGAAGCACCTCAAGATCCATGGCAACACTGGAGAGGAATCCTCAGGTTCCGGCCCCGACTCCACACAATGTCTTAGGCCCCGGCATGGACGGGAGAGGAATCCCGAGAGGGCCCCTAGCAACTCGCGTGGGGATTGGCCTTTCCTGAGGCCCACAGAGCGGATCCCTGAGGTCCCCGTCGTAACTCGAGAAGGCCTGCCGCAACTCGAGAAAATCCAGGAGGTTCTCCCCTCCAGGCGAGATGAGGCCCATTTCCGCTGAGGCGTCTCGAGGCTGATCACACCTCACCTCTGGAACTTCGAAAGGGTCCTTCACACCCTTGGTGCAAATCAAGAATCTCCCCGACATACCCGTCTCCACTCGAGAGGAAACACGAGGGTCTCGCCCACATCCAGAGGAGCCCCGTTTCCGCCTCAAGCTCGAGATGAGGGATCCTTTCCCTGCTTCGTCGGGAAAGAGTTCCCGGCGTTTCCGCCGCATCTCAAGAGGAGGCCCTCTCAACAGGAACGGAGAGAGGAACTCCAGCGTCGTGCCACGATTCCAAGAGTCCCCCAGATGTCTCAGTCCATTCCAGAGGAACCCCTTTTCCCTTCCCCGGCTCATCTTTCACGCCGAGGATCGACTCACACCAAGGTGGCACGTGGCACTGCCCTGTGGGAAAGCCTCGTGGGAAAGCCTCGAGGGACACCCTCGAGGGAAAGCCACAGATCCCTTGATCCACGTGACAGGAAGCGTGGCACTACTGCTGCAGCTCGGGAGGAAAACGCACGTGCATGCCCCCACTCGAGACGAGGCCTCACTCCCCTGGGGAGACTCAGAAACACCCCAAGATCCATGGCAACACTGGAGAGGAATCCTCAGGTTCCGGCCCCGACTCCACACAAGGTCTTAGGCCCCGGCTTGGAAGGGAGAGGAATCCCGAGAGGGCCCCTAGCAACTCGCATGGGGACTGGCCTTTCCTGAGGCCCAAAGAGCGGGTCCCTGAGGTCCCCGTCGTAACTCGAGAAGACCTGCCAGAACTCGAGAAAATCCAGGAGGTTCTCCCCTCCAGGCGAGATGAGGCCCATTTCCGCTGAGGCGTCTCGAGGCTGATCACACCTCACCTCTGGAACTTCGAAAGGGTCCTTCACACCCTTGGTGCGAATCAAGAAGTCCCCCGACATACCCGTCTCCACGCGAGAGGAAACACGAGGGTCCCGCCCACATCCAGAGGAGCCCCGTTTCCGCCTCGTAGCTCGTGATGAGGGATCCTTTCCCTGCTTCCTCGGGAACGAGTTCCCGGCGTTCCCGCCGCATCTCAAGAGGAGGCCCTCTATACAGGAACGGAGAGAGGAACTCCAGGGTCGTGCCACCATTCCAAGAGTCCCCCAGATGTCTCAGTCCATTCCAGAGGAACCTCTTTTCCCTTCACTGGCTCGTCTTTCACGCCGAGGATCGACTCACACCAAGGTGGCACGTGGCACGGCCCTGTGGGAAAGCCTCGTGGGAAAGCCTCGAGGGAAAGCCTCGAGGGAAAGCCTCGAGGGAAAGCCACAGATCTCTTGATCCACGGGACAGGAAGCGTGACACTACTGCTGCAGCTCGGGAGGAAAGCGCACGTGCATGCCCCCACTCGAGACGAGGCCTGACTCCCCTGGGGAGACTCAGAAGCACCCCAAGATCCATGGCAACACTGGAGAGGAATCCTCAGGTTCCGGCCCCGACTCCACACAATGTCTTAGGCCCCGGCATGGACGGGAGAGGAATCCCGAGAGGGCCCCTAGCAACTCGCGTGGGGATTGGCCTTTCCTGAGGCCCACAGAGCGGATCCCTGAGGTCCCCGTCGTAACTCGAGAAGGCCTGCCGCAACTCGAGAAAATCCAGGAGGTTCTCCCCTCCAGGCGAGATGAGGCCCATTTCCGCTGAGGCGTCTCGAGGCTGATCACACCTCACCTCTGGAACTTCGAAAGAGTCCTTCACACCCTTGGTGAAAATCAAGAATCTCCCCGACATACCCGTCTCCACTCGAGAGGAATCACGAGGGTCCCGCCCACATCCAGAGGAGCCCCGTTTCCGCCTCGTAACTCGAGATGAGGCATCCTTTACCTGCTTCGTCGGGAAAGAGTTCCGGGCGTTCCCGTCGCATCTCAAGAGGAGGCCCTCTCAACAGGAACGGCGAGAGGAACTCCAGGGTCGTGCCACCATTCCAAGAGTCCCCCAGATGTCTCAGTCCATTCCAGAGGAACCTCTTTTCCCTTCACCGGCTCGTCTTTCACGCTGAGGATCTACTCACACCAAGGTGGCACATGGCACGGCCCTGTGGGAAAGCCTCGTGGGAAAGCCTCGAGGGAAAGCCTCGAGGGAAAGCCACAGATCCCTTGATCCCGTGACAGGAAGCGGGACACTACTGCTGCAGCTCGGGAGGAAAGCGCACGTGCATGCCCCCACTCGAGACGAGGCCTGACTCCCCTGGGGAGACTCAGAAGCACCCCAAGATCCATGGCAACACTGGAGAGGAATCCTCAGGTTCCGGCCCCGACTCCACACAAGGACTGAGGCCCCGGCATGGACGGGAGAGGAATCCCGAGAAGTCCCCTAGCAACTCGCATGGGGACTGGCCTTTCCTGAGGCCACCAGAGCGGGTCCCTGAGGTCCCCGTCGTAACTCGAGAAGACCTGCCGCAACTCGAGAAAATCCAGGAGGTTCTCCCCTCCAGGCGAGATGAGGCCCATTTCCGCTGAGGCGTCTCGAGGCTGATCACACCTCACCTCTGGAACTTCGAAAGGGTCCTTCACACCCTTGGTGCAAACCAAGAAGTTCCCCGACATACCCGTCTCCACTCGAGAGGAAACACGAGGGTTCCTCCGACATCCAGAGGAGCCCCGTTTCCGCCTCGTAGCTCGAGATGAGGGATCCTTTCCCTGCTTCGTCGGGAATGAGTTCCCGGCGTTCCCGTCGCAACTCAAGAGGAGGCCCTCTCAACAGGAATGGCGAGAGGAACTCCAGGGTCGTTCCACCATTCCAAGAGTCCCCCAGATGTCTCAGTCCATTCCAGAGGAACCTCTTTTCCCTTCACCGGCTCGACTTTCACGCCGAGGATCGACTCACACCAAGGTGGCACGTGGCACGGCCCTGTGGGAAAGCCTCGTGGGAAAGCCTCGAGGGAAAGCCTCGAGGGAAAGCCTCGAGGGAAAGCCACAGATCTCTTGATCCACGGGCCAGGAAGCGTGACACTACTGCTGCAGCTCGGGAGGAAAGCGCACGTGCATGCCCCCACTCGAGACGAGGCCTGACTCCCCTGGGGAGACTCAGAAGCACCCCAAGATCCATGGCAACACTGGAGAGGAATCCTCAGGTTCCGGCCCCGACTCCACACAATGTCTTAGGCCCCGGCATGGACGGGAGAGGAATCCCGAGAGGGACCGTAGAAACTCGCATGGGGACTGGCCTTTCCTGAGGCCACCAGAGCGGGTCCCTGAGGTCCCCGTCATAACTCGAGAAGACGTGCGGCAACTCGAGAAAATCCAGGAGGTTCTCCCCTCCAGGCGAGATGAGGCCCATTTCCGCTTAGGCGTCTCGAGGCTGATCACACCTCACCTCTGGAACTTCGAAAGGGTCCTTCACACCCTTGGTGCAAATCAAGAAGTTCCCCGACATACCCGTCTCCACTCGAGAGGAAACACGAGGGTCCCGCCCACATCCAGAGGAGCCCCGTTTTCGCCTCGAAGCTCGAGATGAGGGATCCTTTCCCTGCTTCGTCGGGAATGAGTTCCCGGCGTTCCCGTCGCATCTCAAGAGGAGGCCCTCTCAACAGGAATGGCGAGAGGAACTCCAGGGTCGTTCCACCATTCCAAGAGTCCCCCAGATGTCTCAGTCCATTCCAGAGGAAACTCTTTTCCCTTCACCGGCTCGACTTTCACGCCGAGGATCGACTCACACCAAGGTGGCACGTGGCACGGCCCTGTGGGAAAGCCTCGTGGGAAAGCCTCGAGGGACAGCCTCGAGGGAAAGCCACAGATCCCTTGATCCACGTGACAGGAAGCGTGACACTACTGCAGCAGCTCGCGAGGAAAGCGCACGTGCATGCCCCCACTCGAGACGAGGCCTGACTCCCCTGGGGAGACTCAGAAGCACCCCAAGGTCCGTGGCAACACTGGAGAGGAATCCTCAGGTTCCGGCGCCGACACCACACAAGGTCTTAGGCCCCGGCATGGACGGGAGAGGAATCCCGAGATGGCCCCTGTCAACTCGCATGGAGACTGGGCTTTCCTGAGGCCACCAGAGCGGGTCCCTGAGGTCCCCGTCGTAACTCGAGAAGACCTGCCGCAACTCGAGAAAATCCAGGAGGTTCTCCCCTCCAGGCGAGTTGAGGCCCATTTCCGCTGAGGCGTCTCGAGGCTGATCACACCTCACCTCTGGAACTTCGAAAGGGTCCTTCACACCCTTGGTGCAAATCAAGAACTTCGCCGACATACCCGTCTCCACTCGAGAGGAATCACGAGGGTCCCGCCCACATCCAGAGGAGCCCCGTTTCCGCCTCGTAGCTCGAGATAAGGCATCCTTTCCCTGCTTCGTCGGGAAAGAGTTCTCGGCTTTCCCGTCGCATCTCAAGAGGAGGCCCTCTCAACAGGAACGGCGAGAGGAACTCCAGGCTCGTGCCACCATTCCAAAAGTCCCCCTGATGTCTCAGTCCATACCAGAGGAACCTCTTTTTCCTTCACCGGCTCGTCTTTCAAGCTGAGGATCGACTCACACCAAGGTGGCATGTGGCACAGCCCTGTGGGAAAGGCTCGTGGGAAAGCCTCGAGGGACAGCCTCGAGGGAAAGCCACAGATCCCTTGATCCACGTGACAGGAAGCGTGACACTACTGCTGCAGCTCGGGAGGAAAGTGCACGTGCATGCCCCCACTCGAGACGAGGCCTGACTCCCCTGGGGAGACTCAGAAGCACCCCAAGATCCATGGCAACCCTGGAGAGGAATCCTCAGGTTCCGGCGCCGACACCACACAAGGTCTTAGGCCCCGGCATGGACGTGAGAGGAATCCCGAGAGGGCCCCTAGAACTCGCATGGGGACTGGCCTTTCCTGAGGCCCACAGAGCGAGTCCCTGAGGTCCCCGTCGTAAGTTGAGAAGACCTGCCGCAACTCGAGAAAATCCAGGAGGTTCTCCCCTCCAGGCGAGTTGAGGCCCATTTCCGCTGAGGCATCTCGAGGCTGATCACACCTCACCTCTGGACTTCGAAAGGGTCCTTCACACCCTTGGTGCAAATCAACAAGTTCCCCGACATACCCGTCTCCACTCGAGAGGAAACACGAGGGTTCCGCCCACATCCAGAGGAGCCCCGTTTCGGCCTCGTAGCTCGAGATGAGGGATCCTTTCCCTGCCTGGTCGGGAAAGATTTCCCGGCGATCCCGTCGCATCTCAAGAGGAGGCCCTCTCAACAGGAACGGCGAGAGGAACTCCAGGGTCGTGCCACCATTCCAAGAGACCCCTTGATGTCTCAGTCCATTCCAGAGGAAACCCTTTTCCCTTCCCCGGTTCATCTTTCACACCGAGATTCGACTCACACCAAGGTGGCACGTGGCACAGCCCCGTGGGAAAGCCTCGTGGGAAAGCCTCGAGGGAAAGCCTCGAGGGAAAGCCACAGATCCCTTGATCCACGTGACAGGAAGCGTGACACTACTGCTGCAGCTCCCGAGGAAAGCGAACGTGCATGCCCCCACTCGAGACGAGGCCTGACTCCCCTGGGGAGACTCAGAAGCACCCCAAGATCCATGGCAACCCTGGAGAGGAATCCTCAGGTTCCGGCGCCGACACCACACAAGGTCTTAGGCCCCGGCATGGACGGGAGAGGAATCCCGAGAGGGCCCCTAGAACTCGCATGGGGACTTGCCTTTCCTGAGGCCACCAGAGCGGGTCCCTGTGGTCCGCGTCGTAAGTTGAGAAGACCTGGCGCAACTCGAGAAAATACAGGAGGTTCTGCCCTCCAGGCGAGATGAGGCCCATTTCCGCTGAGGCGTCTCGAGGCTGATCACACCTCACCTCTGGAACTTCGAAAGGGTCCTTCACACCCTTGGTGCAAATCAAGAAGCTCCCCGACATACCCGTCTCCACTCGAGAGGAAACACCAGGGTCCCACCCACATCCAGAGGAGCCCCGTTTCCGCCTCGTAGCTCGAGATGAGGGATCCTTTCCCTGCTTCGTCGGGAAAGAGTTCCCGGCGTTCCCGTCGCAACTCAAGAGGAGGCCCTCTCAACAGGAACGGAGAGAGGAACTCCAGGGTCGTGCCACCATTCCAAGAGTCACCCAGATGTCTCAGTCCATTCCAGAGGAACTTATTTTCCCTTCACCGGCTCGTCTTTCACGCCGAGGATCGACTCACACCAAGGTGGCACGTGGCACGGCCCTGTGGGAAAGCCTCGTGGGAAAGCCTCGAGGGAAAGCATCGAGGGAAAGCCTCGAGGGAAAGCCACAGATCCATTGATCCACGTGACAGGAAGCGTGACACTACTGCTGCAGCTCGGGAGGAAAGAGCACGTGCATGCCCCCACTCGAGACGAGGCCTGACTCCCCTCGGGAGACTCAGAAGCACCCCAAGATCCATGGCAACACTGGGGAGGAATCCTCAGGTTCCGGCCCCGACTCCACACAATGTCTTAGGCCCCGGCATGGACGGGAGAGGAATCCCGAGATGGAACCTAGCAACTCGCATGGGGACTGGCCTTTCCTGAGGCCACCAGAGCGGGTCCCTGAGGTCCCCGTCGTAACTCGAGAAGACAGGCCGCAACTCGAGAAAATCCAGGAGGTTCTCCCCTCCAGGCGAGATGAGGCCCATTTCCGCTGAGGCGTCTCGAGGCTGACCACACCTCACCTCTGGAACTTCGAAAGGGTCCTTCACAGCCTTGGTGCAACTCAAGAAGTTCCCCGACATACCCGTCTCCACTCGAGAGGAAACACGAGGGTCCCGCCCACATCCAGAGGAGCCCCGTTTCCGCCTCGTAGCTCGAGATGAGGGATCCTTTCCCTGCTTCGTCGGGAAAGAGTTCCCGGCGTTCCCGTCGCATCTCAAGAGGAGGCCCTCTCAACAGGAACGGCGAGAGGAACTCCAGGGTCGTGCCACCATTCCAAGAGTCCCCCAGATGTCTCAGTCCATTCCAGAGGAACCTCTTTTCCCTTCACCGGCTCGTCTTTCACGCTGAGGATCTACTCACACCAAGGTGGCACGTGGCACGGCCCTGTGGGAAAGCCTCGTGGGAATGCCTCGAGGGAAAGCCTCGAGGGAAAGCCACAGATCCCTTGATCCCGTGACAGGAAGCGGGACACTACTGCTGCAGCTCGGGAGGAAAGCGCACGTGCATGCCCCCACTCGAGACGAGGACTGACTCCCCTGGGGAGACTCAGAAGCACCCCAAGATCCATGGCAACACTGGAGAGGAATCCTCAGGTTCCGGACCCGACTCCACACAAGGTCTTAGGCCCCGGCATGGACGGAAGAGGAATCCCGAGAGGGACCCTAGCAACTCGCATGGGGACTGGCCTTTCCTGAGGCCACAAGAGCGGGTCCCTGAGGTCCCCGTCGTAATTCGAGAAGACCTGCCGCGACTCGAGAAAATCCAGGAGGTTCTCCCCTCCAGGCGAGATGTGGCCCATTTCCGCTTAGGCGTCTGGAGCTGATCACACCTCACCTCTGGAACTTCGAAAGGGTCCTTCACACCCTTGGTGCAAACCAAGAAGTTCCCCGACATACCCGTCTCCACTCGAGAGGAAACACGAGGGTTCCTCAGACATCCAGAGGAGCCCCGTTTCCGCCTCGTAGCTCGAGATGAGGGATCCTTTCCCTGCTTCGTCGGGAATGAGTTCCCGGCGTTCCCGTCGCAACTCAAGAGGAGGCCCTCTCAACAGGAATGGCGAGAGGAACTCCAGGGTCGTTCCACCATTCCAAGAGTCCCCCAGATGTCTCAATCCATTCCAGAGGAACCTCTTTTCCCTTCACCGGCTCGACTTTCACGCCGAGGATCGACTCACACCAAGGTGGCACGTCGCACGGCCCTGTGGGAAAGCCTCGTGGGAAAGCCTCGAGGGAAAGCCTCGAGGGAAAGCCTCGAGGGAAAGCCACAGATCTCTTGATCCACGGGCCAGGAAGCGTGACACTACTGCTGCAGCTCGGGAGGAAAGCGCACGTGCATGCCCCCACTCGAGACGAGGCCTGACTCCCCTGGGGAGACTCAGAAGCACCCCAAGATCCATGGCAACACTGGAGAGGAATCCTCAGGTTCCGGCCCCGACTCCACACAATGTCTTAGGCCCCGGCATGGACGGGAGAGGAATCCCGAGAGGGCCCCTAGCAACTCGCATGGGGACTGGCCTTTCCTGAGGCCACCAGAGCGGGTCCCTGAGGTCCCCGTCGTAACTCGAGAAGACAGGCCGCAACTCGAGAAAATCCAGGAGGTTCTCCCCTCCAGGCGAGATGAGGACCATTTCCGCTGAGGCGTCTCGAGACTGACCACACCTCGCCTCTGGACTTCGAAAGGGTCCTTCACAACCTTGGTGCAACTCAAGAAGTTCCCCGACATACCCGTCTCCATTCGAGAGGAAACACGAGGGTCCCGCCCACATCCAGAGGAGCCCCGTTTCCGCCTCGTAGCTCGAGATGAGGGATCCTTTCCCTGCTTCGTCGGGAAAGAGTTCCCGGCGTTCCCGTCGCATCTCAAGAGGAGGCCCTCTCAACAGGAACGGCGAGAGGAACTCCAGGGTCGTGCCACCATTCCAAGAGTCCCCCAGATGTCTCAATCCATTCCAGAGGAACCTCTTTTCCCTTAACCGGCTCGTCTTTCACGCCGAGGATCGACTCACACCAAGGTGGCACGTGGCCCGGCCCTGTGGGAAAGCCTCGTGGGAAAGCCTCGAGGGAAAGTTTTGAGGGAAAGCCACAGATCCCTTGATCCCCTGACAGGAAGCGGGACACTACTGCTGCAGCTCGGGAGGAAAGCGCACGTGCATGCCCCCACTAGAGACGAGGCCTGACTCCCCTGGGGAGACTCAGAAGCACCCCAAGATCCATGGCAACACTGGAGAGGAATCCTCAGGTTCCGGACCCGACTCCACACAAGGTCTTAGGCCCCGGCATGGACGGGAGAGGAATCCCGAGAGGGACCGTAGAAACTCGCATGGGGACTGGCCTTTCCTGAGGCCCACAGAGCGGGTCCCTGAGGTCCCCGTCGTAACTCGAGAAGACCTGCGGAAACTCGAGAAAATCCAGGAGGTTCTCCCCTCCAGGCGAGATGAGGCCCATTTCCGCTTAGGCGTCTCGAGGCTGATCACACCTCACCTCTGGAACTTCGAAAGGGTCCTTCACACCCTTGGTGCAAATCCAGAAGTTCCCCGACATACCCGTCTCCACTCGAGAGGAATCACGAGGGTTCCTCCGACATCCAGAGGAGCCCCGTTTCCGCCTCGAAGCTCGAGATGAGGGATCCTTTCCCTGCTTCGTCGGGAATGAGTTCCCGGCGTTCCCGTCGCATCTCAAGAGGAGGCCCTCTCAACAGGAATGGCGAGAGGAACTCCAGGGTCGTTCCACCATTCCAAGAGTCCCCCAGATGTCTCAGTCCATTCCAGAGGAACCTCTTTTCCCTTCACAGGCTCGACTTTCACGCCGAGGATCGACTCACACCAAGGTGGCACGTGGCACGGCCCTGTGGGAAAGCCTCGTGGGAAAGCCTCGAGGGACAGCCTCGAGGGAAAGCCACAGATCCCTTGATCCACGTGACAGGAAGCGTGACACTACTGCTGCAGCTCGGGAGGAAAGCGCACGTGCATGCCCCCACTCGAGACGAGGCCTGACTCCCCTGGGGAGACTCAGAAGCACCCCAAGGTCCGTGGCAACACTGGAGAGGAATCCTCAGGTTCCGGCGCCGACACCACACAAGGTCTTAGGCCCCGGCATGGACGGGAGAGGAATCCCGAGATGGCCCCTGTCAACTCGCATGGAGACTGGGCTTTCCTGAGGCAACCAGAGCGGCTCCCTGAGGTCCACGTCGTAACTCGAGAAGACCTGCCGCAACTCGAGAAAATCCAGGAGATTCTCCCCTCCAGGCGAGATGAGGCCCATTTCCGCTGAGGCGTCTCGAGGCTGATCACACCTCACCTCTGGAACTTCGAAAGGGTCCTTCACACCCTTGGTGCAAATCCAGAAGTTCCCCGACATACCCGTCTCCACTCGAGAGGAAACACGAGGGTCCCGCCCACATCCAGAGGAGCCCCGTTTCCGCCTCGTAGCTCGTGATGAGGGATCCTTTCCGTGCTTCGTCGGGAAAGAGTTCCCGGCGTTCCCGCCGCATCTCAAGAGGAGGCCCTCTCAACAGGAACGGAGAGAGGAACTCCAGGGTCGTGCCACCATTCCAAGAGTCCCCCAGATGTCTCAGTCCATTCCAGAGGAACCTCTTTTCCCTTCACTGGCTCGTCTTTCACGCCGAGGATCGACTCACACCAAGGTGGCACGTGGCACGGCCCTGTGGGAAAGACTCGTGGGAAAGCCTCGAGGGAAAGCCTCGAGGGGAAAGCCTCGAGGGAAAGCCACAGATCTCTTGATCCACGGGACAGGAAGCGTGACACTACTGCAGCAGCTCGGGAGGAAAGCGCACGTGCATGCCCCCACTCGAGACGAGGCCTGACTCCCCTGGGGAGACTCAGAAGCACCCCAAGATCCATGGCAACACTGGAGAGGAATCCTCAGGTTCCGGCCCCGACTCCACACAATGCCTTAGGCCCCGGCATGGACGGGAGAGGAATCCCGAGAGGGCCCCTAGCAACTCGCATGGTGACTGGCCTTTCCTGAGGCCACCAGAGCGGGTCCCTGAGGTCCCTGTCGTAGCTCGAGAAGACAGGCCGCAACTCGAGAAAATCCAGGAGGTTCTCCCCTCCAGGCGAGATGAGGCCCATTTCCGCTGAGGCGTCTCGAGACTGACCACACCTCACCTCTGGACTTCGAAAGGGTCCTTCACAACCTTGGTGCAACTCAAGAAGTTCCCCGACATACCCGTCTCCAATCGACAGGAAACACGAGGGTCCCGCCCACATCCAGAGGAGCCCCGTTTCCGCCTCGTAGCTCGAGATGAGGCATCCTTTCCCTGCTTCGTCGGGAAAGAGTTCCCGGCGTTCCCGTCGCATCTCAAGAGGAGGCCCTCTCAACAGGAACGGCGAGAGGAACTCCAGGGTCGTGCCACCATTCCAAGAGTCCCCCAGATGTCTCAATCCATTCCAGAGGAACCTCTTTTCCCTTCACCGGCTCGTCTTTCACGCCGAGGTTCGAGTCACACCATGGTGGCATGTGGCACGGCCCTGTGGGAAAGCCTCGTGGGAAAGCCTGGAGGGAAAGACTCGAGGGAAAGCCACAGATCCCTTGATCCCGTGACAGGAAGCGGGACACTACTGCTGCAGCTCGGGAGGAAAGCGCACGTGCATGCCCCCACTCGAGACGAGGCCTGACTCCCCTGGGGAGACTCAGAAGCACCCCAAGGTCCGTGGCAACACTGGAGAGGAATCCTCAGGTTCCGGCGCCGACACCACACAAGGTCTTAGGCCCCGGCATAGACGGGAGAGGAATCCCGAGATGGCCCCTGTCAACTCGCATGGAGACTGGGCTTTCCTGAGGCAACCAGAGCGGCTCCCTGAGGTCCCCGTCGTAACTCGAGAAGACCTGCCGCAACTCGAGAAAATCCAGGAGATTCTCCCCTCCAGGCGAGATGAGGCCCATTTCCGCTGAGGCGTCTCGAGGCTGATCACACCTCACCTCTGGAACTTCGAAAGGGTCCTTCACACCCTTGGTGCAAATCCAGAAGTTCCCCGACCTAGCCGTCTCCACTCGAGAGGAATCACGAGGGTCCCGCCCACATCCAGAGGAGCCCCGTTTCCGCCTGGTCGCTCGAGATGAGGGATCCTTTCCCTGCTTCGTCGGGAAAGAGTTCCCGGCGTTCCCGTCGCATCTCAAGAGGAGGCCCTCTCAACAGGAACGGCGAGAGGAACTCCAGGGTCGTGCCACCATTCCAAGAGTCCCCCAGATGTCTCAGTCCATTCCAGAGGAACCTCTTTTCCCTTCACCGGCTCGTCTTTCACGCGGAGGATCGACTCACACCAAGGTGGCACGTGGCACAGCCCTGTGGGAAAGCCTCGTGGGAACGCCTCGAGGGACAGCCTCGAGGGAAAGCCACAGATCCCTTGATCCACGTCACAGGAAGCGTGACACTACTGCTGCAGCTCGGGAGGAAAGCGCACGTGCATGCCCCCACTCGAGACGAGGCCTGACTCCCCTGGGGAGACTCAGAAGCACCCCAAGATCCATGGCAACACTGGAGAGGAATCCTCAGGTTCCGGCCCCGACTCCACACAAGGACTGAGGCCCCGGCATGGACGGGAGAGGAATCCCGAGAGGTCCCCTAGCAACTCGCATGGGGACTGGCCTTTCCTGAGGCCACCAGAGCGGGTCCCTGAGGTCCCCGTCGTAACTCGAGAAGACCTGCCGCAACTCGAGAAAATCCAGGAGGTTCTCCCCTCCAGGCGAGATGAGGCCCATTTCCGCTGAGGCGTCTCGAGGCTGATCACACCTCACCTCTGGAACTTCGAAAGGGTCCTTCACACCCTTGGTGCAAATCCAGAAGTTCCCCGACCTAGCCGTCTCCACTCGAGAGGAATCACGAGGGTCCCGCCCACATCCAGAGGAGCCCCGTTTCCGCCTCGTAGCTCGAGATGAGGGATCCTTTCCCTGCTTCGTCGGGAAAGAGTTCCCGGCGTTCCCGTCGCATCTCAAGAGGAGGCCCTCTCAACAGGAACGGCGAGAGGAACTCCAGGGTCGTGCCACCATTGCAAGAGTCCCCCAGATGTCTCAGTCCATTCCAGAGGAACCTCTTTTCCCTTCACCGGCTCGTCTTTCACGCCGAGGATCGACTCACACCAAGGTGGCACGTGGCACAGCCCTGTGGGAAAGGCTCGTGGGAAAGCCTCGAGGGACAGCCTCGAGGGAAAGCCACAGATCCCTTGATCCACGTGACAGGAAGCGTGACACTACTGCTGCAGCTCGGGAGGAAAGCACACGTGCATGCCCCCACTCGAGACGAGGCCTGACTCCCCTGGGGAGACTCAGAAGCACCCCAAGATCCATGGCAACACTGGAGAGGAATCCTCAGGTTCCGGCCCCGACTCCACACAAGGACTGAGGCCCCGGCATGGACGGGAGAGGAATCCCGAGAGGTCCCCTAGCAACTCGCATGGGGACTGGCCTTTCCTGAGGCCACCAGAGCGGGTCCCTGAGGTCCCCGTCGTAACTCGAGAAGACCTGCCGCAACTCGAGAAAATCCTGGAGGTTCTCCCCTCCAGGCGAGATGAGGCCCATTTCCGCTGAGGCGTCTCGAGGCTGATCACACCTCACCTCTGGAACTTCGAAAGGGTCCTTCACACCCTTGGTGCAAATCCAGAAGTTCCCCGACCTAGCCGTCTCCACTCGAGAGGAATCACGAGGGTCCCGCCCACATCCAGAGGAGCCCCGTTTCCGCCTGGTCGCTCGAGATGAGGGATCCTTTCCCTGCTTCGTCGGGAAAGAGTTCCCGGCGTTCCCGTCGCATCTCAAGAGGAGGCCCTCTCAACAGGAACGGCGAGAGGAACTCCAGGGTCGTGCCACCATTCCAAGAGTCCCCCAGATGTCTCAGTCCATTCCAGAGGAACCTCTTTTCCCTTCACCGGCTCGTCTTTCACGCCGAGGATCGACTCACACCAAGGTGGCACGTGGCACAGCCCTGTGGGAAAGCCTCGTGGGAACGCCTCGAGGGACAGCCTCGAGGGAAAGCCACAGATCCCTTGATCCACGTGACAGGAAGCGTGACACTACTGCTGCAGCTCGGGAGGAAAGCGCACGTGCATGCCCCCACTCGAGACGAGGCCTGACTCCCCTGGGGAGACTCAGAAGCACCCCAAGATCCATGGCAACACTGGAGAGGAATCCTCAGGTTCCGGCCCCGACTCCACACAAGGACTGAGGCCCCGGCATGGACGGGAGAGGAATCCCGAGAGGTCCCCTAGCAACTCGCATGGGGACTGGCCTTTCCTGAGGCCACCAGAGCGGGTCCCTGAGGTCCCCGTCGTAACTCGAGAAGACCTGCCGCAACTCGAGAAAATCCAGGAGGTTCTCCCCTCCAGGCGAGATGAGGCCCATTTCCGCTGAGGCGTCTCGAGGCTGATCACACCTCACCTCTGGAACTTCGAAAGGGTCCTTCACACCCTTGGTGCAAATCCAGAAGTTCCCCGACCTAGCCGTCTCCACTCGAGAGGAATCACGAGGGTCCCGCCCACATCCAGAGGAGCCCCGTTTCCGCCTCGTAGCTCGAGATGAGGGATCCTTTCCCTGCTTCGTCGGGAAAGAGCTCCCGGCGTTCCCGTCGCATCTCAAGAGGAGGCCCTCTCAACAGGAACGGCGAGAGGAACTCCAGGGTCGTGCCACCATTCCAAGAGTCCCCCAGATGTCTCAGTCCATTCCAGAGGAACCTCTTTTCCCTTCACCGGCTCGTCTTTCACGCCGAGGATCGACTCACACCAAGGTGGCACGTGGCACAGCCCTGTGGGAAAGCCTCGTGGGAAAGCCTCGAGGGACAGCCTCGAGGGAAAGCCACAGATCCCTTGATCCACGTGACAGGAAGCGTGACACTACTGCTGCAGCTCGGGAGGAAAGCGCACGTGCATGCCCCCACTCGAGACCAGGCCTGACTCCCCTGGGGAGACTCAGAAGCACCCCAAGATCCATGGCAACACTGGAGAGGAATCCTCAGGTTCCGGCCCCGACTCCACACAAGGACTGAGGCCCCGGCATGGACGGGAGAGGAATCCCGAGAGGTCCCCTAGCAACTCGCATGGGGACTGGCCTTTCCTGAGGCCACCAGAGCGGGTCCCTGAGGTCCCCGTCGTAACTCGAGAAGACCTGCCGCAACTCGAGAAAATCCAGGAGGTTCTCCCCTCCAGGCGATATGAGGCCCATTTCCGCTGAGGCGTCTCGAGGCTGATCACACCTCACCTCTGGAACTTCGAAAGGGTCCTTCACACCCTTGGTGCAAATCCAGAAGTTCCCCGACATAGCCGTCTCCACTCGAGAGGAATCACGATGGTCCCGCCCACATCCAGAGGAGCCCCGTTTCCGCCTCGTAGCTCGAGATGAGGGATCCTTGCCCTGCTTCGTCGGGAAAGAGTTCCCGGCGTTCCCGTCGCATCTCAAGAGGAGGCCCTCTCAACAGGAACGGCGAGAGGAACTCCAGGGTTGTGCCACCATTCCAAGAGTCCCCCAGATGTCTCTATCCATTCCAGAGGAACCTCTTTTCCCTTCACCGGCTCGTCTTTCACGCCGAGGATCGACTCACACCAAGGTGGCACGTGGCACAGCCCTGTGGGAAAGCCTCGTGGGAAAGCCTCGAGGGACAGCCTCGAGGGAAAGCCACAGATCCCTTGATCCACGTGACAGGAAGCGTGACACTACTGCTGCAGCTCGGGAGGAAAGCGCACGTGCATGCCCCCACTCGAGACGAGGCCTGACTCCCCTGGGGAGACTCAGAAGCACCCCAAGATCCATGGCAACACTGGAGAGGAATCCTCAGGTTCCGGCCCCGACTCCACACAAGGACTGAGGCCCCGGCATGGACGGGAGAGGAATCCCGAGAGGTCCCCTAGCAACTCGCATGGGGACTGGCCTTTCCTGAGGCCACCAGAGCGGGTCCCTGAGGTCCCCGTCGTAACTCGAGAAGACCTGCCGCAACTCGAGAAAATCCAGGAGGTTCTCGCCTCCAGGCGAGATGAGGCCCATTTCCGCTGAGGCGTCTCGAGGCTGATCACACCTCACCTCTGGAACTTCGAAAGGGTCCTTCACACCCTTGGTGCAAATCCAGAAGTTCCCCGACCTAGCCGTCTCCACTCGAGAGGAATCACGAGGGTCCCGCCCACATCCAGAGGAGCCCCGTTTCCGCCTGGTCGCTCGAGATGAGGGATCCTTTCCCTGCTTCGTCGGGAAAGAGTTCCCGGCGTTCCCGTCGCATCTCAAGAGGAGGCCCTCTCAACAGGAACGGCGAGAGGAACTCCAGGGTCGTGCCACCATTCCAAGAGTCCCCCAGATGTCTCAGTCCATTCCAGAGGAACCTCTTTTCCCTTCACCGGCTCGTCTTTCACGCCGAGGATCGACTCACACCAAGGTGGCACGTGGCACAGCCCTGTGGGAAAGCCTCGTGGGAACGCCTCGAGGGACAGCCTCGAGGGAAAGCCACAGATCCCTTGATCCACGTCACAGGAAGCGTGACACTACTGCTGCAGCTCGGGAGGAAAGCGCACGTGCATGCCCCCACTCGAGACGAGGCCTGACTCCCCTGGGGAGACTCAGAAGCACCCCAAGATCCATGGCAACACTGGAGAGGAATCCTCAGGTTCCGGCCCCGACTCCACACAAGGACTGAGGCCCCGGCATGGACGGGAGAGGAATCCCGAGAGGTCCCGTAGCAACTCGCATGGGGACTGGCCTTTCCTGAGGCCACCAGAGCGGGTCCCTGAGGTCCCTGTCGTAACTCGAGAAGACCTGCCGCAACTCGAGAAAATCCAGGAGGTTCTCCCCTCCAGGCGAGATGAGGCCCATTTCCGCTGAGGCGTCTCGAGGCTGATCACACCTCACCTCTGGAACTTCGAAAGGGTCCTTCACACCCTTGGTGCAAATCCAGAAGTTCCCCGACATAGCCGTCTCCACTCGAGAGGAATCACGAGGGTCCCGCCCACATCCAGAGGAGCCCCGTTTCCGCCTCGTAGCTCGAGATGAGGGATCCTTGCCCTGCTTCTTCGGGAAAGAGTTCCCGGCGTTCCCGTCGCATCTCAAGAGGAGGCCCTCTCAACAGGAACGGCGAGAGGAACTCCAGGGTCGTGCCACCATTCCAAGAGTCCCCCAGATGTCTCAGTCCATTCCAGAGGAACCTCTTTTCCCTTCACCGGCTCGTCTTTCACGCCGAGGATGGACTCACACCAAGGTGGCACGTGGCACAGCCCTGTGGGAAAGCCTCGTGGGAAAGCCTCGAGGGACAGCCTCGAGGGAAAGCCACAGATCCCTTGATCCACGTCACAGGAAGCGTGACACTACTGCTGCAGCTCGGGAGGAAAGCGCACGTGCATGCCCCCACTCGAGACGAGGCCTGACTCCCCTGGGCAGACTCAGAAGCACCCCAAGATCCATGGCAACACTGGAGAGGAATCCTCAGGTTCCGGCCCCGACTCCACACAAGGACTGAGGCCCCTGCATGGACGGGAGAGGAATCCCGAGAGGTCCCCTAGCAACTCGCATGGGGACTGGCCTTTCCTGAGGCCACCAGAGCGGGTCCCTGAGCTCCCCGTCGTAACTCGAGAAGACCTGCCGCAACTCGAGAAAATCCAGGAGGTTCTCCCCTCCAGGCGAGATGAGGCCCATTTCCGCTGAGGCGTCTCGAGGCTGATCACACCTCACCTCTGGAACTTCGAAAGGGTCCTTCACAGCCTTGGTGCAAATCCAGAAGTTCCCCGACATACCCGTCTCCACTCGAGAGGAATCACGAGGGTCCCGCCCACATCCAGAGGAGCCCCGTTTCCGCCTCGTCGCTCGAGATGAGGGATCCTTTCCCTGCTTCGTCGGGAAAGAGTTCCCGGCGTTGCCGTCGCATCTCAAGAGGAGGCCCTCTCTACAGGAACGGCGAGAGGAACTCCAGGGTCGTGCCACCATTTCAAGAGTCCCCCAGATGTCTCAGTCCATTCCAGAGGAACCTCTTTTCCCTTCACCGGCTCGTCTTTCACGCCGAGGATCGACTCACACCAAGGTGGCACGTGGCACAGCCCTGTGGGAAAGCCTCGTGGGAAAGCCTCGAGGGACAGACTCGAGGGAAAGCCACAGATCCCTTGATCCACGTGACAGGAATCGTGACACTACTGCTGCAGCTCGGGAGGAAGGCGCACGTGCTTGCCCCCACTCGAGACGAGGCCTGACTCCCCTGGGGAGACTCAGAAGCACCCCAAGATCCATGGCAACACTGGAGAGGAATCCTCAGGTTCCGGCCCCGACTCCACACAAGGACTGAGGCCCCGGCATGGACGGGAGAGGAATCCCGAGAGGTCCCCTAGCAACTCGCATGGGGACTGGCCTTTCCTGAGGCCACCAGAGCGGGTCCCTGAGATCCCCGTCGTAACTCGAGAAGACCTGCCGCAACTCGAGAAAATCCAGGAGGTTCTCCCCTCCAGGCGAGATGAGGCCCATTTCCGCTGAGGCGTCTCGAGGCTGATCACACCTCCCCTCTGGAACTTCGAAAGGGTCCTTCACACCCTTGGTGCAAATCAAGAAGTTCCCCGACATACCCGTCTCCACTCGAGAGGAATCACGAGGGTCCCGCCCACATCCAGAGGAGCCCCGTTTCCGCCTCGTAGCTCGAGATGAGGGATCCTTTCCCTGGTTCGTCGGGAAAGAGTTCCCGGCGTTCCCGTCGCATCTCAAGAGGAGGCCCTCTCAACAGGAACGGCGAGAGGAACTCCAGGGTCGTGCCACCATTCCAAGAGTCCCCCAGATGTCTCTATCCATTCCAGAGGAACCTCTTTTCCCTTCACCGGCTCGACTTTCACGCCGAGGATCGACTCACACCAAGGTGGCACGTGGCACAGCCCTGTGGGAAAGCCTCGTGGGAAAGCCTCGAGGGACTGCCTCGAGGGAAAGCCACAGATCCCTTGATCCACGTCACAGGAAGCGTGACACTACTGCTGCAGCTCGGGAGGAAAGCGCACGTGCATGCCCCCACTCGAGACGAGGCCTGACTCCCCTGGGGAGACTCAGAAGCACCCCAAGATCCATGGCAACACTGGAGAGGAATCCTCAGGTTCCGGCCCCGACTCCACACAAGGACTGAGGCCCCGGCATGGACGGGAGAGGAATCCCGAGAGGTCCCCTAGCAACTCGCATGGGGACTGGCCTTTCCTGAGGCCACCAGAGCGGGTCCCTGAGGTCCCCGTCATAACTCGAGAAGACCTGCCACAACTCGAGAAAATCCAGGAGGTTCTCCCCTCCAGGCGAGATGAGGCCCATTTCCGCTGAGGCGTCTCGAGGCTGATCACACCTCACCTCTGGAACTTCGAAAGGGTACTTCACACCCTTGGTGCAAATCCAGAAGTTCCCCGACCTAGCCGTCTCCACTCGAGAGGAATCACGATGGTCCCGCCCACATCCAGAGGAGCCCCGTTTCCGCCTCGTAGCTCGAGATGAGGGATCCTTTCCCTGCTTCGTCGGGAAAGATTTCCCGGCGTTCCCGTCGCATCTCAAGAGGAGGCCCTCTCAACAGGAACGGCGAGAGGAACTCCAGGGTCGTGCCACCATTGCAAGAGTCCCCCAGATGTCTCAGTCCATTCCAGAGGAACCTCTTTTCCCTTCACCGGCTCGTCTTTCACGCCGAGGATCGACTCACACCAAGGTGGCACGTGGCACAGCCCTGTGGGAAAGCCTCGTGGGAAAGCCTCGAGGGACAGCCTCGAGGGAAAGCCACAGATCCCTTGATCCACGTGACAGGAAGCGTGACACTACTGCTGCAGCTCGGGAGGAAAGCGCACGTGCATGCCCCCACTCGAGACGAGGCCTGACTCCCCTGGGGAGACTCAGAAGCACCCCAAGATCCATGGCAACACTGGAGAGGAATCCTCAGGTTCCGGCCCCGACTCCACACAAGGACTGAGGCCCCGGCATGGACGGGAGAGGAATCCCGAGAGGATCCCTAGCAACTCGCATGGGGACTGGCCTTTCCTGAGGCCACCAGAGCGGGTCCCTGAGGTCCCCGTCGTAACTCGAGAAGACCTGCCGCAACTCGAGAAAATCCAGGAGGTTCTCGCCTCCAGGCGAGATGAGGCCCATTGCCGCTGAGGCGTCTCGAGGCTGATCACACCTCACCTCTGGAACTTCGAAAGGGTCCTTCACACCCTTGGTGCAAATCCAGAAGTTCCCCGACCTAGCCGTCTCCACTCGAGAGGAATCACGAGGGTCCCGCCCACATCCAGAGGAGCCCCGTTTCCGCCTCGTAGCTCGAGATGAGGGATCCTTTCCCTGCTTCGTCGGGAAAGAGTTCCCGGCGTTCCCGTCGCATCTCAAGAGGAGGGCCTCTCAACAGGAACGGCGAGAGGAACTCCAGGGTCGTGCCACCATTCCAAGAGTCCCCCAGATGTCTCAGTCCATTCCAGAGGAACCTCTTTTCCCTTCACCGGCTCGTCTTTCACGCCGAGGATCGACTCACACCAAGGTGGCACGTGGCACAGCCCTGTGGGAAAGCCTCGTGGGAAAGCCTCGAGGGACAGCCTCGAGGGAAAGCCACAGATCCCTTGATCCACGTGACAGGAAGCGTGACACTACTGCTGCAGCTCGGGAGGAAGGCGCACGTGCATGCCCCCACTCGAGACGAGGCCTGACTCCCCTGGGGAGACTCAGAAGCACCCCAAGTTCCATGGCAACACTGGAGAGGAATCCTCAGGTTCCGGCCCCGACTCCACACAAGGACTGAGGCCCCGGCATGGACGGGAGAGGAATCCCGAGAGGTCCCCTAGCAACTCGCATGGGGACTGGCCTTTCCTGAGGCCACCAGAGCGGGTCCCTGAGATCCCCGTCGTAACTCGAGAAGACCTGCCGCAACTCGAGAAAATCCAGGAGGTTCTCCCCTCCAGGCGAGATGAGGCCCATTTCCGCTGAGGCGTCTCGAGGCTGATCACACCTCACCTCTGGAACTTCGAAAGGGTCTTTCACACCCTTGGTGCAAATCAAGAAGTTCCCCGACATACCCGTCTCCACTCGAGAGGAATCACGAGGGTCCCGCCCACATCCAGAGGAGCCCCGTTTCCGCCTCGTAGCTCGAGATGAGGGATCCTTTCCCTGGTTCGTCGGGAAAGAGTTCCCGGCGTTCCCGTCGCATCTCAAGAGGAGGCCCTCTCAACAGGAACGGCGAGAGGAACTCCAGGGTCGTGCCACCATTCCAAGAGTCCCCCAGATGTCTCAGTCCATTCCAGAGGAACCTCTTTTCCCTTCACCTGCTCGACTTTCACGCCGAGGATCGACTCACACCAAGGTGGCACGTGGCACAGCCCTGTGGGAAAGCCTCGTGAGAAAGCCTCGAGGGACAGCCTCGAGGGAAAGCCACAGATCCCTTGATCCACGTGACAGGAAGCGTGACACTACTGCTGCAGCTCGGGAGGAAAGCGCACGTGCATGCCCCCACTCGAGACGAGGCCTGACTCCCCTGGGGAGACTCAGAAGCACCCCAAGATCCATGGCAACACTGGAGAGGAATCCTCAGGTTCCGGCCCCGACTCCACACAAGGACTGAGGCCCCGGCATGGACGGGAGAGGAATCCCGAGAGGTCCCCTAGCAACTCGCATGGGGACTGGCCTTTCCTGAGGCCACCAGAGCGGGTCCCTGAGCTCCCCGTCGTAACTCGAGAAGACCTTCCGCAACTCGAGAAAATCCAGGAGGTTCTCCCCTCCAGGCGAGATGAGGCCCATTTCCGCTGAGGCGTCTCGAGGCTGATCACACCTCACCTCTGGAACTTCGAAAGGGTCCTTCACAGCCTTGGTGCAAATCCAGAAGTTCCCCGACATACCCGTCTCCACTCGAGAGGAATCACGAGGGTCCCGCCCACATCCAGAGGAGCCCCGTTTCCGCCTCGTCGCTCGAGATGAGGGATCCTTTCCCTGCTTCGTCGGGAAAGAGTTCCCGGCGTTCCCGTCGCATCTCAAGAGGAGGCCCTCTCAACAGGAACGGCGAGAGGAACTCCAGGGTCGTGCCACCATTCCAAGAGTCCCCCAGATGTCTCTATCCATTCCAGAGGAACCTCTTTTCCCTTCACCGGCTCGACTTTCACGCCGAGGATCGACTCACACCAAGGTGGCACGTGGCACAGCCCTGTGGGAAAGCCTCGTGGGAAAGCCTCGAGGGACTGCCTCGAGGGAAGCCACAGATCCCTTGATCCACGTGACAGGAAGCGTGACACTACTGCTGCAGCTCGGGAGGAAATCGCACGTGCATGCCCCCACTCGAGACGAGGCCTGACTCCCCTGGGGAGACTCAGAAGAACCCCAAGATCCATGGGCAACACTGGAGAGGAATCCTCAGGTTCCGGCCCCGACTCCACACAAGGACTGAGGCCCCGGCATGGACGGGAGAGGAATCCCGAGAGGTCCCCTAGCAACTCGCATGGGGACTGGCCTTTCCTGAGGCCACCAGAGCGGGTCCCTGAGGTCCCCGTCATAACTCGAGAAGACCTGCCGCAACTCGAGAAAATCCAGGAGGTTCTCCCCTCCAGGCGAGATGAGGCCCATTTCCGCTGAGGCGTCTCGAGGCTGATCACACCTCACCTCTGGAACTTCGAAAGGGTCCTTCACACCCTTGGTGCAAATCCAGAAGTTCCCCGACCTAGCCGTCTCCACTTGAGAGGAATCACGAGGGTCCCGCCCACATCCAGAGGAGCCCCGTTTCCGCCTCGTAGCTCGAGATGAGGGATCCTTTCCCTGCTTCGTCGGGAAAGAGTTCCCGGCGTTCCCGTCGCATCTCAAGAGGAGGCCCTCTCAACAGGAGCGGCGAGAGGAACTCCAGGGTCGTGCCACCATTCCAAGAGTCCCCCAGATGTCTCAGTCCATTCCAGAGGAACCTCTTTTCCCTTCACCGGCTCGTCTTTCACGCCGAGGATCGACTCACACCAAGGTGGCACGTGGCACAGCCCTGTGGGAAAGCCTCGTGGGAAAGCCTCGAGGAACAGCCTCGAGGGAAAGCCACAGATCCCTTGATCCACGTGACAGGAAGCGTGACACTACTGCTGCAGCTCGGGAGGAAAGCGCACGTGCATGCCCCCACTCGAGACGAGGCCTGACTCCCCTGGGGAGACTCAGAAGCACCCCAAGATCCATGGCAACACTGGAGAGGAATCCTCAGGTTCCGGCCCCGACTCCACACAAGGACTGAGGCCCCGGCATGGACGGGAGAGGAATCCCGAGAGGTCCCCTAGCAACTCGCATGGGGACTGGCCTTTCCTGAGGCCACCAGAGCGGGTCCCTGAGGTCCCCGTCGTAACTCGAGAAGACCTGCCGCAACTCGAGAAAATCCAGGAGGTTCTCCCCTCCAGGCGAGATGAGGCCCATTTCCGCTGAGGCGTCTCGAGGCTGATCACACCTCACCTCTGGAACTTCGAAAGGGTCCTTCACACCCTTGGTGCAAATCCAGAAGTTCCCCGACCTAGCCGTCTCCACTCGAGAGGAATCACGAGGGTCCCGCCCACATCCAGAGGAGCCCCGTTTCCGCCTCGTAGCTCGAGATGAGGGATCCTTTCCCTGCTTCGTCGGGAAAGAGTTCCCGGCGTTCCCGTCGCATCTCAAGAGGAGGCCCTCTCAACAGGAACGGCGAGAGGAACTCCAGGGTCGTGCCACCATTCCAAGAGTCCCCCAGATGTCTCAGTCCATTCCAGAGGAACCTCTTTTCCCTTCACCGGCTCGTCTTTCACGCCGAGGATCGACTCACACCAAGGTGGCACGTGGCACAGCCCTGTGGGAAAGCCTCGTGGGAAAGCCTCGAGGGACAGCCTCGAGGGAAAGCCACAGATCCCTTGATCCACGTCACAGGAAGCGTGACACTACTGCTGCAGCTCGGGAGGAAAGCGCACGTGCATGCCCCCACTCGAGACGAGGCCTGACTCCCCTGGGGAGACTCAGAAGCACCCCAAGATCCATGGCAACACTGGAGAGGAATCCTCAGGTTCCGGCCCCGACTCCACACAAGGACTGAGGCCCCGGCATGGACGGGAGAGGAATCCCGAGAGGTCCCCTAGCAACTCGCATGGGGACTGGCCTTTCCTGAGGCCACCAGAGCGGGTCCCTGAGGTCCCCATCGTAACATGAGAAGACCTGCCGCAACTCGAGAAAATCCAGGAGGTTCTCCCCTCCAGGCGAGATGAGGCCCATTTCCGCTGAGGCGTCTCGAGGCTGATCACACCTCACCTCTGGAACTTCGAAAGGGTCCTTCACACCCTTGGTGCAAATCCAGAAGTTCCCCGACCTAGCCGTCTCCACTCGAGAGGAATCACGAGGGTCCCGCCCACATCCAGAGGAGCCCCGTTTCCGCCTCGTAGCTCGAGATGAGGGATCCTTTCCCTGCTTCGTCGGGAAAGAGTTCCCGGCGTTCCCGTCGCACCTCAAGAGGAGGCTCTCTCAACAGGAACGGCGAGAGGAACTCCAGGGTCGTGCCACCATTCCAAGAGTCCCCCAGATGTCTCAGTCCATTCCAGAGGAACCTCTTTTCCCTTCACCGGCTCGTCTTTCACGCCGAGGATCGACTCACACCAAGGTGGCACGTGGCACAGCCCTGTGGGAAAGCCTCGTGGGAAAGCCTCGAGGGACAGCCTCGAGGGAAAGCCACAGATCCCTTGATCCACGTGACAGGAAGCGTGACACTACTGCTGCAGCTCGGGAGGAAAGCGCACGTGCATGCCCCCACTCGAGACGAGGCCTGACTCCCCTGGGGAGACTCAGAAGCACCCCAAGATCCATGGCAACACTGGAGAGGAATCCTCAGGTTCCGGCCCCGACTCCACACAAGGACTGAGGCCCCGGCATGGACGGGAGAGGAATCCCGAGAGGTCCCCTAGCAACTCGCATGGGGACTGGCCTTTCCTGAGGCCACCAGAGCGGGTCCCTGAGGTCCCCGTCGTAACTCGAGAAGACCTGCCGCAACTCGAGAAAATCCAGGAGGTTCTCCCCTCCAGGCGAGATGAGGCCCATTTCCGCTGAGGCGTCTCGAGGCTGATCACACCTCACCTCTGGAACTTCGAAAGGGTCCTTCACACCCTTGGTGCAAATCCAGAAGTTCCCCGACCTAGCCGTCTCCACTCGAGAGGAATCACGAGGGTCCCGCCCACATCCAGAGGAGCCCCGTTTCCGCCTCGTAGCTCGAGATGAGGGATCCTTTCCCTGCTTCGTCGGGAAAGAGTTCCCGGCGTTCCCGTCGCATCTCAAGAGGAGGCCCTCTCAACAGGAACGGCGAGAGGAACTCCAGGGTCGTGCCACCATTCCAAGAGTCCCCCAGATGTCTCAGTCCATTCCAGAGGAACCTCTTTTCCCTTCACCGGCTCGTCTTTCACGCCGAGGATCGACTCACACCAAGGTGGCACGTGGCACAGCCCTGTGGGAAAGCCTCGTGGGAACCCCTCGAGGGACAGCCTCGAGGGAAAGCCACAGATCCCTTGATCCACGTCACAGGAAGCGTGACACTACTGCTGCAGCTCGGGAGGAAAGCGCACGTGCATGCCCCCACTCGAGACGAGGCCTGACTCCCCTGGGGAGACTCAGAAGCACCCCAAGATCCATGGCAACACTGGAGAGGAATCCTCAGGTTCCGGCCCCGACTCCACACAAGGACTGAGGCCCCGGCATGGACGGGAGAGGAATCCCGAGAGGTCCCCTAGCAACTCGCATGGGGACTGGCCTTTCCTGAGGCCACCAGAGCGGGTCCCTGAGGTCCCCATCGTAACATGAGAAGACCTGCCGCAACTCGAGAAAATCCAGGAGGTTCTCCCCTCCAGGCGAGATGAGGCCCATTTCCGCTGAGGCGTCTCGAGGCTGATCACACCTCACCTCTGGAACTTCGAAAGGGTCCTTCACACCCTTGGTGCAAATCCAGAAGTTCCCCGACCTAGCCGTCTCCACTCGAGAGGAATCACGAGGGTCCCGCCCACATCCAGAGGAGCCCCGTTTCCGCCTCGTAGCTCGAGATGAGGGATCCTTTCCCTGCTTCGTCGGGAAAGAGTTCCCGGCGTTCCCGTCGCACCTCAAGAGGAGGCTCTCTCAACAGGAACGGCGAGAGGAACTCCAGGGTCGTGCCACCATTCCAAGAGTCCCCCAGATGTCTCAGTCCATTCCAGAGGAACCTCTTTTCCCTTCACCGGCTCGTCTTTCACGCCGAGGATCGACTCACACCAAGGTGGCACGTGGCACAGCCCTGTGGGAAAGCCTCGTGGGAAAGCCTCGAGGGACAGCCTCGAGGGAAAGCCACAGATCCCTTGATCCACGTGACAGGAAGCGTGACACTACTGCTGCAGCTCGGGAGGAAAGCGCACGTGCATGCCCCCACTCGAGACGAGGCCTGACTCCCCTGGGGAGACTCAGAAGCACCCCAAGATCCATGGCAACACTGGAGAGGAATCCTCAGGTTCCGGCCCCGACTCCACACAAGGACTGAGGCCCCGGCATGGACGGGAGAGGAATCCCGAGAGGTCCCCTAGCAACTCGCATGGGGACTGGCCTTTCCTGAGGCCACCAGAGCGGGTCCCTGAGGTCCCCGTCGTAACTCGAGAAGACCTGCCGCAACTCGAGAAAATCCAGGAGGTTCTCCCCTCCAGGCGAGATGAGGCCCATTTCCGCTGAGGCGTCTCGAGGCTGATCACACCTCACCTCTGGAACTTCGAAAGGGTCCTTCACACCCTTGGTGCAAATCCAGAAGTTCCCCGACCTAGCCGTCTCCACTCGAGAGGAATCACGAGGGTCCCGCCCACATCCAGAGGAGCCCCGTTTCCGCCTCGTAGCTCGAGATGAGGGATCCTTTCCCTGCTTCGTCGGGAAAGAGTTCCCGGCGTTCCCGTCGCATCTCAAGAGGAGGCCCTCTCAACAGGAACGGCGAGAGGAACTCCAGGGTCGTGCCACCATTCCAAGAGTCCCCCAGATGTCTCAGTCCATTCCAGAGGAACCTCTTTTCCCTTCACCGGCTCGTCTTTCACGCCGAGGATCGACTCACACCAAGGTGGCACGTGGCACAGCCCTGTGGGAAAGCCTCGTGGGAACCCCTCGAGGGACAGCCTCGAGGGAAAGCCACAGATCCCTTGATCCACGTCACAGGAAGCGTGACACTACTGCTGCAGCTCGGGAGGAAAGCGCACGTGCATGCCCCCACTCGAGACGAGGCCTGACTCCCCTGGGGAGACTCAGAAGCACCCCAAGATCCATGGCAACACTGGAGAGGAATCCTCAGGTTCCGGCCCCGACTCCACACAAGGACTGAGGCCCCGGCATGGACGGGAGAGGAATCCCGAGAGGTCCCCTAGCAACTCGCATGGGGACTGGCCTTTCCTGAGGCCACCAGAGCGGGTCCCTGAGGTCCCCGTCATAACTCGAGAAGACCTGCCGCAACTCGAGAAAATCCAGGAGGTTCTCCCCTCCAGGCGAGATGAGGCCCATTTCCGCTGAGGCGTCTCGAGGCTGATCACACCTCACATCTGGAACTTCGAAAGGGTCCTTCACACCCTTGGTGCAAATCCAGAAGTTCCCCGACCTAGCCGTCTCCACTCGAGAGGAATCACGAGGGTCCCGCCCACATCCAGAGGAGCCCCGTTTCCGCCTCGTAGCTCGAGATGAGGGATCCTTTCCCTGCTTCGTCGGGAAAGAGTTCCCGGCGTTCCCGTCGCATCTCAAGAGGAGGCCCTCTCAACAGGAACGGCGAGAGGAACTCCAGGGTCGTGCCACCATTGCAAGAGTCCCCCAGATGTCTCAGTCCATTCCAGAGGAACCTCTTTTCCCTTCACCGGCTCGTCTTTCACGCCGAGGATCGACTCACACCAAGGTGGCACGTGGCACAGCCCTGTGGGAAAGCCTCGTGGGAAAGCCTCGAGGGACAGCCTCGAGGGAAAGCCACAGATCCCTTGATCCACGTCACAGGAAGCGTGACACTACTGCTGCAGCTCGGGAGGAAAGCGCACGTGCATGCCCCCACTCGAGACGAGGCCTGACTCCCCTGGGGAGACTCAGAAGCACCCCAAGATCCATGGCAACACTGGAGAGGAATCCTCAGGTTCCGGCCCCGACTCCACACAAGGACTGAGGCCCCGGCATGGACGGGAGAGGAATCCCGAGAGGTCCCCTAGCAACTCGCATGGGGACTGGCCTTTCCTGAGGCCACCAGAGCGGGTCCCTGAGGTCCCCGTCGTAACTCAAGAAGACCTGCCGCAACTCGAGAAAATCCAGGAGGTTCTCCCCTCCAGGCGAGATGAGGCCCATTTCCGCTGAGGCGTCTCGAGGCTGATCACACCTCACCTCTGGAACTTCGAAAGGGTCCTTCACACCCTTGGTGCAAATCCAGAAGTTCCCCGACCTAGCCGTCTCCACTCGAGAGGAATCACGAGGGTCCCGCCCACATCCAGAGGAGCCCCGTTTCCGCCTCGTAGCTCGAGATGAGGGATCCTTTCCCTGCTTCGTCGGGAAAGAGTTCCCGGCGTTCCCGTCGCATCTCAAGAGGAGGCCCTCTCAACAGGAACGGCGAGAGGAACTCCAGGGTCGTGCCACCATTCCAAGAGTCCCCCAGATGTCTCAGTCCATTCCAGAGGAACCTCTTTTCCCTTCACCGGCTCGTCTTTCACGCCGAGGATCGACTCACACCAAGGTGGCACGTGGCACAGCCCTGTGGGAAAGCCTCGTGGGAACGCCTCGAGGGACAGCCTCGAGGGAAAGCCACAGATCCCTTGATCCACGTCACAGGAAGCGTGACACTACTGCTGCAGCTCGGGAGGAAAGCGCACGTGCATGCCCCCACTCGAGACGAGGCCTGACTCCCCTGGGGAGACTCAGAAGCACCCCAAGATCCATGGCAACACTGGAGAGGAATCCTCAGGTTCCGGCCCCGACTCCACACAAGGACTGAGGCCCCGGCATGGACGGGAGAGGAATCCCGAGAGGTCCCCTAGCAACTCGCATGGGGACTGGCCTTTCCTGAGGCCACCAGAGCGGGTCCCTGAGGTCCCCGTCGTAACTCGAGAAGACCTGCGGCAACTCGAGAAAATCCAGGAGGTTCTCCCCTCCAGGCGAGATGAGGCCCATTTCCGCTGAGGCGTCTCGAGGCTGATCACACCTCACCTCTGGAACTTCGAAAGGGTCCTTCACACCCTTGGTGCAAATCCAGAAGTTCCCCGACCTAGCCGTCTCCACTCGAGAGGAATCACGAGGGTCCCGCCCACATCCAGAGGAGCCCCGTTTCCGCCTCGTAGCTCGAGATGAGGGATCCTTTCCCTGCTTCGTCGGGAAAGAGTTCCCGGCGTTCCCGTCGCATCTCAAGAGGAGGCCCTCTCAACAGGAACGGCGAGAGGAACTCCAGGGTCGTGCCACCATTGCAAGAGTCCCCCAGATGTCTCAGTCCATTCCAGAGGAACCTCTTTTCCCTTCACCGGCTCGTCTTTCACGCCGAGGATCGACTCACACCAAGGTGGCACGTGGCACAGCCCTGTGGGAAAGCCTCGTGGGAAAGCCTCGAGGGACAGCCTCGAGGGAAAGCCACAGATCCCTTGATCCACGTGACAGGAAGCGTGACACTACTGCTGCAGCTCGGGAGGAAAGCGCACGTGCATGCCCCCACTCGAGACGAGGCCTGACTCCCCTGGGGAGACTCAGAAGCACCCCAAGATCCATGGCAACACTGGAGAGGAATCCTCAGGTTCCGGCCCCGACTCCACACAAGGACTGAGGCCCCGGCATGGACGGGAGAGGAATCCCGAGAGGTCCCCTAGCAACTCGCATGGGGACTGGCCTTTCCTGAGGCCACCAGAGCGGGTCCCTGAGGTCCCCGTCGTAACTCGAGAAGACCTGCCGCAACTCGAGAAAATCCAGGAGGTTCTCGCCTCCAGGCGAGATGAGGCCCATTGCCGCTGAGGCGTCTCGAGGCTGATCACACCTCACCTCTGGAACTTCGAAAGGGTCCTTCACACCCTTGGTGCAAATCCAGAAGTTCCCCGACCTAGCCGTCTCCACTCGAGAGGAATCACGAGGGTCCCGCCCACATCCAGAGGAGCCCCGTTTCCGCCTCGTAGCTCGAGATGAGGGATCCTTTCCCTGCTTCGTCGGGAAAGAGTTCCCGGCGTTCCCGTCGCATCTCAAGAGGAGGCCCTCTCAACAGGAACGGCGAGAGGAACTCCAGGGTCGTGCCACCATTCCAAGAGTCCCCCAGATGTCTCAGTCCATTCCAGAGGAACCTCTTTTCCCTTCACCGGCTCGTCTTTCACGCCGAGGATCGACTCACACCAAGGTGGCACGTGGCACAGCCCTGTGGGAAAGCCTCGTGGGAAAGCCTCGAGGGACAGCCTCGAGGGAAAGCCACAGATCCCTTGATCCACGTCACAGGAAGCGTGACACTACTGCTGCAGCTCGGGAGGAAAGCGCACGTGCATGCCCCCACTCGAGACGAGGCCTGACTCCCCTGGGGAGACTCAGAAGCACCCCAAGATCCATGGCAACACTGGAGAGGAATCCTCAGGTTCCGGCCCCGACTCCACACAAGGACTGAGGCCCCGGCATGGACGGGAGAGGAATCCCGAGAGGTCCCCTAGCAACTCGCATGGGGACTGGCCTTTCCTGAGGCCACCAGAGCGGGTCCCTGAGGTCCCCGTCGTAACTCAAGAAGACCTGCCGCAACTCGAGAAAATCCAGGAGGTTCTCCCCTCCAGGCGAGATGAGGCCCATTTCCGCTGAGGCGTCTCGAGGCTGATCACACCTCACCTCTGGAACTTCGAAAGGGTCCTTCACACCCTTGGTGCAAATCCAGAAGTTCCCCGACCTAGCCGTCTCCACTCGAGAGGAATCACGAGGGTCCCGCCCACATCCAGAGGAGCCCCGTTTCCGCCTCGTAGCTCGAGATGAGGGATCCTTTCCCTGCTTCGTCGGGAAAGAGTTCCCGGCGTTCCCGTCGCATCTCAAGAGGAGGCCCTCTCAACAGGAACGGCGAGAGGAACTCCAGGGTCGTGCCACCATTCCAAGAGTCCCCCAGATGTCTCAGTCCATTCCAGAGGAACCTCTTTTCCCTTCACCGGCTCGTCTTTCACGCCGAGGATCGACTCACACCAAGGTGGCACGTGGCACAGCCCTGTGGGAAAGCCTCGTGGGAACGCCTCGAGGGACAGCCTCGAGGGAAAGCCACAGATCCCTTGATCCACGTCACAGGAAGCGTGACACTACTGCTGCAGCTCGGGAGGAAAGCGCACGTGCATGCCCCCACTCGAGACGAGGCCTGACTCCCCTGGGGAGACTCAGAAGCACCCCAAGATCCATGGCAACACTGGAGAGGAATCCTCAGGTTCCGGCCCCGACTCCACACAAGGACTGAGGCCCCGGCATGGACGGGAGAGGAATCCCGAGAGGTCCCCTAGCAACTCGCATGGGGACTGGCCTTTCCTGAGGCCACCAGAGCGGGTCCCTGAGGTCCCCGTCGTAACTCGAGAAGACCTGCGGCAACTCGAGAAAATCCAGGAGGTTCTCCCCTCCAGGCGAGATGAGGCCCATTTCCGCTGAGGCGTCTCGAGGCTGATCACACCTCACCTCTGGAACTTCGAAAGGGTCCTTCACACCCTTGGTGCAAATCCAGAAGTTCCCCGACCTAGCCGTCTCCACTCGAGAGGAATCACGAGGGTCCCGCCCACATCCAGAGGAGCCCCGTTTCCGCCTCGTAGCTCGAGATGAGGGATCCTTTCCCTGCTTCGTCGGGAAAGAGTTCCCGGCGTTCCCGTCGCATCTCAAGAGGAGGCCCTCTCAACAGGAACGGCGAGAGGAACTCCAGGGTCGTGCCACCATTCCAAGAGTCCCCCAGATGTCTCAGTCCATTCCAGAGGAACCTCTTTTCCCTTCACCGGCTCGTCTTTCACGCCGAGGATCGACTCACACCAAGGTGGCACGTGGCACAGCCCTGTGGGAAAGCCTCGTGGGAAAGCCTCGAGGGACAGCCTTGAGGGAAAGCCACAGATCCCTTGATCCACGTGACAGGAAGCGTGACGCTACTGCTGCAGCTCGGGAGGAAAGCCCACGTGCATGCCCCCACTCGAGACGAGGCCTGACTCCCCTGGGGAGACTCAGAAGCACCCCAAGATCCATGGCAACACTGGAGAGGAATCCTCAGGTTCCGGCCCCGACTCCACACAAGGACTGAGGCCCCGGCATGGACGGGAGAGGAATCCCGAGAGGTCCCCTAGCAACTCGCATGGGGACTGGCCTTTCCTGAGGCCACCAGAGCGGGTCCCTGAGGTCCCCGTCGTAACTCGAGAAGACCTGCCGCAACTCGAGAAAATCCAGGAGGTTCTCGCCTCCAGGCGAGATGAGGCCCATTGCCGCTGAGGCGTCTCGAGGCTGATCACACCTCACCTCTGGAACTTCGAAAGGGTCCTTCACACCCTTGGTGCAAATCAAGAAGTTCCCCGACCTAGCCGTCTCCACTCGAGAGGAATCACGAGGGTCCCGCCCACATCCAGAGGAGCCCCGTTTCCGCCTCGTAGCTCGAGATGAGGGATCCTTTCCCTGCTTCGTCGGGAAAGAGTTCCCGGCGTTCCCGTCGCATCTCAAGAGGAGGCCCTCTCAACAGGAACGGCGAGAGGAACTCCAGGGTCGTGCCACCATTCCAAGAGTCCCCCAGATGTCTCAGTCCATTCCAGAGGAACCTCTTTTCCCTTCACCGGCTCGACTTTCACGCCGAGGATCGACTCACACCAAGGTGGCACGTGGCACAGCCCTGTGGGAAAGCCTCGTGGGGAAGCCTCGAGGGACTGCCTCGAGGGAAAGCCACAGATCCCTTGATCCACGTGACAGGAAGCGTGACACTACTGCTGCAGCTCGGGAGGAAAGCGCACGTGCATGCCCCCACTCGAGACGAGGCCTGACTCCCCTGGGGAGACTCAGAAGCACCCCAAGATCCATGGCAACACTGGAGAGGAATCCTCAGGTTCCGGCCCCGACTCCACACAAGGACTGAGGCCCCGGCATGGACGGGAGAGGAATCCCGAGAGGTCCCCTAGCAACTCGCATGGGGACTGGCCTTTCCTGAGGCCACCAGAGCGGGTCCCTGAGGTCCCCGTCGTTACTCGAGAAGACCTGCCGCAACTCGAGAAAATCCAGGAGGTTCTCCCCTCCAGGCGAGATGAGGCCCATTTCCGCTGAGGCGTCTCGAGGCTGATCACACCTCACCTCTGGAACTTCGAAAGGGTCCTTCACACCCTTGGTGCAAATCCAGAAGTTCCCCGACCTAGCCGTCTCCACTCGAGAGGAATCACGAGGGTCCCGCCCACATCCAGAGGAGCCCCGTTTCCGCCTCGTAGCTCGAGATGAGGGATCCTTTCCCTGCTTCGTCGGGAAAGAGTTCCCGGCGTTCCCGTCGCATCTCAAGAGGAGGCCCTCTCAACAGGAACGGCGAGAGGAACTCCAGGGTCGTGCCACCATTCCAAGAGTCCCCCAGATGTCTCAGTCCATTCCAGAGGAACCTCTTTTCCCTTCACCGGCTCGTCTTTCACGCCGAGGATCGACTCACACCAAGGTGGCACGTGGCACAGCCCTGTGGGAAAGCCTCGTGGGAAAGCCTCGAGGGACAGCCTCGAGGGAAAGCCACAGATCCCTTGATCCACGTGACTGGAAGCGTGACACTACTGCTGCAGCTCGGGAGGAAAGCGCACGTGCATGCCCCCACTCGAGACGAGGCCTGACTCCCCTGGGGAGACTCAGAAGCACCCCAAGATCCATGGCAACACTGGAGAGGAATCCTCAGGTTCCGGCCCCGACTCCACACAAGGACTGAGGCCCCGGCATGGACGGGAGAGGAATCCCGAGAGGTCCCCTAGCAACTCGCATGGGGACTGGCCTTTCCTGAGGCCACCAGAGCGGGTCCCTGAGGTCCCCGTCGTAACTCGAGAAGACCTGCCGCAACTCGAGAAAATCCAGGAGGTTCTCCCCTCCAGGCGAGATGAGGCCCATTTCCGCTGAGGCGTCTCGAGGCTGATCACACCTCACCTCTGGAACTTCGAAAGGGTCCTTCACACCCTTGGTGCAAATCCAGAAGTTCCCCGACCTAGCCGTCTCCACTCGAGAGGAATCACGAGGGTCCCGCCCACATCCAGAGGAGCCCCGTTTCCGCCTCGTAGCTCGAGATGAGGGATCCTTTCCCTGCTTCGTCGGGAAAGAGTTCCCGGCGTTCCCGTCGCATCTCAAGAGGAGGCCCTCTCAACAGGAACGGCGAGAGGAACTCCAGGGTCGTGCCACCATTCCAAGAGTCCCCCAGATGTCTCAGTCCATTCCAGAGGAACCTCTTTTCCCTTCACCGGCTCGTCTTTCACGCCGAGGATCGACTCACACCAAGGTGGCAAGTGGCACAGCCCTGTGGGAAAGCCTCGTGGGAACGCCTCGAGGGACAGCCTCGAGGGAAAGCCACAGATCCCTTGATCCACGTGACAGGAAGCGTGGCACTACTGCTGCAGCTCGGGAGGAAAGCGCACGTGCATGCCCCCACTCGAGACGAGGCCTGACTCCCCTGGGGAGACTCAGAAGCACCCCAAGATCCATGGCAACACTGGAGAGGAATCCTCAGGTTCCGGCCCCGACTCCACACAAGGACTGAGGCCCCGGCATGGACGGGAGAGGAATCCCGAGAGGTCCCCTAGCAACTCGCATGGGGACTGGCCTTTCCTGAGGCAACCAGAGCGGGTCCCTGAGGTCCCCATCGTAACTCGAGAAGACCTGCCGCAACTCGAGAAAATCCAGGAGGTTCTCCCCTCCAGGCGAGATGAGGCCCATTTCCGCTGAGGCGTCTCGAGGCTGATCACACCTCACCTCTGGAACTTCGAAAGGGTCCTTCACACCCTTGGTGCAAATCCAGAAGTTCCCCGACCTAGCCGTCTCCACTCGAGAGGAATCACGAGGGTCCCGCCCACATCCAGAGGAGCCCCGTTTCCGCCTCGTAGCTCGAGATGAGGGATCCTTTCCCTGCTTCGTCGGGAAAGAGTTCCCGGCGTTCCCGTCGCACCTCAAGAGGAGGCCCTCTCAACAGGAACGGCGAGAGGAACTCCAGGGTCGTGCCACCATTCCAAGAGTCCCCCAGATGTCTCAGTCCATTCCAGAGGAACCTCTTTTCCCTTCACCGGCTCGTCTTTCACGCCGAGGATCGACTCACACCAAGGTGGCACGTGGCACAGCCCTGTGGGAAAGCCTCGTGGGAACGCCTCGAGGGACAGCCTCGAGGGAAAGCCACAGATCCCTTGATCCACGTGACAGGAAGCGTGACACTACTGCTGCAGCTCGGGAGGAAAGCGCACGTGCATGCCCCCACTCGAGACGAGGCCTGACTCCCCTGGGGAGACTCAGAAGCACCCCAAGATCCATGGCAACACTGGAGAGGAATCCTCAGGTTCCGGCCCCGACTCCACACAAGGACTGAGGCCCCGGCATGGACGGGAGAGGAATCCCGAGAGGTCCCCTAGCAACTCGCATGGGGACTGGCCTTTCCTGAGGCCACCAGAGCGGGTCCCTGAGGTCCCCGTCGTAACTCGAGAAGACCTGCCGCAACTCGAGAAAATCCAGGAGGTTCTCCCCTCCAGGCGAGATGAGGCCCATTTCCGCTGAGGCGTCTCGAGGCTGATCACACCTCACCTCTGGAACTTCGAAAGGGTCCTTCACACCCTTGGTGCAAATCCAGAAGTTCCCCGACCTAGCCGTCTCCACTCGAGAGGAATCACGAGGGTCCCGCCCACATCCAGAGGAGCCCCGTTTCCGCCTCGTAGCTCGAGATGAGGGATCCTTTCCCTGCTTCGTCGGGAAAGAGTTCCCGGCGTTCCCGTCGCATCTCAAGAGGAGGCCCTCTCAACAGGAACGGCGAGAGGAACTCCAGGGTCGTGCCACCATTCCAAGAGTCCCCCAGATGTCTCAGTCCATTCCAGAGGAACCTCTTTTCCCTTCACCGGCTCGTCTTTCACGCCGAGGATCGACTCACACCAAGGTGGCACGTGGCACAGCCCTGTGGGAAAGCCTCGTGGGAAAGCCTCGAGGGACAGCCTCGAGGGAAAGCCACAGATCCCTTGATCCACGTCACAGGAAGCGTGACACTACTGCTGCAGCTCGGGAGGAAAGCGCACGTGCATGCCCCCACTCGAGACGAGGCCTGACTCCCCTGGGGAGACTCAGAAGCACCCCAAGATCCATGGCAACACTGGAGAGGAATCCTCAGGTTCCGGCCCCGACTCCACACAAGGACTGAGGCCCCGGCATGGACGGGAGAGGAATCCCGAGAGGTCCCCTAGCAACTCGCATGGGGACTGGCCTTTCCTGAGGCCACCAGAGCGGGTCCCTGAGGTCCCCATCGTAACATGAGAAGACCTGCCGCAACTCGAGAAAATCCAGGAGGTTCTCCCCTCCAGGCGAGATGAGGCCCATTTCCGCTGAGGCGTCTCGAGGCTGATCACACCTCACCTCTGGAACTTCGAAAGGGTCCTTCACACCCTTGGTGCAAATCCAGAAGTTCCCCGACCTAGCCGTCTCCACTCGAGAGGAATCACGAGGGTCCCGCCCACATCCAGAGGAGCCCCGTTTCCGCCTCGTAGCTCGAGATGAGGGATCCTTTCCCTGCTTCGTCGGGAAAGAGTTCCCGGCGTTCCCGTCGCATCTCAAGAGGAGGCCCTCTCAACAGGAACGGCGAGAGGAACTCCAGGGTCGTGCCACCATTCCAAGAGTCCCCCAGATGTCTCAGTCCATTCCAGAGGAACCTCTTTTCCCTTCACCGGCTCGTCTTTCACGCCGAGGATCGACTCACACCAAGGTGGCACGTGGCACAGCCCTGTGGGAAAGCCTCGTGGGAACGCCTCGAGGGACAGCCTCGAGGGAAAGCCACAGATCCCTTGATCCACGTCACAGGAAGCGTGACACTACTGCTGCAGCTCGGGAGGAAAGCGCACGTGCATGCCCCCACTCGAGACGAGGCCTGACTCCCCTGGGGAGACTCAGAAGCACCCCAAGATCCATGGCAACACTGGAGAGGAATCCTCAGGTTCCGGCCCCGACTCCACACAAGGACTGAGGCCCCGGCATGGACGGGAGAGGAATCCCGAGAGGTCCCCTAGCAACTCGCATGGGGACTGGCCTTTCCTGAGGCCACCAGAGCGGGTCCCTGAGGTCCCCGTCGTAACTCGAGAAGACCTGCCGCAACTCGAGAAAATCCAGGAGGTTCTCCCCTCCAGGCGAGATGAGGCCCATTTCCGCTCAGGCGTCTCGAGGCTGATCACACCTCACCTCTGGAACTTCGAAAGGGTCCTTCACACCCTTGGTGCAAACCCAGAAGTTCCCCGACCTAGCCGTCTCCACTCGAGAGGAATCACGAGGGTCCCGCCCACATCCAGAGGAGCCCCGTTTCCGCCTCGTAGCTCGAGATGAGGGATCCTTTCCCTGCTTCGTCGGGAAAGAGTTCCCGGCGTTCCCGTCGCATCTCAAGAGGAGGCCCTCTCAACAGGAACGGCGAGAGGAACTCCAGGGTCGTGCCACCATTCCAAGAGTCCCCCAGATGTCTCAGTCCATTCCAGAGGAACCTCTTTTCCCTTCACCGGCTCGTCTTTCACGCCGAGGATCGACTCACACCAAGGTGGCACGTGGCACAGCCCTGTGGGAAAGCCTCGTGGGAAAGCCTCGAGGGACAGCCTCGAGGGAAAGCCACAGATCCCTTGATCCACGTGACTGGAAGCGTGACACTACTGCTGCAGCTCGGGAGGAAAGCGCACGTGCATGCCCCCACTCGAGACGAGGCCTGACTCCCCTGGGGAGACTCAGAAGCACCCCAAGATCCATGGCAACACTGGAGAGGAATCCTCAGGTTCCGGCCCCGACTCCACACAAGGACTGAGGCCCCGGCATGGACGGGAGAGGAATCCCGAGAGGTCCCCTAGCAACTCGCATGGGGACTGGCCTTTCCTGAGGCCACCAGAGCGGGTCCCTGAGGTCCCCGTCGTAACTCGAGAAGACCTGCCGCAACTCGAGAAAATCCAGGAGGTTCTCCCCTCCAGGCGAGATGAGGCCCATTTCCGCTGAGGCGTCTCGAGGCTGATCACACCTCACCTCTGGAACTTCGAAAGGGTCCTTCACACCCTTGGTGCAAATCCAGAAGTTCCCCGACCTAGCCGTCTCCACTCGAGAGGAATCACGAGGGTCCCGCCCACATCCAGAGGAGCCCCGTTTCCGCCTCGTAGCTCGAGATGAGGGATCCTTTCCCTGCTTCGTCGGGAAAGAGTTCCCGGCGTTCCCGTCACATCTCAAGAGGAGGCCCTCTCAACAGGAACGGCGAGAGGAACTCCAGGGTCGTGCCACCATTCCAAGAGTCCCCCAGATGTCTCAGTCCATTCCAGAGGAACCTCTTTTCCCTTCACCGGCTCGTCTTTCACGCCGAGGATCGACTCACACCAAGGTGGCACGTGGCACAGCCCTGTGGGAAAGCCTCGTGGGAACGCCTCGAGGGACAGCCTCGAGGGAAAGCCACAGATCCCTTGATCCACGTGACAGGAAGCGTGGCACTACTGCTGCAGCTCGGGAGGAAAGCGCACGTGCATGCCCCCACTCGAGACGAGGCCTGACTCCCCTGGGGAGACTCAGAAGCACCCCAAGATCCATGGCAACACTGGAGAGGAATCCTCAGGTTCCGGCCCCGACTCCACACAAGGACTGAGGCCCCGGCATGGACGGGAGAGGAATCCCGAGAGGTCCCCTAGCAACTCGCATGGGGACTGGCCTTTCCTGAGGCCACCAGAGCGGGTCCCTGAGGTCCCCATCGTAACATGAGAAGACCTGCCGCAACTCGAGAAAATCCAGGAGGTTCTCCCCTCCAGGCGAGATGAGGCCCATTTCCGCTGAGGCGTCTCGAGGCTGATCACACCTCACCTCTGGAACTTCGAAAGGGTCCTTCACACCCTTGATGCAAATCCAGAAGTTCCCCGACCTAGCCGTCTCCACTCGAGAGGAATCACGAGGGTCCCGCCCACATCCAGAGGAGCCCCGTTTCCGCCTCGTAGCTCGAGATGAGGGATCCTTTCCCTGCTTCGTCGGGAAAGAGTTCCCGGCGTTCCCGTCGCACCTCAAGAGGAGGCCCTCTCAACAGGAACGGCGAGAGGAACTCCAGGGTCGTGCCACCATTCCAAGAGTCCCCCAGATGTCTCAGTCCATTCCAGAGGAACCTCTTTTCCCTTCACCGGCTCGTCTTTCACGCCGAGGATCGACTCACACCAAGGTGGCACGTGGCACAGCCCTGTGGGAAAGCCTCGTGGGAACGCCTCGAGGGACAGCCTCGAGGGAAAGCCACAGATCCCTTGATCCACGTCACAGGAAGCGTGACACTACTGCTGCAGCTCGGGAGGAAAGCGCACGTGCATGCCCCCACTCGAGACGAGGCCTGACTCCCCTGGGGAGACTCAGAAGCACCCCAAGATCCATGGCAACACTGGAGAGGAATCCTCAGGTTCCGGCCCCGACTCCACACAAGGACTGAGGCCCCGGCATGGACGGGAGAGGAATCCCGAGAGGTCCCCTAGCAACTCGCATGGGGACTGGCCTTTCCTGAGGCCACCAGAGCGGGTCCCTGAGGTCCCCGTCGTAACTCGAGAAGACCTGCCGCAACTCGAGAAAATCCAGGAGGTTCTCCCCTCCAGGCGAGATGAGGCCCATTTCCGCTGAGGCGTCTCGAGGCTGATCACACCTCACCTCTGGAACTTCGAAAGGGTCCTTCACACCCTTGGTGCAAATCCAGAAGTTCCCCGACCTAGCCGTCTCCACTCGAGAGGAATCACGAGGGTCCCGCCCACATCCAGAGGAGCCCCGTTTCCGCCTCGTAGCTCGAGATGAGGGATCCTTTCCCTGCTTCGTCGGGAAAGAGTTCCCGGCGTTCCCGTCGCATCTCAAGAGGAGGCCCTCTCAACAGGAACGGCGAGAGGAACTCCAGGGTCGTGCCACCATTCCAAGAGTCCCCCAGATGTCTCAGTCCATTCCAGAGGAACCTCTTTTCCCTTCACCGGCTCGTCTTTCACGCCGAGGATCGACTCACACCAAGGTGGCACGTGGCACAGCCCTGTGGGAAAGCCTCGAGGGACAGCCTCGAGGGAAAGCCACAGATCCCTTGATCCACGTCACAGGAAGCGTGACACTACTGCTGCAGCTCGGGAGGAAAGCGCACGTGCATGCCCCCACTCGAGACGAGGCCTGACTCCCCTGGGGAGACTCAGAAGCACCCCAAGATCCATGGCAACACTGGAGAGGAATCCTCAGGTTCCGGCCCCGACTCCACACAAGGACTGAGGCCCCGGCATGGACGGGAGAGGAATCCCGAGAGGTCCCCTAGCAACTCGCATGGGGACTGGCCTTTCCTGAGGCCACCAGAGCGGGTCCCTGAGGTCCCCGTCGTAACTCGAGAAGACCTGCCGCAACTCGAGAAAATCCAGGAGGTTCTCCCCTCCAGGCGAGATGAGGCCCATTTCCGCTGAGGCGTCTCGAGGCTGATCACACCTCACCTCTGGAACTTCGAAAGGGTCCTTCACACCCTTGGTGCAAATCCAGAAGTTCCCCGACCTAGCCGTCTCCACTCGAGAGGAATCACGAGGGTCCCGCCCACATCCAGAGGAGCCCCGTTTCCGCCTCGTAGCTCGAGATGAGGGATCCTTTCCCTGCTTCGTCGGGAAAGAGTTCCCGGCGTTCCCGTCGCATCTCAAGAGGAGGCCCTCTCAACAGGAACGGCGAGAGGAACTCCAGGGTCGTGCCACCATTCCAAGAGTCCCCCAGATGTCTCAGTCCATTCCAGAGGAACCTCTTTTCCCTTCACCGGCTCGTCTTTCACGCCGAGGATCGACTCACACCAAGGTGGCACGTGGCACAGCCCTGTGGGAAAGCCTCGTGGGAACGCCTCGAGGGACAGCCTCGAGGGAAAGCCACAGATCCCTTGATCCACGTGACAGGAAGCGTGACACTACTGCTGCAGCTCGGGAGGAAAGCGCACGTGCATGCCCCCACTCGAGACGAGGCCTGACTCCCCTGGGGAGACTCAGAAGCACCCCAAGATCCATGGCAACACTGGAGAGGAATCCTCAGGTTCCGGCCCCGACTCCACACAAGGACTGAGGCCCCGGCATGGACGGGAGAGGAATCCCGAGAGGTCCCCTAGCAACTCGCATGGGGACTGGCCTTTCCTGAGGCCACCAGAGCGGGTCCCTGAGGTCCCCGTCGTAACTCGAGAAGACCTGCCGCAACTCGAGAAAATCCAGGAGGTTCTCCCCTCCAGGCAAGATGAGGCCCATTTCCGCTGAGGCGTCTCGAGGCTGATCACACCTCACCTCTGGAACTTCGAAAGGGTCCTTCACACCCTTGGTGCAAATCCAGAAGTTCCCCGACCTAGCCGTCTCCACTCGAGAGGAATCACGAGGGTCCCGCCCACATCCAGAGGAGCCCCGTTTCCGCCTCGTAGCTCGAGATGAGGGATCCTTTCCCTGCTTCGTCGGGAAAGAGTTCCCGGCGTTCCCGTCACATCTCAAGAGGAGGCCCTCTCAACAGGAACGGCGAGAGGAACTCCAGGGTCGTGCCACCATTCCAAGAGTCCCCCAGATGTCTCAGTCCATTCCAGAGGAACCTCTTTTCCCTTCACCGGCTCGTCTTTCACGCCGAGGATCGACTCACACCAAGGTGGCACGTGGCACAGCCCTGTGGGAAAGCCTCGTGGGAACGCCTCGAGGGACAGCCTCGAGGGAAAGCCACAGATCCCTTGATCCACGTGACAGGAAGCGTGACACTACTGCTGCAGCTCGGGAGGAAAGCGCACGTGCATGCCCCCACTCGAGACGAGGCCTGACTCCCCTGGGGAGACTCAGAAGCACCCCAAGATCCATGGCAACACTGGAGAGGAATCCTCAGGTTCCGGCCCCGACTCCACACAAGGACTGAGGCCCCGGCATGGACGGGAGAGGAATCCCGAGAGGTCCCCTAGCAACTCGCATGGGGACTGGCCTTTCCTGAGGCCACCAGAGCGGGTCCCTGAGGTCCCCGTCGTAACTCGAGAAGACCTGCCGCAACTCGAGAAAATCCAGGAGGTTCTCCCCTCCAGGCGAGATGAGGCCCATTTCCGCTGAGGCGTCTCGAGGCTGATCACACCTCACCTCTGGAACTTCGAAAGGGTCCTTCACAGCCTTGGTGCAAATCCAGAAGTTCCCCGACATACCCGTCTCCACTCGAGAGGAATCACGAGGGTCCCGCCCACATCCAGAGGAGCCCCGTTTCCGCCTCGTCGCTCGAGATGAGGGATCCTTTCCCTGCTTCGTCGGGAAAGAGTTCCCGGCGTTCCCCTCGCATCTCAAGATGAGGCCCTCTCTACAGGAACGGCGAGAGGAACTCCAGGGTCGTGCCACCATTTCAAGAGTCCCCCAGATGTCTCAGTCCATTCCAGAGGAACCTCTTTTCCCTTCACCGGCTCGTCTTTCACGCCGAGGATCGACTCACACCAAGGTGGCACGTGGCACAGCCCTGTGGGAAAGGCTCGTGGGAAAGCCTCGAGGGACAGCCTCGAGGGAAAGCCAGAGATCCCTTGATCCACGTGACAGGAAGCCTGACACTACTGCTGCAGCTCGGGAGGAAAGCGCACGTGCATGCCCCCACTCGAGACGAGGCCTGACTCCCCTGGGGAGACTCAGAAGCACCCCAAGATCCATGGCAACACTGGAGAGGAATCCTCAGGTTCCAGCCCCGACTCCACACAAGGACTGAGGCCCCGGCATGGACGGGAGAGGAATCCTGAGAGGTCCCCTAGCAACTCGCATGGGGACTGGCCTTTCCTGAGGCCACCAGAGCGGGTCCCTGAGGTCCCCGTCGTAACTCGAGAAGACCTGCCGCAACTCGAGAAAATCCAGGAGGTTCTCCCCTCCAGGAGAGATGAGGCCCATTTCCGCTGAGGCGTCTCGAGGCTGATCACACCTCACCTCTGGAACTTCGAAAGGGTCCTTCACACCCTTGGTGCAAATCCAGAAGTTCCCCGACCTAACCGTCTCCACTCGAGAGGAATCACGAGGGTCTCGCCCACATCCAGAGGAGCCCCGTTTCCGCCTCGTAGCTCGAGATGAGGGATCCTTTCCCTGCTTCGTCGGGAAAGAGTTCCCGGCGTTCCCGTCGCATCTCAAGAGGAGGCCCTCTCAACAGGAACGGCGAGAGGAACTCCAGGGTCGTGCCACCATTGCAAGAGTCCCCCAGATGTCTCAATCCATTCCAGAGGAACCTCTTTTCCCTTCACCGGCTCGTCTTTCACGCCGAGGATCGACTCACACCAAGGTGGCACGTGGCACAGCCCTGTGGGAAAGGCTCGTGGGAAAGCCTCGAGGGACAGCCTCGAGGGAAAGCCACAGATCCCTTGATCCACGTGACAGGAAGCGTGACACTACTGCTGCAGCTCAGGAGGAAAGCGCACGTGCATGCCCCCACTCGAGACGAAGCCTAACTCCCCTGGGGAGACTCAGAAGCACCCCAAGATCCATGGCAACACTGGAGAGCAATCCTCAGGTTCCGGCCCCGACTCCACACAAGGACTGAGGCCCCGGCATGGACGGGAGAGGAATCCCGAGAGGTCCCCTAGCAACTCGCATGGGGACTGGCCTTTCCTGAGGCCACCAGAGCGGGTCCCTGAGGTCCCCGTCGTAACTCGAGAAGACCTGCCGCAACTCGAGAAAATCCAGGAGGTTCTCCCCTCCAGGCGAGATGAGGCCCATTTCCGCTGAGGCGTCTCGAGGCTGATCACACCTCACCTCTGGAACTTCGAAAGGCTCCTTCACACCCTTGGTGCAAATCCAGAAGTTCCCCGACCTAACCGTCTCCACTCGAGAGGAATCACGAGGGTCCCGCCCACATCCAGAGGAGCCCCGTTTCCGCCTCGCAGCTCGAGATGAGGGATCCTTTCCCTGCTTCGTCGGGAAAGAGTTCCCGGCGTTCCCGTCGCATCTCAAGAGGAGGCCCTCTCAACAGGAACGGCGAGAGGAACTCCAGGGTCGTGCCACCATTCCAAGAGTCCCCCAGATGTCTCAATCCATTCCAGAGGAACCTCTTTTCCCTTCACCGGCTCGTCTTTCACGCCGAGGATCGACTCACACCAAGGTGGCACGTGGCACAGCCCTGTGGGAAAGGCTCGTGGGAAAGCCTCGAGGGACAGCCTCGAGGGAAAGCCACAGATCCCTTGATCCACGTGACAGGAAGCGTGACACTACTGCTGCAGCTCGGGAGGAAAGCGCACGTGCATGCCCCCACTCGAGACGAGGCCTAACTCCCCTGGGGAGACTCAGAAGCACCCCAAGATCCATGGCAACACTGGAGAGGAATCCTCAGGTTCCGGCCCCGACTCCACACAAGGACTGAGGCCCCGGCATGGACGGGAGAGGAATCCCGAGAGGTCCCCTAGCAACTCGCATGGGGACTGGCCTTTCCTGAGGCCACCAGAGCGGGTCCCTGAGGTCCCCGTCGTAACTCGAGAAGACCTGCCGCAACTCGAGAAAATCCAGGAGGTTCTCCCCTCCAGGCGAGATGAGGCCCATTTCCGCTGAGGCGTCTCGAGGCTGATCACACCTCACCTCTGGAACTTCGAAAGGGTCCTTCACACCCTTGGTGCAAATCCAGAAGTTCCCCGACATAGCCGTCTCCACTCGAGAGGAATCACGAGGGTCCCGCCCACATCCAGAGGAGCCCCGTTTCCGCCTCGTAGCTCGAGATGAGGGATCCTTTCCCTGCTTCGTCGGGAAAGAGTTCCCGGCGTTCCCGTCGCATCTCAAGAGGAGGCCCTCTCAACAGGAACGGCGAGAGGAACTCCAGGGTCGTGCCACCATTCCAAGAGTCCCCCAGATGTCTCAGTCCATTCCAGAGGAACCTCTTTTCCCTTCACCGGCTCGTCTTTCACGCCGAGGATCGACTCACACCAAGGTGGCACGTGGCACAGCCCTGTGGGAAAGGCTCGTGGGAAAGCCTCGAGGGACAGCCTCGAGGGAAAGCCACAGATCCCTTGATCCACGTGACAGGAAGCGTGACACTACTGCTGCAGCTCGGGAGGAAAGCGCACGTGCATGCCCCCACTCGAGACGAGGCCTGACTCCCCTGGGGAGACTCAGAAGCACCCCAAGATCCATGGCAACACTGGAGAGGAATCCTCAGGTTCCGGCCCCGACTCCACACAAGGACTGAGGCCCCGGCATGGACGGGAGAGGAATCCCGAGAGGTCCCCTAGCAACTCGCATGGGGACTGGCCTTTCCTGAGGCCACCAGAGCGGGTCCCTGAGGTCCCCGTCGTAACTCGAGAAGACCTGCCGCAACTCGAGAAAATCCAGGAGGTTCTCCCCTCCAGGCGAGATGAGGCCCATTTCCGCTGAGGCGTCTCGAGGCTGATCACACCTCACCTCTGGAACTTCGAAAGGGTCCTTCACACCCTTGGTGCAAATCCAGAAGTTCCCCGACCTAGCCGTCTCCACTCGAGAGGAATCACGAGGGTCCCGCCCACATCCAGAGGAGCCCCGTTTCCGCCTCGTAGCTCGAGATGAGGGATCCTTTCCCTGCTTCGTCGGGAAAGAGTTCCCGGCGTTCCCGTCGCATCTCAAGAGGAGGCCCTCTCAACAGGAACGGCGAGAGGAACTCCAGGGTCGTGCCACCATTCCAAGAGTCCCCCAGATGTCTCAGTCCATTCCAGAGGAACCTCTTTTCCCTTCACCGGCTCGTCTTTCACGCCGAGGATCGACTCACACCAAGGTGGCACGTGGCACAGCCCTGTGGGAAAGCCTCGTGGGAAAGCCTCGAGGGACAGCCTCGAGGGAAAGCCACAGATCCCTTGATCCACGTGACAGGAAGCGTGACACTACTGCTGCAGCTCGGGAGGAAAGCGCACGTGCATGCCCCCACTCGAGACGAGGCCTGACTCCCCTGGGGAGACTCAGAAGCACCCCAAGATCCATGGCAACACTGGAGAGGAATCCTCAGGTTCCGGCCCCGACTCCACACAAGGACTGAGGCCCCGGAATGGACGGGAGAGGAATCCCGAGAGGTCCCCTAGCAACTCGCATGGGGACTGGCCTTTCCTGAGGCCACCAGAGCGGGTCCCTGAGGTCCCCGTCGTAACTCGAGAAGACCTGCCGCAACTCGAGAAAATCCAGGAGGTTCTCGCCTCCAGGCGAGATGAGGCCCATTGCCGCTGAGGCGTCTCGAGGCTGATCACACCTCACCTCTGGAACTTCGAAAGGGTCCTTCACACCCTTGGTGCAAATCCAGAAGTTCCCCGACCTAGCCGTCTCCACTCGAGAGGAATCACGAGGGTCCCGCCCACATCCAGAGGAGCCCCGTTTCCGCCTCGTAGCTCGAGATGAGGGATCCTTTCCCTGCTTCGTCGGGAAAGAGTTCCCGGCGTTCCCGTCGCATCTCAAGAGGAGGCCCTCTCAACAGGAACGGCCAGAGGAACTCCAGGGTCGTGCCACCATTCCAAGAGTCCCCCAGATGTCTCAGTCCATTCCAGAGGAACCTCTTTTCCCTTCACCGGCTCGTCTTTCACGCCGAGGATCGACTCACACCAAGGTGGCACGTGGCACAGCCCTGTGGGAAAGCCTCGTGGGAAAGCCTCGAGGGACAGCCTCGAGGGAAAGCCACAGATCCCTTGATCCACGTGACAGGAAGCGTGACACTACTGCTGCAGCTCGGGAGGAAAGCGCACGTGCATGCCCCCACTCGAGACGAGGCCTGACTCCCCTGGGGAGACTCAGAAGCACCCCAAGATCCATGGCAACACTGGAGAGGAATCCTCAGGTTCCGGCCCCGACTCCACACAAGGACTGAGGCCCCGGCATGGACGGGAGAGGAATCCCGAGAGGTCCCCTAGCAACTCGCATGGGGACTGGCCTTTCCTGAGGCCACCAGAGCGGGTCCCTGAGGTCCCCGTCGTAACTCGAGAAGACCTGCCGCAACTCGAGAAAATCCAGGAGGTTCTCCCCTCCAGGCGAGATGAGGCCCATTTCCGCTGAGGCGTCTCGAGGCTGATCACACCTCACCTCTGGAACTTCGAAAGGGTCCTTCACACCCTTGGTGCAAATCCAGAAGTTCCCCGACCTAGCCGTCTCCACTCGAGAGGAATCACGAGGGTCCCGCCCACATCCAGAGGAGCCCCGTTTCCGCCTCGTAGCTCGAGATGAGGGATCCTTTCCCTGCTTCGTCGGGAAAGAGTTCCCGGCGTTCCCGTCGCATCTCAAGAGGAGGCCCTCTCAACAGGAACGGCGAGAGGAACTCCAGGGTCGTGCCACCATTCCAAGAGTCCCCCAGATGTCTCAGTCCATTCCAGAGGAACCTCTTTTCCCTTCACCGGCTCGTCTTTCACGCCGAGGATCGACTCACACCAAGGTGGCACGTGGCACAGCCCTGTGGGAAAGCCTCGAGGGACAGCCTCGAGGGAAAGCCACAGATCCCTTGATCCACGTCACAGGAAGCGTGACACTACTGCTGCAGCTCGGGAGGAAAGCGCACGTGCATGCCCCCACTCGAGACGAGGCCTGACTCCCCTGGGGAGACTCAGAAGCACCCCAAGATCCATGGCAACACTGGAGAGGAATCCTCAGGTTCCGGCCCCGACTCCACACAAGGACTGAGGCCCCGGCATGGACGGGAGAGGAATCCCGAGAGGTCCCCTAGCAACTCGCATGGGGACTGGCCTTTCCTGAGGCCACCAGAGCGGGTCCCTGAGGTCCCCGTCGTAACTCGAGAAGACCTGCCGCAACTCGAGAAAATCCAGGAGGTTCTCCCCTCCAGGCGAGATGAGGCCCATTTCCGCTGAGGCGTCTCGAGGCTGATCACACCTCACCTCTGGAACTTCGAAAGGGTCCTTCACACCCTTGGTGCAAATCCAGAAGTTCCCCGACCTAGCCGTCTCCACTCGAGAGGAATCACGAGGGTCCCGCCCACATCCAGAGGAGCCCCGTTTCCGCCTCGTAGCTCGAGATGAGGGATCCTTTCCCTGCTTCGTCGGGAAAGAGTTCCCGGCGTTCCCGTCGCATCTCAAGAGGAGGCCCTCTCAACAGGAACGGCGAGAGGAACTCCAGGGTCGTGCCACCATTCCAAGAGTCCCCCAGATGTCTCAGTCCATTCCAGAGGAACCTCTTTTCCCTTCACCGGCTCGTCTTTCACGCCGAGGATCGACTCACACCAAGGTGGCACGTGGCAGAGCCCTGTGGGAAAGCCTCGTGGGAACGCCTCGAGGGACAGCCTCGAGGGAAAGCCACAGATCCCTTGATCCACGTCACAGGAAGCGTGACACTACTGCTGCAGCTCGGGAGGAAAGCGCACGTGCATGCCCCCACTCGAGACGAGGCCTGACTCCCCTGGGGAGACTCAGAAGCACCCCAAGATCCATGGCAACACTGGAGAGGAATCCTCAGGTTCCGGCCCCGACTCCACACAAGGACTGAGGCCCCGGCATGGACGGGAGAGGAATCCCGAGAGGTCCCCTAGCAACTCGCATGGGGACTGGCCTTTCCTGAGGCCACCAGAGCGGGTCCCTGAGGTCCCCGTCGTAACTCGAGAAGACCTGCCGCAACTCGAGAAAATCCAGGAGGTTCTCCCCTCCAGGCAAGATGAGGCCCATTTCCGCTGAGGCGTCTCGAGGCTGATCACACCTCACCTCTGGAACTTCGAAAGGGTCCTTCACACCCTTGGTGCAAATCCAGAAGTTCCCCGACCTAGCCGTCTCCACTCGAGAGGAATCACGAGGGTCCCGCCCACATCCAGAGGAGCCCCGTTTCCGCCTCGTAGCTCGAGATGAGGGATCCTTTCCCTGCTTCGTCGGGAAAGAGTTCCCGGCGTTCCCGTCGCATCTCAAGAGGAGGCCCTCTCAACAGGAACGGCGAGAGGAACTCCAGGGTCGTGCCACCATTCCAAGAGTCCCCCAGATGTCTCAGTCCATTCCAGAGGAACCTCTTTTCCCTTCACCGGCTCGTCTTTCACGCCGAGGATCGACTCACACCAAGGTGGCACGTGGCACAGCCCTGTGGGAAAGCCTCGTGGGAAAGCCTCGAGGGACAGCCTCGAGGGAAAGCCACAGATCCCTTGATCCACGTGACAGGAAGCGTGACACTACTGCTGCAGCTCGGGAGGAAAGCGCACGTGCATGCCCCCACTCGAGACGAGGCCTGACTCCCCTGGGGAGACTCAGAAGCACCCCAAGATCCATGGCAACACTGGAGAGGAATCCTCAGGTTCCGGCCCCGACTCCACACAAGGACTGAGGCCCCGGCATGGACGGGAGAGGAATCCCGAGAGGTCCCCTAGCAACTCGCATGGGGACTGGCCTTTCCTGAGGCCACCAGAGCGGGTCCCTGAGGTCCCCGTCGTAACTCGAGAAGACCTGCCGCAACTCGAGAAAATCCAGGAGGTTCTCGCCAACAGGCGAGATGAGGCCCATTTCCGCTGAGGCGTCTCGAGGCTGATCACACCTCACCTCTGGAACTTCGAAAGGGTCCTTCACACCCTTGGTGCAAATCCAGAAGTTCCCCGACCTAGCCGTCTCCACTCGAGAGGAATCACGAGGGTCCCGCCCACATCCAGAGGAGCCCCGTTTCCGCCTCGTAGCTCGAGATGAGGGATCCTTTCCCTGCTTCGTCGGGAAAGAGTTCCCGGCGTTCCCGTCGCATCTCAAGAGGAGGCCCTCTCAACAGGAACGGCCAGAGGAACTCCAGGGTCGTGCCACCATTCCAAGAGTCCCCCAGATGTCTCAGTCCATTCCAGAGGAACCTCTTTTCCCTTCACCGGCTCGTCTTTCACGCCGAGGATCGACTCACACCAAGGTGGCACGTGGCACAGCCCTGTGGGAAAGCCTCGTGGGAAAGCCTCGAGGGACAGCCTCGAGGGAAAGCCACAGATCCCTTGATCCACGTGACAGGAAGCGTGACACTACTGCTGCAGCTCGGGAGGAAAGCGCACGTGCATGCCCCCACTCGAGACGAGGCCTGACTCCCCTGGGGAGACTCAGAAGCACCCCAAGATCCATGGCAACACTGGAGAGGAATCCTCAGGTTCCGGCCCCGACTCCACACAAGGACTGAGGCCCCGGCATGGACGGGAGAGGAATCCCGAGAGGTCCCCTAGCAACTCGCATGGGGACTGGCCTTTCCTGAGGCCACCAGAGCGGGTCCCTGAGGTCCCCGTCGTAACTCGAGAAGACCTGCCGCAACTCGAGAAAATCCAGGAGGTTCTCCCCTCCAGGCGAGATGAGGCCCATTTCCGCTGAGGCGTCTCGAGGCTGATCACACCTCACCTCTGGAACTTCGAAAGGGTCCTTCACAGCCTTGGTGCAAATCCAGAAGTTCCCCGACATACCCGTCTCCACTCGAGAGGAATCACGAGGGTCCCGCCCACATCCAGAGGAGCCCCGTTTCCGCCTCGTCGCTCGAGATGAGGGATCCTTTCCCTGCTTCGTCGGGAAAGAGTTCCCGGCGTTCCCGTCGCATCTCAAGATGAGGCCCTCTCTACAGGAACGGCGAGAGGAACTCCAGGGTCGTGCCACCATTTCAAGAGTCCCCCAGATGTCTCAGTCCATTCCAGAGGAACCTCTTTTCCCTTCACCGGCTCGTCTTTCACGCCGAGGATCGACTCACACCAAGGTGGCACGTGGCACAGCCCTGTGGGAAAGCCTCGTGGGAAAGCCTCGAGGGACAGCCTCGAGGGAAAGCCACAGATCCCTTGATCCACGTGACAGGAAGCGTGACACTACTGCTGCAGCTCGGGAGGAAGGCGCACGTGCATGCCCCCACTCTAGACGAGGCCTGACTCCCCTGGGGAGACTCAGAAGCACCCCAAGATCCATGGCAACACTGGAGAGGAATCCTCAGGTTCCGGCCCCGACTCCACACAAGGACTGAGGCCCCGGCATGGACGGGAGAGGAATCCCGAGAGGTCCCCTAGCAACTCGCATGGGGACTGGCCTTTCCTGAGGCCACCAGAGCGGGTCCCTGAGGTCCCCGTCGTAACTCGAGAAGACCTGCCGCAACTCGAGAAAATCCAGGAGGTTCTCCCCTCCAGGCGAGATGAGGCCCATTTCCGCTGAGGCGTCTCGAGGCTGATCACACCTCACCTCTGGAACTTCGAAAGGGTCCTTCACACCCTTGGTGCAAATCAAGAAGTTCCCCGACATACCCGTCTCCACTCGAGAGGAATCACGAGGGTCCCGCCCACATCCAGAGGAGCCCCGTTTCCGCCTCGTAGCTCGAGATGAGGGATCCTTTCCCTGCTTCGTCGGGAAAGAGTTCCCGGCGTTCCCGTCGCATCTCAAGAGGAGGCCCTCTCAACAGGAACGGCGAGAGGAACTCCAGGGTCGTGCCACCATTCCAAGAGTCCCCCAGATGTCTCAGTCCATTCCAGAGGAACCTCTTTTCCCTTCACCGGCTCGTCTTTCACGCCGAGGATCGACTCACACCAAGGTGGCACGTGGCACAGCCCTGTGGGAAAGCCTCGTGGGAAAGCCTCGAGGGACAGCCTCGAGGGAAAGCCACAGATCCCTTGATCCACGTGACAGGAAGCGTGACACTACTGCTGCAGCTCGGGAGGAAAGCGCACGTGCATGCCCCCACTCGAGACGAGGCCTGACTCCCCTGGGGAGACTCAGAAGCACCCCAAGATCCATGGCAACACTGGAGAGGAATCCTCAGGTTCCGGCCCCGACTCCACACAAGGACTGAGGCCCCGGCATGGACGGGAGAGGAATCCCGAGAGGTCCCCTAGCAACTCGCATGGGGACTGGCCTTTCCTGAGGCCACCAGAGCGGGTCCCTGAGGTCCCCGTCGTAACTCGAGAAGACCTGCCGCAACTCGAGAAAATCCAGGAGGTTCTCCCCTCCAGGAGCGATGAGGCCCATTTCCGCTGAAGCGTCTCGAGGCTGATCACACCTCACCTCTGGAACTTCAAAAGGGTCCTTCACACCCTTGGTGCAAATCCAGAAGTTCCCCGACCTAGCCGTCTCCACTCGAGAGGAATCACGAGGGTGCCGCCCACATCCAGAGGAGCCCCGTTTCCGCCTCGTAGCTCGAGATGAGGGATCCTTTCCCTGCTTCGTAGGGAAAGAGTTCCCGGCGTTCCCGTCGCATCTCAAGAGGAGGCCCTCTCAACAGGAACGGCGAGAGGAACTCCAGGGTCGTGCCACCATTCCAAGAGTCCCCCAGATGTCTCAGTCCATTCCAGAGGAACCTCTTTTCCCTTCACCGGCTCGTCTTTCACGCCGAGGATCGACTGACACCAAGGTGGCACGTGGCACAGCCCTGTGGGAAAGCCTCGTGGGAAAGCCTCGAGGGACAGCCTCGAGGGAAAGCCACAGATCCCTTGATCCACGTGACAGGAAGCGTGACACTACTGCTGCAGCTCGGGAGGAAAGCGCACGTGCATGCCCCCACTCGAGACGAGGCCTGACTCCCCTGGGGAGACTCAGAAGCACCCCAAGATCCATGGCAACACTGGAGAGGAATCCTCAGGTTCCGGCCCCGACTCCACACAAGGACTGAGGCCCCGGCATGGACGGGAGAGGAATCCCGAGAGGTCCCCTAGCAACTCGCATGGGGACTGGCCTTTCCTGAGGCCACCAGAGCGGGTCCCTGAGGTCCCCGTCGTAACTCGAGAAGACCTGCCGCAACTCGAGAAAATCCAGGAGGTTCTCCCCTCCAGGCGAGATGAGGCCCATTTCCGCTGAGGCGTCTCGAGGCTGATCACACCTCACCTCTGGAACTTCGAAAGGGTCCTTCACACCCTTGGTGCAAATCCAGAAGTTCCCCGACCTAGCCGTCTCCACTCGAGAGGAATCACGAGGGTCCCGCCCACATCCAGAGGAGCCCCGATTCCGCCTCGTAGCTCGAGATGAGGGATCCTTTCCCTGCTTCGTCGGGAAAGAGTTCCCGGCGTTCCCGTCGCATCTCAAGAGGAGGCCCTCTCAACAGGAACGGCGAGAGGAACTCCAGGGTCGTGCCACCATTGCAAGAGTCCCCCAGATGTCTCAGTCCATTCCAGAGGAACCTCTTTTCCCTTCACCGGCTCGTCTTTCACGCCGAGGATCGACTCACACCAAGGTGGCACGTGGCACAGCCCTGTGGGAAAGGCTCGTGGGAAAGCCTCGAGGGACAGCCTCGAGGGAAAGCCACAGATCCCTTGATCCACGTGACAGGAAGCCTGACACTACTGCTGCAGCTCGGGAGGAAAGCGCACGTGCATGCCCCCACTCGAGACGAGGCCTGACTCCCCTGGGGAGACTCAGAAGCACCCCAAGATCCATGGCAACACTGGAGAGGAATCCTCAGGTTCCGGCCCCGACTCCACACAAGGACTGAGGCCCCGGCATGGACGGGAGAGGAATCCTGAGAGGTCCCCTAGCAACTCGCATGGGGACTGGCCTTTCCTGAGGCCACCAGAGCGGGTCCCTGAGGTCCCCGTCGTAACTCGAGAAGACCTGCCGCAACTCGAGAAAATCCAGGAGGTTCTCCCCTCCAGGAGAGATGAGGCCCATTTCCGCTGAGGCGTCTCGAGGCTGATCACACCTCACCTCTGGAACTTCGAAAGGGTCCTTCACACCCTTGGTGCAAATCCAGAAGTTCCCCGACCTAACCGTCTCCACTCGAGAGGAATCACGAGGGTCTCGCCCACATCCAGAGGAGCCCCGTTTCCGCCTCGTAGCTCGAGATGAGGGATCCTTTCCCTGCTTCGTCGGGAAAGAGTTCCCGGCGTTCCCGTCGCATCTCAAGAGGAGGCCCTCTCAACAGGAACGGCGAGAGGAACTCCAGGGTCGTGCCACCATTCCAAGAGTCCCCCAGATGTCTCAATCCATTCCAGAGGAACCTCTTTTCCCTTCACCGGCTCGTCTTTCACGCCGAGGATCGACTCACACCAAGGTGGCACGTGGCACAGCCCTGTGGGAAAGGCTCGTGGGAAAGCCTCGAGGGACAGCCTCGAGGGAAAGCCACAGATCCCTTGATCCACGTGACAGGAAGCGTGACACTACTGCTGCAGCTCGGGAGGAAAGCGCACGTGCATGCCCCCACTCGAGACGAGGCCTAACTCCCCTGGGGAGACTCAGAAGCACCCCAAGATCCATGGCAACACTGGAGAGGAATCCTCAGGTTCCGGCCCCGACTCCACACAAGGACTGAGGCCCCGGCATGGACGGGAGAGGAATCCCGAGAGGTCCCCTAGCAACTCGCATGGGGACTGGCCTTTCCTGAGGCCACCAGAGCGGGTCCCTGAGGTCCCCGTCGTAACTCGAGAAGACCTGCCGCAACTCGAGAAAATCCAGGAGGTTCTCCCCTCCAGGCGAGATGAGGCCCATTTCCGCTGAGGCGTCTCGAGGCTGATCACACCTCACCTCTGGAACTTCGAAAGGCTCCTTCACACCCTTGGTGCAAATCCAGAAGTTCCCCGACCTAGCCGTCTCCACTCGAGAGGAATCACGAGGGTCCCGCCCACATCCAGAGGAGCCCCGTTTCCGCCTCGTAGCTCGAGATGAGGGATCCTTTCCCTGCTTCGTCGGGAAAGAGTTCCCGGCGTTCCCGTCGCATCTCAAGAGGAGGCCCTCTCAACAGGAACGGCGAGAGGAACTCCAGGGTCGTGCCACCATTCCAAGAGTCCCCCAGATGTCTCAGTCCATTCCAGAGGAACCTCTTTTCCCTTCACCGGCTCGTCTTTCACGCCGAGGATCGACTCACACCAAGGTGGCACGTGGCACAGCCCTGTGGGAAAGCCTCGTGGGAAAGCCTCGAGGGACAGCCTCGAGGGAAAGCCACAGATCCCTTGATCCACGTGACAGGAAGCGTGACACTACTGCTGCAGCTCGGGAGGAAAGCGCACGTGCATGCCCCCACTCGAGACGAGGCCTGACTCCCCTGGGGAGATTCAGAAGCACCCCAAGATCCATGGCAACACTGGAGAGGAATCCTCAGGTTCCGGCCCCGACTCCACACAAGGACTGAGGCCCCGGCATGGACGGGAGAGGAATCCCGAGAGGTCCCCTAGCAACTCGCATGGGGACTGGCCTTTCCTGAGGCCACCAGAGCGGGTCCCTGAGGTCCCCGTCGTAACTCGAGAAGACCTGCCGCAACTCGAGAAAATCCAGGAGGTTCTCCCCTCCAGGCGAGATGAGGCCCATTTCCGCTGAGGCGTCTCGAGGCTGATCACACCTCACCTCTGGAACTTCGAAAGGGTCCTTCACACCCTTGGTGCAAATCCAGAAGTTCCCCGACCTAGCCGTCTCCACTCGAGAGGAATCACGAGGGTCCCGCCCACATCCAGAGGAGCCCCGTTTCCGCCTCGTAGCTCGAGATGAGGGATCCTTTCCCTGCTTCGTCGGGAAAGAGTTCCCGGCGTTCCCGTCGCATCTCAAGAGGAGGCCCTCTCAACAGGAACGGCGAGAGGAACTCCAGGGTCGTGCCACCATTCCAAGAGTCCCCCAGATGTCTCAGTCCATTCCAGAGGAACCTCTTTTCCCTTCACCGGCTCGTCTTTCACGCCGAGGATCGACTCACACCAAGGTGGCACGTGGCACAGCCCTGTGGGAAAGCCTCGTGGGAAAGCCTCGAGGGACAGCCTCGAGGGAAAGCCACAGATCCCTTGATCCACGTGACAGGAAGCGTGACACTACTGCTGCAGCTCGGGAGGAAAGCGCACGTGCATGCCCCCACTCGAGACGAGGCCTGACTCCCCTGGGGAGACTCAGAAGCACCCCAAGATCCATGGCAACACTGGAGAGGAATCCTCAGGTTCCCGCCCCGACTCCACACAAGGACTGAGGCCCCGGCATGGACGGGAGAGGAATCCCGAGAGGTCCCCTAGCAACTCGCATGGGGACTGGCTTTTCCTGAGGCCACCAGAGCGGGTCCCTGAGGTCCCCGTCGTAACTCGAGAAGACCTGCCGCAACTCGAGAAAATCCAGGAGGTTCTCCCCTCCAGGCGAGATGAGGCCCATTTCCGCTGAGGCGTCTCGAGGCTGATCACACCTCACCTCTGGAACTTCGAAAGGGTCCTTCACACCCTTGGTGCAAATCCAGAAGTTCCCCGACCTAGCCGTCTCCACTCGAGAGGAATCACGAGGGTCCCGCCCACATCCAGAGGAGCCCCGTTTCCGCCTCGTAGCTCGAGATGAGGGATCCTTTCCCTGCTTCGTCGGGAAAGAGTTCCCGGCGTTCCCGTCGCATCTCAAGAGGAGGCCCTCTCAACAGGAACGGCGAGAGGAACTCCAGGGTCGTGCCACCATTCCAAGAGTCCCCCAGATGTCTCAGTCCATTCCAGAGGAACCTCTTTTCCCTTCACCGGCTCGTCTTTCACGCCGAGGATCGACTCACACCAAGGTGGCACGTGGCACAGCCCTGTGGGAAAGCCTCGTGGGAAAGCCTCGAGGGACAGCCTCGAGGGAAAGCCACAGATCCCTTGATCCACGTGACAGGAAGCGTGACACTACTGCTGCAGCTCGGGAGGAAAGCGCACGTGCATGCCCCCACTCGAGACGAGGCCTGACTCCCCTGGGGAGACTCAGAAGCACCCCAAGATCCATGGCAACACTGGAGAGGAATCCTCAGGTTCCGGCCCCGACTCCACACAAGGACTGAGGCCCCGGCATGGACGGGAGAGGAATCCCGAGAGGTCCCCTAGCAACTCGCATGGGGACTGGCCTTTCCTGAGGCCACCAGAGCGGGTCCCTGAGGTCCCCGTCGTAACTCGAGAAGACCTGCCGCAACTCGAGAAAATCCAGGAGGTTCTCCCCTCCAGGCGAGATGAGGCCCATTTCCGCTGAGGCGTCTCGAGGCTGATCACACCTCACCTCTGGAACTTCGAAAGGGTCCTTCACACCCTTGGTGCAAATCCAGAAGTTCCCCGACCTAGCCGTCTCCACTCGAGAGGAATCACGAGGGTCCCGCCCACATCCAGAGGAGCCCCGTTTCCGCCTCGTAGCTCGAGATGAGGGATCCTTTCCCTGCTTCGTCGGGAAAGAGTTCCCGGCGTTCCCGTCGCATCTCAAGAGGAGGCCCTCTCAACAGGAACGGCCAGAGGAACTCCAGGGTCGTGCCACCATTGCAAGAGTCCCCCAGATGTCTCAGTCCATTCCAGAGGAACCTCTTTTCCCTTCACCGGCTCGTCTTTCACGCCGAGGATCCACTCACACCAAGGTGGCACGTGGCACAGCCCTGTGGGAAAGCCTCGTGGGAAAGCCTCGAGGGACAGCCTCGAGGGAAAGCCACAGATCCCTTGATCCACGTGACAGGAAGCGTGACACTACTGCTGCAGCTCGGGAGGAAAGCGCACGTGCATGCCCCCACTCGAGACGAGGCCTGACTCCCCTGGGGAGACTCAGAAGCACCCCAAGATCCATGGCAACACTGGAGAGGAATCCTCAGGTTCCGGCCCCGACTCCACACAAGGACTGAGGCCCCGGCATGGACGGGAGAGGAATCCCGAGAGGTCCCCTAGCAACTCGCATGGGGACTGGCCTTTCCTGAGGCCACCAGAGCGGGTCCCTGAGGTCCCCGTCGTAACTCGAGAAGACCTGCCGCAACTCGAGAAAATCCAGGAGGTTCTCCCCTCCAGGCGAGATGAGGCCCATTTCCGCTGAGGCGTCTCGAGGCTGATCACACCTCACCTCTGGAACTTCGAAAGGGTCCTTCACACCCTTGGTGCAAATCCAGAAGTTCCCCGACCTAGCCGTCTCCACTCGAGAGGAATCACGAGGGTCCCGCCCACATCCAGAGGAGCCCCGTTTCCGCCTCGTAGCTCGAGATGAGGGATCCTTTCCCTGCTTCGTCGGGAAAGAGTTCCCGGCGTTCCCGTCGCATCTCAAGAGGAGGCCCTCTCAACAGGAACGGCGAGAGGAACTCCAGGGTCGTGCCACCATTCCAAGAGTCCCCCAGATGTCTCAGTCCATTCCAGAGGAACCTCTTTTCCCTTCACCGGCTCGTCTTTCACGCCGAGGATCGACTCACACCAAGGTGGCACGTGGCACAGCCCTGTGGGAAAGCCTCGTGGGAAAGCCTCGAGGGACAGCCTCGAGGGAAAGCCACAGATCCCTTGATCCACGTGACAGGAAGCGTGACACTACTGCTGCAGCTCGGGAGGAAAGCGCACGTGCATGCCCCCACTCGAGACGAGGCCTGACTCCCCTGGGGATACTCAGAAGCACCCCAAGATCCATGGCAACACTGGAGAGGAATCCTCAGGTTCCGGCCCCGACTCCACACAAGGACTGAGGCCCCGGCATGGACGGGAGAGGAATCCCGAGAGGTCCCCTAGCAACTCGCATGGGGACTGGCCTTTCCTGAGGCCACCAGAGCGGGTCCCTGAGGTCCCCGTCGTAACTCGAGAAGACCTGCCGCAACTCGAGAAAATCCAGGAGGTTCTCCCCTCCAGGCGAGATGAGGCCCATTTCCGCTGAGGCGTCTCGAGGCTGATCACACCTCACCTCTGGAACTTCGAAAGGGTCCTTCACACCCTTGGTGCAAATCCAGAAGTTCCCCGACCTAGCCGTCTCCACTCGAGAGGAATCACGAGGGTCCCGCCCACATCCAGAGGAGCCCCGTTTCCGCCTCGTAGCTCGAGATGAGGGATCCTTTCCCTGCTTCGTCGGGAAAGAGTTCCCGGCGTTCCCGTCGCATCTCAAGAGGAGGCCCTCTCAACAGGAACGGCGAGAGGAACTCCAGGGTCGTGCCACCATTGCAAGAGTCCCCCAGATGTCTCAGTCCATTCCAGAGGAACCTCTTTTCCCTTCACCGGCTCGTCTTTCACGCCGAGGATCCACTCACACCAAGGTGGCACGTGGCACAGCCCTGTGGGAAAGCCTCGTGGGAAAGCCTCGAGGGACAGCCTCGAGGGAAAGCCACAGATCCCTTGATCCACGTGACAGGAAGCGTGACACTACTGCTGCAGCTCGGGAGGAAAGCGCACGTGCATGCCCCCACTCGAGACGAGGCCTGACTCCCCTGGGGAGACTCAGAAGCACCCCAAGATCCATGGCAACACTGGAGAGGAATCCTCAGGTTCCGGCCCCGACTCCACACAAGGACTGAGGCCCCGGCATGGACGGGAGAGGAATCCCGAGAGGTCCCCTAGCAACTCGCATGGGGACTGGCCTTTCCTGAGGCCACCAGAGCGGGTCCCTGAGGTCCCCGTCGTAACTCGAGAAGACCTGCCGCAACTCGAGAAAATCCAGGAGGTTCTCCCCTCCAGGCGAGATGAGGCCCATTTCCGCTGAGGCGTCTCGAGGCTGATCACACCTCACCTCTGGAACTTCGAAAGGGTCCTTCACACCCTTGGTGCAAATCCAGAAGTTCCCCGACCTAGCCGTCTCCACTCGAGAGGAATCACGAGGGTCCCGCCCACATCCAGAGGAGCCCCGTTTCCGCCTCGTAGCTCGAGATGAGGGATCCTTTCCCTGCTTCGTCGGGAAAGAGTTCCCGGCGTTCCCGTCGCATCTCAAGAGGAGGCCCTCTCAACAGGAACGGCGAGAGGAACTCCAGGGTCGTGCCACCATTGCAAGAGTCCCCCAGATGTCTCAGTCCATTCCAGAGGAACCTCTTTTCCCTTCACCGGCTCGTCTTTCACGCCGAGGATCGACTCACACCAAGGTGGCACGTGGCACAGCCCTGTGGGAAAGCCTCGTGGGAAAGCCTCGAGGGACAGCCTCGAGGGAAAGCCACAGATCCCTTGATCCACGTGACAGGAAGCGTGACACTACTGCTGCAGCTCGGGAGGAAAGCGCACGTGCATGCCCCCACTCGAGACGAGGCCTGACTCCCCTGGGGATACTCAGAAGCACCCCAAGATCCATGGCAACACTGGAGAGGAATCCTCAGGTTCCGGCCCCGACTCCACACAAGGACTGAGGCCCCGGCATGGACGGGAGAGGAATCCCGAGAGGTCCCCTAGCAACTCGCATGGGGACTGGCCTTTCCTGAGGCCACCAGAGCGGGTCCCTGAGGTCCCCGTCGTAACTCGAGAAGACCTGCCGCAACTCGAGAAAATCCAGGAGGTTCTCCCCTCCAGGCGAGATGAGGCCCATTTCCGCTGAGGCGTCTCGAGGCTGATCACACCTCACCTCTGGAACTTCGAAAGGGTCCTTCACACCCTTGGTGCAAATCCAGAAGTTCCCCGACCTAGCCGTCTCCACTCGAGAGGAATCACGAGGGTCCCGCCCACATCCAGAGGAGCCCCGATTCCGCCTCGCAGCTCGAGATGAGGGATCCTTTCCCTGCTTCGTCGGGAAAGAGTTCCCGGCGTTCCCGTCGCATCTCAAGAGGAGGCCCTCTCAACAGGAACGGCGAGAGGAACTCCAGGGTCGTGCCACCATTCCAAGAGTCCCCCAGATGTCTCAATCCATTCCAGAGGAACCTCTTTTCCCTTCACCGGCTCGTCTTTCACGCCGAGGATCGACTCACACCAAGGTGGCACGTGGCACAGCCCTGTGGGAAAGGCTCGTGGGAAAGCCTCGAGGGACAGCCTCGAGGGAAAGCCACAGATCCCTTGATCCACGTGACAGGAAGCGTGACACTACTGCTGCAGCTCGGGAGGAAAGCGCACGTGCATGCCCCCACTCGAGACGAGGCCTGACTCCCCTGGGGAGACTCAGAAGCACCCCAAGATCCATGGCAACACTGGAGAGGAATCCTCAGGTTCCGGCCCCGACTCCACACAAGGACTGAGGCCCCGGCATGGACGGGAGAGGAATCCCGAGAGGTCCCCTAGCAACTCGCATGGGGACTGGCCTTTCCTGAGGCCACCAGAGCGGGTCCCTGAGGTCCCCGTCGTAACTCGAGAAGACCTGCCGCAACTCGAGAAAATCCAGGAGGTTCTCCCCTCCAGGCGAGATGAGGCCCATTTCCGCTGAGGCGTCTCGAGGCTGATCACACCTCACCTCTGGAACTTCGAAAGGGACCTTCACACCCTTGGCGCAAATCCAGAAGTTCCCCGACCTAGCCGTCTCCACTCGAGAGGAATCACGAGGGTCCCGCCCACATCCAGAGGAGCCCCGTTTCCGCCTCGTAGCTCGAGATGAGGGATCCTTTCCCTGCTTCGTCGGGAAAGAGTTCCCGGCGTTCCCGTCGCATCTCAAGAGGAGGCCCTCTCAACAGGAACGGCGAGAGGAACTCCAGGGTCGTGCCACCATTGCAAGAGTCCCCCAGATGTCTCAGTCCATTCCAGAGGAACCTCTTTTCCCTTCACCGGCTCGTCTTTCACGCCGAGGATCGACTCACACCAAGGTGGCACGTGGCACAGCCCTGTGGGAAAGCCTCGTGGGAAAGCCTCGCGGGACAGCCTCGAGGGAAAGCCACAGATCCCTTGATCCACGTGACAGGAAGCGTGACACTACTGCTGCAGCTCGGGAGGAAAGCGCACGTGCATGCCCCCACTCGAGACGAGGCCTGACTCCCCTGGGGAGACTCAGAAGCACCCCAAGATCCATGGCAACACTGGAGAGGAATCCTCAGGTTCCGGCCCCGACTCCACACAAGGACTGAGGCCCCGGCATGGACGGGAGAGGAATCCCGAGAGGTCCCCTAGCAACTCGCATGGGGACTGGCCTTTCCTGAGGCCACCAGAGCGGGTCCCTGAGGTCCCCGTCGTAACTCGAGAAGACCTGCCGCAACTCGAGAAAATCCAGGAGGTTCTCCCCTCCAGGCGAGATGAGGCCCATTTCCGCTGAGGCGTCTCGAGGCTGATCACACCTCACCTCTGGAACTTCGAAAGGGTCCTTCACACCCTTGGTGCAAATCCAGAAGTTCCCCGACCTAGCCGTCTCCACTCGAGAGGAATCACGAGGGTCCCGCCCACATCCAGAGGAGCCCCGTTTCCGCCTCGTAGCTCGAGATGAGGGATCCTTTCCCTGCTTCGTCGGGAAAGAGTTCCCGGCGTTCCCGTCGCATCTCAAGAGGAGGCCCTCTCAACAGGAACGGCCAGAGGAACTCCAGGGTCGTGCCACCATTGCAAGAGTCCCCCAGATGTCTCAGTCCATTCCAGAGGAACCTCTTTTCCCTTCACCGGCTCGTCTTTCACGCCGAGGATCGACTCACACCAAGGTGGCACGTGGCACAGCCCTGTGGGAAAGCCTCGTGGGAAAGCCTCGCGGGACAGCCTCGAGGGAAAGCCACAGATCCCTTGATCCACGTGACAGGAAGCGTGACACTACTGCTGCAGCTCGGGAGGAAAGCGCACGTGCATGCCCCCACTCGAGACGAGGCCTGACTCCCCTGGGGAGACTCAGAAGCACCCCAAGATCCATGGCAACACTGGAGAGGAATCCTCAGGTTCCGGCCCCGACTCCACACAAGGACTGAGGCCCCAGCATGGACGGGAGAGGAATCCCGAGAGGTCCCCTAGCAACTCGCATGGGGACTGGCCTTTCCTGAGGCCACCAGAGCGGGTCCCTGAGGTCCCCGTCGTAACTCGAGAAGACCTGCCGCAACTCGAGAAAATCCAGGAGGTTCTCCCCTCCAGGCGAGATGAGGCCCATTTCCGCTGAGGCGTCTCGAGGCTGATCACACCTCACCTCTGGAACTTCGAAAGGGTCCTTCACACCCTTGGTGCAAATCCAGAAGTTCCCCGACCTAGCCGTCTCCACTCGAGAGGAATCACGAGGGTCCCGCCCACATCCAGAGGAGCCCCGTTTCCGCCTCGTAGCTCGAGATGAGGGATCCTTTCCCTGCTTCGTCGGGAAAGAGTTCCCGGCGTTCCCGTCGCATCTCAAGAGGAGGCCCTCTCAACAGGAACGGCGAGAGGAACTCCAGGGTCGTGCCACCATTCCAAGAGTCCCCCAGATGTCTCAGTCCATTCCAGAGGAACCTCTTTTCCCTTCACCGGCTCGTCTTTCACGCCGAGGATCGACTCACACCAAGGTGGCACGTGGCACAGCCCTGTGGGAAAGCCTCGTGGGAAAGCTTCGAGGGACAGCCTCGAGGGAAAGCCACAGATCCCTTGATCCACGTGACAGGAAGCGTGACACTACTGCTGCAGCTCGGGAGGAAACCGCACGTGCATGCCCCCACTCGAGACGAGGCCTGACTCCCCTGGGGAGTTTCAGAAGCACCCCAAGATCCATGGCAACACTGGAGAGGAATCCTCAGGTTCCGGCCCCGACTCCACACAAGGACTGAGGCCCCGGCATGGACGGGAGAGGAATCCCGAGAGGTCCCCTAGCAACTCGCATGGGGACTGGCCTTTCCTGAGGCCACCAGAGCGGGTCCCTGAGGTCCCCGTCGTAACTCGAGAAGACCTGCCGCAACTCGAGAAAATCCAGGAGGTTCTCCCCTCCAGGCGAGATGAGGCCCATTTCCGCTGAGGCGTCTCGAGGCTGATCACACCTCACCTCTGGAACTTCGAAAGGGTCCTTCACACCCTTGGTGCAAATCCAGAAGTTCCCCGACCTAGCCGTCTCCACTCGAGAGGAATCACGAGGGTCCCGCCCACATCCAGAGGAGCCCCGTTTCCGCCTCGTAGCTCGAGATGAGGGATCCTTTCCCTGCTTCGTCGGGAAAGAGTTCCCGGCGTTCCCGTCGCATCTCAAGAGGAGGCCCTCTCAACAGGAACGGCGAGAGGAACTCCAGGGTCGTGCCACCATTGCAAGAGTCCCCCAGATGTCTCAGTCCATTCCAGAGGAACCTCTTTTCCCTTCACCGGCTCGTCTTTCACGCCGAGGATCGACTCACACCAAGGTGGCACGTGGCACAGCCCTGTGGGAAAGCCTCGTGGGAAAGCCTCGAGGGACAGCCTCGAGGGAAAGCCACAGATCCCTTGATCCACGTGACAGGAAGCGTGACACTACTGCTGCAGCTCGGGAGGAAAGCGCACGTGCATGCCCCCACTCGAGACGAGGCCTGACTCCCCTGGGGAGATTCAGAAGCACCCCAAGATCCATGGCAACACTGGAGAGGAATCCTCAGGTTCCGGCCCCGACTCCACACAAGGACTGAGGCCCCGGCATGGACGGGAGAGGAATCCCGAGAGGTCCCCTAGCAACTCGCATGGGGACTGGCCTTTCCTGAGGCCACCAGAGCGGGTCCCTGAGGTCCCCGTCGTAACTCGAGAAGACCTGCCGCAACTCGAGAAAATCCAGGAGGTTCTCCCCTCCAGGCGAGATGAGGCCCATTTCCGCTGAGGTGTCTCGAGGCTGATCACACCTCACCTCTGGAACTTCGAAAGGGTCCTTCACACCCTTGGTGCAAATCCAGAAGTTCCCCGACATAGCCGTCTCCACTCGAGAGGAATCACGAGGGTCCCGCCCACATCCAGAGGAGCCCCGTTTCCGCCTCGTAGCTCGAGATGAGGGATCCTTTCCCTGCTTCGTCGGGAAAGAGTTCCCGGCGTTCCCGTCGCATCTCAAGAGGAGGCCCTCTCAACAGGAACGGCGAGAGGAACTCCAGGGTCGTGCCACCATTGCAAGAGTCCCCCAGATGTCTCAGTCCATTCCAGAGGAACCTCTTTTCCCTTCACCGGCTCGTCTTTCACGCCGAGGATCGACTCACACCAAGGTGGCACGTGGCACAGCCCTGTGGGAAAGCCTCGTGGGAAAGCCTCGAGGGACAGCCTCGAGGGAAAGCCACAGATCCCTTGATCCACGTGACAGGAAGCGTGACACTACTGCTGCAGCTCGGGAGGAAAGCGCACGTGCATGCCCCCACTCGAGACGAGGCCTGACTCCCCTGGGGAGACTCAGAAGCACCCCAAGATCCATGGCAACACTGGAGAGGAATCCTCAGGTTCCGGCCCCGACTCCACACAAGGACTGAGGCCCCGGCATGGACGGGAGAGGAATCCCGAGAGGTCCCCTAGCAACTCGCATGGGGACTGGCCTTTCCTGAGGCCACCAGAGCGGGTCCCTGAGGTCCCCGTCGTAACTCGAGAAGACCTGCCGCAACTCGAGAAAATCCAGGAGGTTCTCCCCTCCAGGCGAGATGAGGCCCATTTCCGCTGAGGCGTCTCGAGGCTGATCACACCTCACCTCTGGAACTTCGAAAGGGTCCTTCACACCCTTGGTGCAAATCCAGAAGTTCCCCGACCTAGCCGTCTCCACTCGAGAGGAATCACGAGGGTCCCGCCCACATCCAGAGGAGCCCCGTTTCCGCCTCGTAGCTCGAGATGAGGGATCCTTTCCCTGCTTCGTCGGGAAAGAGTTCCCGGCGTTCCCGTCGCATCTCAAGAGGAGGCCCTCTCAACAGGAACGGCGAGAGGAACTCCAGGGTCGTGCCACCATTGCAAGAGTCCCCCAGATGTCTCAGTCCATTCCAGAGGAACCTCTTTTCCCTTCACCGGCTCGTCTTTCACGCCGAGGATCGACTCACACCAAGGTGGCACGTGGCACAGCCCTGTGGGAAAGCCTCGTGGGAAAGCCTCGCGGGACAGCCTCGAGGGAAAGCCACAGATCCCTTGATCCACGTGACAGGAAGCGTGACACTACTGCTGCAGCTCGGGAGGAAACCGCACGTGCATGCCCCCACTCGAGACGAGGCCTGACTCCCCTGGGGAGACTCAGAAGCACCCCAAGATCCATGGCAACACTGGAGAGGAATCCTCAGGTGCCGGCCCCGACTCCACACAAGGACTGAGGCCCCGGCATGGACGGGAGAGGAATCCCGAGAGGTCCCCTAGCAACTCGCATGGGGACTGGCCTTTCCTGAGGCCACCAGAGCGGGTCCCTGAGGTCCCCGTCGTAACTCGAGAAGACCTGCCGCAACTCGAGAAAATCCAGGAGGTTCTCCCCTCCAGGCGAGATGAGGCCCATTTCCGCTGAGGCGTCTCGAGGCTGATCACACCTCACCTCTGGAACTTCGAAAGGGTCCTTCACACCCTTGGTGCAAATCCAGAAGTTCCCCGACCTAGCCGTCTCCACTCGAGAGGAATCACGAGGGTCCCGCCCACATCCAGAGGAGCCCCGTTTCCGCCTCGTAGCTCGAGATGAGGGATCCTTTCCCTGCTTCGTCGGGAAAGAGTTCCCGGCGTTCCCGTCGCATCTCAAGAGGAGGCCCTCTCAACAGGAACGGCCAGAGGAACTCCAGGGTCGTGCCACCATTGCAAGAGTCCCCCAGATGTCTCAGTCCATTCCAGAGGAACCTCTTTTCCCTTCACCGGCTCGTCTTTCACGCCGAGGATCGACTCACACCAAGGTGGCACGTGGCACAGCCCTGTGGGAAAGCCTCGTGGGAAAGCCTCGCGGGACAGCCTCGAGGGAAAGCCACAGATCCCTTGATCCACGTGACAGGAAGCGTGACACTACTGCTGCAGCTCGGGAGGAAAGCGCACGTGCATGCCCCCACTCGAGACGAGGCCTGACTCCCCTGGGGAGACTCAGAAGCACCCCAAGATCCATGGCAACACTGGAGAGGAATCCTCAGGTTCCGGCCCCGACTCCACACAAGGACTGAGGCCCCAGCATGGACGGGAGAGGAATCCCGAGAGGTCCCCTAGCAACTCGCATGGGGACTGGCCTTTCCTGAGGCCACCAGAGCGGGTCCCTGAGGTCCCCGTCGTAACTCGAGAAGACCTGCCGCAACTCGAGAAAATCCAGGAGGTTCTCCCCTCCAGGCGAGATGAGGCCCATTTCCGCTGAGGCGTCTCGAGGCTGATCACACCTCACCTCTGGAACTTCGAAAGGGTCCTTCACACCCTTGGTGCAAATCCAGAAGTTCCCCGACCTAGCCGTCTCCACTCGAGAGGAATCACGAGGGTCCCGCCCACATCCAGAGGAGCCCCGTTTCCGCCTCGTAGCTCGAGATGAGGGATCCTTTCCCTGCTTCGTCGGGAAAGAGTTCCCGGCGTTCCCGTCGCATCTCAAGAGGAGGCCCTCTCAACAGGAACGGCGAGAGGAACTCCAGGGTCGTGCCACCATTCCAAGAGTCCCCCAGATGTCTCAGTCCATTCCAGAGGAACCTCTTTTCCCTTCACCGGCTCGTCTTTCACGCCGAGGATCGACTGACACCAAGGTGGCACGTGGCACAGCCCTGTGGGAAAGCCTCGTGGGAAAGCTTCGAGGGACAGCCACGAGGGAAAGCCACAGATCCCTTGATCCACGTGACAGGAAGCGTGACACTACTGCTGCAGCTCGGGAGGAAACCGCACGTGCATGCCCCCACTCGAGACGAGGCCTGACTCCCCTGGGGAGATTCAGAAGCACCCCAAGATCCATGGCAACACTGGAGAGGAATCCTCAGGTTCCGGCCCCGACTCCACACAAGGACTGAGGCCCCGGCATGGACGGGAGAGGAATCCCGAGAGGTCCCCTAGCAACTCGCATGGGGACTGGCCTTTCCTGAGGCCACCAGAGCGGGTCCCTGAGGTCCCCGTCGTAACTCGAGAAGACCTGCCGCAACTCGAGAAAATCCAGGAGGTTCTCCCCTCCAGGCGAGATGAGGCCCATTTCCGCTGAGGCGTCTCGAGGCTGATCACACCTCACCTCTGGAACTTCGAAAGGGTCCTTCACACCCTTGGTGCAAATCCAGAAGTTCCCCGACCTAGCCGTCTCCACTCGAGAGGAATCACGAGGGTCCCGCCCACATCCAGAGGAGCCCCGTTTCCGCCTCGTAGCTCGAGATGAGGGATCCTTTCCCTGCTTCGTCGGGAAAGAGTTCCCGGCGTTCCCGTCGCATCTCAAGAGGAGGCCCTCTCAACAGGAACGGCGAGAGGAACTCCAGGGTCGTGCCACCATTGCAAGAGTCCCCCAGATGTCTCAGTCCATTCCAGAGGAACCTCTTTTCCCTTCACCGGCTCGTCTTTCACGCCGAGGATCGACTCACACCAAGGTGGCACGTGGCACAGCCCTGTGGGAAAGCCTCGTGGGAAAGCCTCGAGGGACAGCCTCGAGGGAAAGCCACAGATCCCTTGATCCACGTGACAGGAAGCGTGACACTACTGCTGCAGCTCGGGAGGAAAGCGCACGTGCATGCCCCCACTCGAGACGAGGCCTGACTCCCCTGGGGAGACTCAGAAGCACCCCAAGATCCATGGCAACACTGGAGAGGAATCCTCAGGTTCCGGCCCCGACTCCACACAAGGACTGAGGCCCCGGCATGGACGGGAGAGGAATCCCGAGAGGTCCCCTAGCAACTCGCATGGGGACTGGCCTTTCCTGAGGCCACCAGAGCGGGTCCCTGAGGTCCCCGTCGTAACTCGAGAAGACCTGCCGCAACTCGAGAAAATCCAGGAGGTTCTCCCTTCCAGGCGAGATGAGGCCCATTTCCGCTGAGGCGTCTCGAGGCTGATCACACCTCACCTCTGGAACTTCGAAAGGGTCCTTCACACCCTTGGTGCAAATCCAGAAGTTCCCCGACCTAGCCGTCTCCACTCGAGAGGAATCACGAGGGTCCCGCCCACATCCAGAGGAGCCCCGTTTCCGCCTCGTAGCTCGAGATGAGGGATCCTTTCCCTGCTTCGTCGGGAAAGAGTTCCCGGCGTTCCCGTCGCATCTCAAGAGGAGGCCCTCTCAACAGGAACGGCGAGAGGAACTCCAGGGTCGTGCCACCATTGCAAGAGTCCCCCAGATGTCTCAGTCCATTCCAGAGGAACCTCTTTTCCCTTCACCGGCTCGTCTTTCACGCCGAGGATCGACTGACACCAAGGTGGCACGTGGCACAGCCCTGTGGGAAAGCCTCGTGGGAAAGCCTCGCGGGACAGCCTCGAGGGAAAGCCACAGATCCCTTGATCCACGTGACAGGAAGCGTGACACTACTGCTGCAGCTCGGGAGGAAAGCGCACGTGCATGCCCCCACTCGAGACGAGGCCTGACTCCCCTGGGGAGACTCAGAAGCACCCCAAGATCCATGGCAACACTGGAGAGGAATCCTCAGGTTCCGGCCCCGACTCCACACAAGGACTGAGGCCCCAGCATGGACGGGAGAGGAATCCCGAGAGGTCCCCTAGCAACTCGCATGGGGACTGGCCTTTCCTGAGGCCACCAGAGAGGGTCCCTGAGGTCCCCGTCGTAACTCGAGAAGACCTGCCGCAACTCGAGAAAATCCAGGAGGTTCTCCCCTCCAGGCGAGATGAGGCCCATTTCCGCTGAGGCGTCTCGAGGCTGATCACACCTCACCTCTGGAACTTCGAAAGGGTCCTTCACACCCTTGGTGCAAATCCAGAAGTTCCCCGACCTAGCCGTCTCCACTCGAGAGGAATCACGAGGGTCCCGCCCACATCCAGAGGAGCCCCGTTTCCGCCTCGTAGCTCGAGATGAGGGATCCTTTCCCTGCTTCGTCGGGAAAGAGTTCCCGGCGTTCCCGTCGCATCTCAAGAGGAGGCCCTCTCAACAGGAACGGCGAGAGGAACTCCAGGGTCGTGCCACCATTCCAAGAGTCCCCCAGATGTCTCAGTCCATTCCAGAGGAACCTCTTTTCCCTTCACCGGCTCGTCTTTCACGCCGAGGATCGACTCACACCAAGGTGGCACGTGGCACAGCCCTGTGGGAAAGCCTCGTGGGAAAGCTTCGAGGGACAGCCTCGAGGGAAAGCCACAGATCCCTTGATCCACGTGACAGGAAGCGTGACACTACTGCTGCAGCTCGGGAGGAAAGCGCACGTGCATGCCCCCACTCGAGACGAGGCCTGACTCCCCTGGGGAGATTCAGAAGCACCCCAAGATCCATGGCAACACTGGAGAGGAATCCTCAGGTTCCGGCCCCGACTCCACACAAGGACTGAGGCCCCGGCATGGACGGGAGAGGAATCCCGAGAGGTCCCCTAGCAACTCCCATGGGGACTGGCCTTTCCTGAGGCCACCAGAGCGGGTCCCTGAGGTCCCCGTCGTAACTCGAGAAGACCTGCCGCAACTCGAGAAAATCCAGGAGGTTCTCCCCTCCAGGCGAGATGAGGCCCATTTCCGCTGAGGCGTCTCGAGGCTGATCACACCTCACCTCTGGAACTTCGAAAGGGTCCTTCACACCCTTGGTGCAAATCCAGAAGTTCCCCGACCTAGCCGTCTCCACTCGAGAGGAATCACGAGGGTCCCGCCCACATCCAGAGGAGCCCCGTTTCCGCCTCGTAGCTCGAGATGAGGGATCCTTTCCCTGCTTCGTCGGGAAAGAGTTCCCGGCGTTCCCGTCGCATCTCAAGAGGAGGCCCTCTCAACAGGAACGGCGAGAGGAACTCCAGGGTCGTGCCACCATTCCAAGAGTCCCCCAGATGTCTCAGTCCATTCCAGAGGAACCTCTTTTCCCTTCACCGGCTCGTCTTTCACGCCGAGGATCGACTGACACCAAGGTGGCACGTGGCACAGCCCTGTGGGAAAGCCTCGTGGGAAAGCCTCGCGGGACAGCCTCGAGGGAAAGCCACAGATCCCTTGATCCACGTGACAGGAAGCGTGACACTACTGCTGCAGCTCGGGAGGAAAGCGCACGTGCATGCCCCCACTCGAGACGAGGCCTGACTCCCCTGGGGAGACTCAGAAGCACCCCAAGATCCATGGCAACACTGGAGAGGAATCCTCAGGTTCCGGCCCCGACTCCACACAAGGACTGAGGCCCCAGCATGGACGGGAGAGGAATCCCGAGAGGTCCCCTAGCAACTCGCATGGGGACTGGCCTTTCCTGAGGCCACCAGAGAGGGTCCCTGAGGTCCCCGTCGTAACTCGAGAAGACCTGCTGCAACTCGAGAAAATCCAGGAGGTTCTCCCCTCCAGGCGAGATGAGGCCCATTTCCGCTGAGGCGTCTCGAGGCTGATCACACCTCACCTCTGGAACTTCGAAAGGGTCCTTCACACCCTTGGTGCAAATCCAGAAGTTCCCCGACCTAGCCGTCTCCACTCGAGAGGAATCACGAGGGTCCCGCCCACATCCAGAGGAGCCCCGTTTCCGCCTCGTAGCTCGAGATGAGGGATCCTTTCCCTGCTTCGTCGGGAAAGAGTTCCCGGCGTTCCCGTCGCATCTCAAGAGGAGGCCCTCTCAACAGGAACGGCGAGAGGAACTCCAGGGTCGTGCCACCATTGCAAGAGTCCCCCAGATGTCTCAGTCCATTCCAGAGGAACCTCTTTTCCCTTCACCGGCTCGTCTTTCACGCCGAGGATCGACTCACACCAAGGTGGCACGTGGCACAGCCCTGTGGGAAAGCCTCGTGGGAAAGCCTCGAGGGACAGCCTCGAGGGAAAGCCACAGATCCCTTGATCCACGTGACAGGAAGCGTGACACTACTGCTGCAGCTCGGGAGGAAAGCGCACGTGCATGCCCCCACTCGAGACGAGGCCTGACTCCCCTGGGGAGACTCAGAAGCACCCCAAGATCCATGGCAACACTGGAGAGGAATCCTCAGGTTCCGGCCCCGACTCCACACAAGGACTGAGGCCCCGGCATGGACGGGAGAGGAATCCCGAGAGGTCCCCTAGCAACTCGCATGGGGACTGGCCTTTCCTGAGGCCACCAGAGCGGGTCCCTGAGGTCCCCGTCGTAACTCGAGAAGACCTGCCGCAACTCGAGAAAATCCAGGAGGTTCTCCCCTCCAGGCGAGATGAGGCCCATTTCCGCTGAGGCGTCTCGAGGCTGATCACACCTCACCTCTGGAACTTCGAAAGGGTCCTTCACACCCTTGGTGCAAATCCAGAAGTTCCCCGACCTAGCCGTCTCCACTCGAGAGGAATCACGAGGGTCCCGCCCACATCCAGAGGAGCCCCGATTCCGCCTCGTAGCTCGAGATGAGGGATCCTTTCCCTGCTTCGTCGGGAAAGAGTTCCCGGCGTTCCCGTCGCATCTCAAGAGGAGGCCCTCTCAACAGGAACGGCGAGAGGAACTCCAGGGTCGTGCCACCATTCCAAGAGTCCCCCAGATGTCTCAGTCCATTCCAGAGGAACCTCTTTTCCCTTCACCGGCTCATCTTTCACGCCGAGGATCGACTCACACCAAGGTGGCACGTGGCACAGCCCTGTGGGAAAGCCTCGTGGGAAAGCCTCGAGGGACAGCCTCGAGGGAAAGCCACAGATCCCTTGATCCACGTGACAGGAAGCGTGACACTACTGCTGCAGCTCGGGAGGAAAGCGCACGTGCATGCCCCCACTCGAGACGAGGCCTGACTCCCCTGGGGAGACTCAGAAGCACCCCAAGATCCATGGCAACACTGGAGAGGAATCCTCAGGTTCCGGCCCCGACTCCACACAAGGACTGAGGCCCCGGCATGGACGGGAGAGGAATCCCGAGAGGTCCCCTAGCAACTCGCATGGGGACTGGCCTTTCCTGAGGCCACCAGAGCGGGTCCCTGAGGTCCCCGTCGTAACTCGAGAAGACCTGCCGCAACTCGAGAAAATCCTGGAGGTTCTCCCCTCCAGGCGAGATGAGGCCCATTTCCGCTGAGGCGTCTCGAGGCTGATCACACCTCACCTCTGGAACTTCGAAAGGGTCCTTCACACCCTTGGTGCAAATCCAGAAGTTCCCCGACCTAGCCGTCTCCACTCGAGAGGAATCACGAGGGTCCCGCCCACATCCAGAGGAGCCCCGTTTCCGCCTCGTAGCTCGAGATGAGGGATCCTTTCCCTGCTTCGTCGGGAAAGAGTTCCCGGCGTTCCCGTCGCATCTCAAGAGGAGGCCCTCTCAACAGGAACGGCGAGAGGAACTCCAGGGTCGTGCCACCATTCCAAGAGTCCCCCAGATGTCTCAGTCCATTCCAGAGGAACCTCTTTTCCCTTCACCGGCTCGTCTTTCACGCCGAGGATCGACTCACACCAAGGTGGCACGTGGCACAGCCCTGTGGGAAAGCCTCGTGGGAAAGCTTCGAGGGACAGCCTCGAGGGAAAGCCACAGATCCCTTGATCCACGTGACAGGAAGCGTGACACTACTGCTGCAGCTCGGGAGGAAAGCGCACGTGCATGCCCCCACTCGAGACGAGGCCTGACTCCCCTGGGGAGATTCAGAAGCACCCCAAGATCCATGGCAACACTGGAGAGGAATCCTCAGGTTCCGGCCCCGACTCCACACAAGGACTGAGGCCCCGGCATGGACGGGAGAGGAATCCCGAGAGGTCCCCTAGCAACTCGCATGGGGACTGGCCTTTCCTGAGGCCACCAGAGCGGGTCCCTGAGGTCCCCGTCGTAACTCGAGAAGACCTGCCGCAACTCGAGAAAATCCAGGAGGTTCTCCCCTCCAGGCGAGATGAGGCCCATTTCCGCTGAGGCGTCTCGAGGCTGATCACACCTCACCTCTGGAACTTCGAAAGGGTCCTTCACACCCTTGGTGCAAATCCAGAAGTTCCCCGACCTAGCCGTCTCCACTCGAGAGGAATCACGAGGGTCCCGCCCACATCCAGAGGAGCCCCGATTCCGCCTCGTAGCTCGAGATGAGGGATCCTTTCCCTGCTTCGTCGGGAAAGAGTTCCCGGCGTTCCCGTCGCATCTCAAGAGGAGGCCCTCTCAACAGGAACGGCGAGAGGAACTCCAGGGTCGTGCCACCATTCCAAGAGTCCCCCAGATGTCTCAGTCCATTCCAGAGGAACCTCTTTTCCCTTCACCGGCTCATCTTTCACGCCGAGGATCGACTCACACCAAGGTGGCACGTGGCACAGCCCTGTGGGAAAGCCTCGTGGGAAAGCCTCGAGGGACAGCCTCGAGGGAAAGCCACAGATCCCTTGATCCACGTGACAGGAAGCGTGACACTACTGCTGCAGCTCGGGAGGAAAGCGCACGTGCATGCCCCCACTCGAGACGAGGCCTGACTCCCCTGGGGAGACTCAGAAGCACCCCAAGATCCATGGCAACACTGGAGAGGAATCCTCAGGTTCCGGCCCCGACTCCACACAAGGACTGAGGCCCCGGCATGGACGGGAGAGGAATCCCGAGAGGTCCCCTAGCAACTCGCATGGGGACTGGCCTTTCCTGAGGCCACCAGAGCGGGTCCCTGAGGTCCCCGTCGTAACTCGAGAAGACCTGCCGCAACTCGAGAAAATCCAGGAGGTTCTCCCCTCCAGGCGAGATGAGGCCCATTTCCGCTGAGGCGTCTCGAGGCTGATCACACCTCACCTCTGGAACTTCGAAAGGGTCCTTCACACCCTTGGTGCAAATCCAGAAGTTCCCCGACCTAGCCGTCTCCACTCGAGAGGAATCACGAGGGTCCCGCCCACATCCAGAGGAGCCCCGTTTCCGCCTCGTAGCTCGAGATGAGGGATCCTTTCCCTGCTTCGTCGGGAAAGAGTTCCCGGCGTTCCCGTCGCATCTCAAGAGGAGGCCCTCTCAACAGGAACGGCGAGAGGAACTCCAGGGTCGTGCCACCATTCCAAGAGTCCCCCAGATGTCTCAGTCCATTCCAGAGGAACCTCTTTTCCCTTCACCGGCTCGTCTTTCACGCCGAGGATCGACTCACACCAAGGTGGCACGTGGCACAGCCCTGTGGGAAAGCCTCGTGGGAAAGCTTCGAGGGACAGCCTCGAGGGAAAGCCACAGATCCCTTGATCCACGTGACAGGAAGCGTGACACTACAGCTGCAGCTCGGGAGGAAAGCGCACGTGCATGCCCCCACTCGAGACGAGGCCTGACTCCCCTGGGGAGATTCAGAAGCACCCCAAGATCCATGGCAACACTGGAGAGGAATCCTCAGGTTCCGGCCCCGACTCCACACAAGGACTGAGGCCCCGGCATGGACGGGAGAGGAATCCCGAGAGGTCCCCTAGCAACTCGCATGGGGACTGGCCTTTCCTGAGGCCACCAGAGCGGGTCCCTGAGGTCCCCGTCGTAACTCGAGAAGACCTGCCGCAACTCGAGAAAATCCAGGAGGTTCTCCCCTCCAGGCGAGATGAGGCCCATTTCCGCTGAGGCGTCTCGAGGCTGATCACACCTCACCTCTGGAACTTCGAAAGGGTCCTTCACACCCTTGGTACAACTCCAGAAGTTCCCCGACCTAGCCGTCTCCACTCGAGAGGAATCACGAGGGTCCCGCCCACATCCAGAGGAGCCCCGTTTCCGCCTCGTAGCTCGAGATGAGGGATCCTTTCCCTGCTTCTTCGGGAAAGAGTTCCCGGCGTTCCCGTCGCATCTCAAGAGGAGGCCCTCTCAACAGGAACGGCGAGAGGAACTCCAGGGTCGTGCCACCATTCCAAGAGTCCCCCAGATGTCTCAGTCCATTCCAGAGGAACCTCTTTTCCCTTCACCGGCTCATCTTTCACGCCGAGGATCGACTCACACCAAGGTGGCACGTGGCACAGCCCTGTGGGAAAGCCTCGTGGGAAAGCCTCGAGGGACAGCCTCGAGGGAAAGCCACAGATCCCTTGATCCACGTGACAGGAAGCGTGACACTACTGCTGCAGCTCGGGAGGAAAGCGCACGTGCATGCCCCCACTCGAGACGAGGCCTGACTCCCCTGGGGAGACTCAGAAGCACCCCAAGATCCATGGCAACACTGGAGAGGAATCCTCAGGTTCCGGCCCCGACTCCACACAAGGACTGAGGCCCCGGCATGGACGGGAGAGGAATCCCGAGAGGTCCCCTAGCAACTCGCATGGGGACTGGCCTTTCCTGAGGCCACCAGAGCGGGTCCCTGAGGTCCCCGTCATAACTCGAGAAGACCTGCCGCAACTCGAGAAAATCCTGGAGGTTCTCCCCTCCAGGCGAGATGAGGCCCATTTCCGCTGAGGCGTCTCGAGGCTGATCACACCTCACCTCTGGAACTTCGAAAGGGTCCTTCACACCCTTGGTGCAAATCCAGAAGTTCCCCGACCTAGCCGTCTCCACTCGAGAGGAATCACGAGGGTCCCGCCCACATCCAGAGGAGCCCCGTTTCCGCCTCGTAGCTCGAGATGAGGGATCCTTTCCCTGCTTCGTCGGGAAAGAGTTCCCGGCGTTCCCGTCGCATCTCAAGAGGAGGCCCTCTCAACAGGAACGGCGAGAGGAACTCCAGGGTCGTGCCACCATTCCAAGAGTCCCCCAGATGTCTCAGTCCATTCCAGAGGAACCTCTTTTCCCTTCACCGGCTCGTCTTTCACGCCGAGGATCGACTCACACCAAGGTGGCACGTGGCACAGCCCTGTGGGAAAGCCTCGTGGGAAAGCTTCGAGGGACAGCCTCGAGGGAAAGCCACAGATCCCTTGATCCACGTGACAGGAAGCGTGACACTACTGCTGCAGCTCGGGAGGAAAGCGCACGTGCATGCCCCCACTCGAGACGAGGCCTGACTCCCCTGGGGAGATTCAGAAGCACCCCAAGATCCATGGCAACACTGAAGAGGAATCCTCAGGTTCCGGCCCCGACTCCACACAAGGACTGAGGCCCCGGCATGGACGGGAGAGGAATCCCGAGAGGTCCCCTAGCAACTCGCATGGGGACTGGCCTTTCCTGAGGCCACCAGAGCGGGTCCCTGAGGTCCCCGTCGTAACTCGAGAAGACCTGCCGCAACTCGAGAAAATCCAGGAGGTTCTCCCCTCCAGGCGAGATGAGGCCCATTTCCGCTGAGGCGTCTCGAGGCTGATCACACCTCACCTCTGGAACTTCGAAAGGGTCCTTCACACCCTTGGTACAAATCCAGAAGTTCCCCGACCTAGCCGTCTCCACTCGAGAGGAATCACGAGGGTCCCGCCCACATCCAGAGGAGCCCCGTTTCCGCCTCGTAGCTCGAGATGAGGGATCCTTTCCCTGCTTCGTCGGGAAAGAGTTCCCGGCGTTCCCGTCGCATCTCAAGAGGAGGCCCTCTCAACAGGAACGGCGAGAGGAACTCCAGGGTCGTGCCACCATTGCAAGAGTCCCCCAGATGTCTCAGTCCATTCCAGAGGAACCTCTTTTCCCTTCACCGGCTCGTCTTTCACGCCGAGGATCGACTCACACCAAGGTGGCACGTGGCACAGCCCTGTGGGAAAGCCTCGTGGGAAAGCCTCGAGGGACAGCCACGAGGGAAAGCCACAGATCCCTTGATCCACGTGACAGGAAGCGTGACACTACTGCTGCAGCTCGGGAGGAAAGCGCACGTGCATGCCCCCACTCGAGACGAGGCCTGACTCCCCTGGGGAGACTCAGAAGCACCCCAAGATCCATGGCAACACTGGAGAGGAATCCTCAGGTTCCGGCCCCGACTCCACACAAGGACTGAGGCCCCGGCATGGACGGGAGAGGAATCCCGAGAGGTCCCCTAGCAACTCGCATGGGGACTGGCCTTTCCTGAGGCCACCAGAGCGGGTCCCTGAGGTCCCCGTCGTAACTCGAGAAGACCTGCCGCAACTCGAGAAAATCCAGGAGGTTCTCCCCTCCAGGCGAGATGAGGCCCATTTCCGCTGAGGCGTCTCGAGGCTGATCACACCTCACCTCTGGAACTTCGAAAGGGTCCTTCACACCCTTGGTGCAAATCCAGAAGTTCCCCGACCTAGCCGTCTCCACTCGAGAGGAATCACGAGGGTCCCGCCCACATCCAGAGGAGCCCCGTTTCCGCCTCGTAGCTCGAGATGAGGGATCCTTTCCCTGCTTCGTCGGGAAAGAGTTCCCGGCGTTCCCGTCGCATCTCAAGAGGAGGCCCTCTCAACAGGAACGGCCAGAGGAACTCCAGGGTCGTGCCACCATTGCAAGAGTCCCCCAGATGTCTCAGTCCATTCCAGAGGAACCTCTTTTCCCTTCACCGGCTCGTCTTTCACGCCGAGGATCGACTCACACCAAGGTGGCACGTGGCACAGCCCTGTGGGAAAGCCTCGTGGGAAAGCCTCGAGGGTCAGCCTCGAGGGAAAGCCACAGATCCCTTGATCCACGTGACAGGAAGCGTGACACTACTGCTGCAGCTCGGGAGGAAAGCGCACGTGCATGCCCCCACTCGAGACGAGGCCTGACTCCCCTGGGGAGACTCAGAAGCACCCCAAGATCCATGGCAACACTGGAGAGGAATCCTCAGGTTCCGGCCCCGACTCCACACAAGGACTGAGGCCCCGGCATGGACGGGAGAGGAATCCCGAGAGGTCCCCTAGCAACTCGCATGGGGACTGGCCTTTCCTGAGGCCACCAGAGCGGGTCCCTGAGGTCCCCGTCGTAACTCGAGAAGACCTGCCGCAACTCGAGAAAATCCAGGAGGTTCTCCCCTCCAGGCGAGATGAGGCCCATTTCCGCTGAGGCGTCTCGAGGCTGATCACACCTCACCTCTGGAATTTCGAAAGGGTCCTTCACACCCTTGGTGCAAATCCAGAAGTTCCCCGACCTAGCCGTCTCCACTCGAGAGGAATCACGAGGGTCCCGCCCACATCCAGAGGAGCCCCGTTTCCGCCTCGTAGCTCGAGATGAGGGATCCTTTCCCTGCTTCGTCGGGAAAGAGTTCCCGGCGTTCCCGTCGCATCTCAAGAGGAGGCCCTCTCAACAGGAACGGCGAGAGGAACTCCAGGGTCGTGCCACCATTGCAAGAGTCCCCCAGATGTCTCAGTCCATTCCAGAGGAACCTCTTTTCCCTTCACCGGCTCGTCTTTCACGCCGAGGATCGACTCACACCAAGGTGGCACGTGGCACAGCCCTGTGGGAAAGCCTCGTGGGAAAGCCTCGAGGGACAGCCTCGAGGGAAAGCCACAGATCCCTTGATCCACGTGACAGGAAGCGTGACACTACTGCTGCAGCTCGGGAGGAAAGCGCACGTGCATGCCCCCACTCGAGACGAGGCCTGACTCCCCTGGGGAGACTCAGAAGCACCCCAAGATCCATGGCAACACTGGAGAGGAATCCTCAGGTTCCGGCCCCGACTCCATACAAGGACTGAGGCCCCGGCATGGACGGGAGAGGAATCCCGAGAGGTCCCCTAGCAACTCGCATGGGGACTGGCCTTTCCTGAGGCCACCAGAGCGGGTCCCTGAGGTCCCCGTCGTAACTCGAGAAGACCTGCCGCAACTCGAGAAAATCCAGGAGGTTCTCCCCTCCAGGCGAGATGAGGCCCATTTCCGCTGAGGCGTCTCGAGGCTGATCACACCTCACCTCTGGAACTTCGAAAGGGTCCTTCACACCCTTGGTGCAAATCCAGAAGTTCCCCGACCTAGCCGTCTCCACTCGAGAGGAATCACGAGGGTCCCGCCCACATCCAGAGGAGCCCCGATTCCGCCTCACAGCTCGAGATGAGGGATCCTTTCCCTGCTTCGTCGGGAAAGAGTTCCCGGCGTTCCCGTCGCATCTCAAGAGGAGGCCCTCTCAACAGGAACGGCGAGAGGAACTCCAGGGTCGTGCCACCATTCCAAGAGTCCCCCAGATGTCTCAATCCATTCCAGAGGAACCTCTTTTCCCTTCACCGGCTCGTCTTTCACGCCGAGGATCGACTCACACCAAGGTGGCACGTGGCACAGCCCTGTGGGAAAGGCTCGTGGGAAAGCCTCGAGGGACAGCCTCGAGGGAAAGCCACAGATCCCTTGATCCACGTGACAGGAAGCGTGACACTACTGCTGCAGCTCGGGAGGAAAGCGCACGTGCATGCCCCCACTCGAGACGAGGCCTAACTCCCCTGGGGAGACTCAGAAGCACCCCAAGATCCATGGCAACACTGGAGAGCAATCCTCAGGTTCCGGCCCCGACTCCACACAAGGACTGAGGCCCCGGCATGGACGGGAGAGGAATCCCGAGAGGTCCCCTAGCAACTCGCATGGGGACTGGCCTTTCCTGAGGCCACCAGAGCGGGTCCCTGAGGTCCCCGTCGTAACTCGAGAAGACCTGCCGCAACTCGAGAAAATCCAGGAGGTTCTCCCCTCCAGGCGAGATGAGGCCCATTTCCGCTGAGGCGTCTCGAGGCTGATCACACCTCACCTCTGGAACTTCGAAAGGGTCCTTCACACCCTTGGTGCAAATCCAGAAGTTCCCCGACCTAGCCGTCTCCACTCGAGAGGAATCACGAGGGTCCCGCCCACATCCAGAGGAGCCCCGATTCCGCCTCGCAGCTCGAGATGAGGGATCCTTTCCCTGCTTCGTCGGGAAAGAGTTCCCGGCGTTCCCGTCGCATCTCAAGAGGAGGCCCTCTCAACAGGAACGGCGAGAGGAACTCCAGGGTCGTGCCACCATTCCAAGAGTCCCCCAGATGTCTCAATCCATTCCAGAGGAACCTCTTTTCCCTTCACCGGCTCGTCTTTCACGCCGAGGATCGACTCACACCAAGGTGGCACGTGGCACAGCCCTGTGGGAAAGCCTCGTGGGAAAGCCTCGAGGGACAGCCTCGAGGGAAAGCCACAGATCCCTTGATCCACGTGACAGGAAGCGTGACACTACTGCTGCAGCTCGGGAGGAAAGCGCACGTGCATGCCCCCACTCGAGACGAGGCCTAACTCCCCTGGGGAGACTCAGAAGCACCCCAAGATCCATGGCAACACTGGAGAGCAATCCTCAGGTTCCGGCCCCGACTCCACACAAGGACTGAGGCCCCGGCATGGACGGGAGAGGAATCCCGAGAGGTCCCCTAGCAACTCGCATGGGGACTGGCCTTTCCTGAGGCCACCAGAGCGGGTCCCTGAGGTCCCCGTCGTAACTCGAGAAGACCTGCCGCAACTCGAGAAAATCCAGGAGGTTCTCCCCTCCAGGCGAGATGAGGCCCATTTCCGCTGAGGCGTCTCGAGGCTGATCACACCTCACCTCTGGAACTTCGAAAGGGTCCTTCACACCCTTGGTGCAAATCCAGAAGTTCCCCGACCTAGCCGTCTCCACTCGAGAGGAATCACGAGGGTCCCGCCCACATCCAGAGGAGCCCCGTTTCCGCCTCGTAGCTCGAGATGAGGGATCCTTTCCCTGCTTCGTCGGGAAAGAGTTCCCGGCGTTCCCGTCGCATCTCAAGAGGAGGCCCTCTCAACAGGAACGGCGAGAGGAACTCCAGGGTCGTGCCACCATTCCAAGAGTCCCCCAGATGTCTCAGTCCATTCCAGAGGAACCTCTTTTCCCTTCACCGGCTCGTCTTTCACGCCGAGGATCGACTCACACCAAGGTGGCACGTGGCACAGCCCTGTGGGAAAGCCTCGTGAGAAAGCCTCGAGGGACAGCCTCGAGGGAAAGCCACAGATCCCTTGATCCACGTGACAGGAAGCGTGACACTACTGCTGCAGCTCGGGAGGAAAGCGCACGTGCATGCCCCCACTCGAGACGAGGCCTGACTCCCCTGGGGAGACTCAGAAGCACCCCAAGATCCATGGCAACACTGGAGAGGAATCCTCAGGTTCCGGCCCCGACTCCACACAAGGACTGAGGCCCCGGCATGGACGGGAGAGGAATCCCGAGAGGTCCCCTAGCAACTCGCATGGGGACTGGCCTTTCCTGAGGCCACCAGAGCGGGTCCCTGAGGTCCCCGTCGTAACTCGAGAAGACCTGCCGCAACTCGAGAAAATCCAGGAGGTTCTCCCCTCCAGGCGAGATGAGGCCCATTTCCGCTGAGGCGTCTCGAGGCTGATCACACCTCACCTCTGGAACTTCGAAAGGGTCCTTCACACCCTTGGTGCAAATCCAGAAGTTCCCCGACCTAGCCGTCTCCACTCGAGAGGAATCACGAGGGTCCCGCCCACATCCAGAGGAGCCCCGTTTCCGCCTCGTAGCTCGAGATGAGGGATCCTTTCCCTGCTTCGTCGGGAAAGAGTTCCCGGCGTTCCCGTCGCATCTCAAGAGGAGGCCCTCTCAACAGGAACGGCGAGAGGAACTCCAGGGTCGTGCCACCATTGCAAGAGTCCCCCAGATGTCTCAGTCCATTCCAGAGGAACCTCTTTTCCCTTCACCGGCTCGTCTTTCACGCCGAGGATCGACTCACACCAAGGTGGCACGTGGCACAGCCCTGTGGGAAAGCCTCGTGGGAAAGCCTCGAGGGACAGCCTCGAGGGAAAGCCACAGATCCCTTGATCCACGTGACAGGAAGCGTGACACTACTGCTGCAGCTCGGGAGGAAAGCGCACGTGCATGCCCCCACTCGAGACGAGGCCTGACTCCCCTGGGGAGACTCAGAAGCACCCCAAGATCCATGGCAACACTGGAGAGGAATCCTCAGGTTCCGGCCCCGACTCCACACAAGGACTGAGGCCCCGGCATGGACGGGAGAGGAATCCCGAGAGGTCCCCTAGCAACTCGCATGGGGACTGGCCTTTCCTGAGGCCACCAGAGCGGGTCCCTGAGGTCCCCGTCGTAACTCGAGAAGACCTGCCGCAACTCGAGAAAATCCAGGAGGTTCTCCCCTCCAGGCGAGATGAGGCCCATTTCCGCTGAGGCGTCTCGAGGCTGATCACACCTCACCTCTGGAACTTCGAAAGGGTCCTTCACACCCTTGGTGCAAATCCAGAAGTTCCCCGACCTAGCCGTCTCCACTCGAGAGGAATCACGAGGGTCCCGCCCACATCCAGAGGAGCCCCGTTTCCGCCTCGTAGCTCGAGATGAGGGATCCTTTCCCTGCTTCGTCGGGAAAGAGTTCCCGGCGTTCCCGTCGCATCTCAAGAGGAGGCCCTCTCAACAGGAACGGCGAGAGGAACTCCAGGGTCGTGCCACCATTCCAAGAGTCCCCCAGATGTCTCAGTCCATTCCAGAGGAACCTCTTTTCCCTTCACCGGCTCGTCTTTCACGCCGAGGATCGACTCACACCAAGGTGGCACGTGGCACAGCCCTGTGGGAAAGCCTCGTGGGAAAGCCTCGAGGGACAGCCTCGAGGGAAAGCCACAGATCCCTTGATCCACGTGACAGGAAGCGTGACACTACTGCTGCAGCTCGGGAGGAAAGCGCACGTGCATGCCCCCACTCGAGACGAGGCCTGACTCCCCTGGGGAGACTCAGAAGCACCCCAAGATCCATGGCAACACTGGAGAGGAATCCTCAGGTTCCGGCCCCGACTCCACACAAGGACTGAGGCCCCGGCATGGACGGGAGAGGAATCCCGAGAGGTCCCCTAGCAACTCGCATGGGGACTGGCCTTTCCTGAGGCCACCAGAGCGGGTCCCTGAGGTCCCCGTCGTAACTCGAGAAGACCTGCCGCAACTCGAGAAAATCCAGGAGGTTCTCCCCTCCAGGCGAGATGAGGCCCATTTCCGCTGAGGCGTCTCGAGGCTGATCACACCTCACCTCTGGAACTTCGAAAGGGTCCTTCACACCCTTGGTGCAAATCCAGAAGTTCCCCGACCTAGCCGTCTCCACTCGAGAGGAATCACGAGGGTCCCGCCCACATCCAGAGGAGCCCCGTTTCCGCCTCGTAGCTCGAGATGAGGGATCCTTTCCCTGCTTCGTCGGGAAAGAGTTCCCGGCGTTCCCGTCGCATCTCAAGAGGAGGCCCTCTCAACAGGAACGGCGAGAGGAACTCCAGGGTCGTGCCACCATTCCAAGAGTCCCCCAGATGTCTCAGTCCATTCCAGAGGAACCTCTTTTCCCTTCACCGGCTCGTCTTTCACGCCGAGAATCGACTCACACCAAGGTGGCACGTGGCACAGCCCTGTGGGAAAGCCTCGTGGGAAAGCCTCGAGGGACAGCCTCGAGGGAAAGCCACAGATCCCTTGATCCACGTGACAGGAAGCGTGACACTACTGCTGCAGCTCGGGAGGAAAGCGCACGTGCATGCCCCCACTCGAGACGAGGCCTGACTCCCCTGGGGAGACTCAGAAGCACCCCAAGATCCATGGCAACACTGGAGAGGAATCCTCAGGTTCCGGCCCCGACTCCACACAAGGACTGAGGCCCCGGCATGGACGGGAGAGGAATCCCGAGAGGTCCCCTAGCAACTCGCATGGGGACTGGCCTTTCCTGAGGCCACCAGAGCGGGTCCCTGAGGTCCCCGTCGTAACTCGAGAAGACCTGCCGCAACTCGAGAAAATCCAGGAGGTTCTCCCCTCCAGGCGAGATGAGGCCCATTTCCGCTGAGGCGTCTCGAGGCTGATCACACCTCACCTGTGGAACTTCGAAAGGGTCCTTCACACCCTTGGTGCAAATCCAGAAGTTCCCCGACCTAGCCGTCTCCACTCGAGAGGAATCACGAGGGTCCCGCCCACATCCAGAGGAGCCCCGTTTCCGCCTCGTAGCTCGAGATGAGGGATCCTTTCCCTGCTTCGTCGGGAAAGAGTTCCCGGCGTTCCCGTCGCATCTCAAGAGGAGGCCCTCTCAACAGGAACGGCGAGAGGAACTCCAGGGTCGTGCCACCATTGCAAGAGTCCCCCAGATGTCTCAGTCCATTCCAGAGGAACCTCTTTTCCCTTCACCGGCTCGTCTTTCACGCCGAGGATCGACTCACACCAAGGTGGCACGTGGCACAGCCCTGTGGGAAAGCCTCGTGGGAAAGCCTCGAGGGACAGCCTCGAGGGAAAGCCACAGATCCCTTGATCCACGTGACAGGAAGCGTGACACTACTGCTGCAGCTCGGGAGGAAAGCGCACGTGCATGCCCCCACTCGAGACGAGGCCTGACTCCCCTGGGGAGACTCAGAAGCACCCCAAGATCCATGGCAACACTGGAGAGGAATCCTCAGGTTCCGGCCCCGACTCCACACAAGGACTGAGGCCCCGGCATGGACGGGAGAGGAATCCCGAGAGGTCCCCTAGCAACTCGCATGGGGACTGGCCTTTCCTGAGGCCACCAGAGCGGGTCCCTGAGGTCCCCGTCGTAACTCGAGAAGACCTGCCGCAACTCGAGAAAATCCAGGAGGTTCTCCCCTCCAGGCGAGATGAGGCCCATTTCCGCTGAGGCGTCTCGAGGCTGATCACACCTCACCTCTGGAACTTCGAAAGGGTCCTTCACACCCTTGGTGCAAATCCAGAAGTTCCCCGACCTAGCCGTCTCCACTCGAGAGGAATCACGAGGGTCCCGCCCACATCCAGAGGAGCCCCGTTTCCGCCTCGTAGCTCGAGATGAGGGATCCTTTCCCTGCTTCGTCGGGAAAGAGTTCCCGGCGTTCCCGTCGCATCTCAAGAGGAGGCCCTCTCAACAGGAACGGCGAGAGGAACTCCAGGGTCGTGCCACCATTCCAAGAGTCCCCCAGATGTCTCAGTCCATTCCAGAGGAACCTCTTTTCCCTTCACCGGCTCGTCTTTCACGCCGAGGATCGACTCACACCAAGGTGGCACGTGGCACAGCCCTGTGGGAAAGCCTCGTGGGAAAGCCTCGAGGGACAGCCTCGAGGGAAAGCCACAGATCCCTTGATCCACGTGACAGGAAGCGTGACACTACTGCTGCAGCTCGGGAGGAAAGCGCACGTGCATGCCCCCACTCGAGACGAGGCCTGACTCCCCTGGGGAGACTCAGAAGCACCCCAAGATCCATGGCAACACTGGAGAGGAATCCTCAGGTTCCGGCCCCGACTCCACACAAGGACTGAGGCCCCGGCATGGACGGGAGAGGAATCCCGAGAGGTCCCCTAGCAACTCGCATGGGGACTGGCCTTTCCTGAGGCCACCAGAGCGGGTCCCTGAGGTCCCCGTCGTAACTCGAGAAGACCTGCCGCAACTCGAGAAAATCCAGGAGGTTCTCCCCTCCAGGCGAGATGAGGCCCATTTCCGCTGAGGCGTCTCGAGGCTGATCACACCTCACCTGTGGAACTTCGAAAGGGTCCTTCACACCCTTGGTGCAAATCCAGAAGTTCCCCGACCTAGCCGTCTCCACTCGAGAGGAATCACGAGGGTCCCGCCCACATCCAGAGGAGCCCCGTTTCCGCCTCGTAGCTCGAGATGAGGGATCCTTTCCCTGCTTCGTCGGGAAAGAGTTCCCGGCGTTCCCGTCGCATCTCAAGAGGAGGCCCTCTCAACAGGAACGGCGAGAGGAACTCCAGGGTCGTGCCACCATTCCAAGAGTCCCCCAGATGTCTCAGTCCATTCCAGAGGAACCTCTTTTCCCTTCACCGGCTCGTCTTTCACGCCGAGGATCGACTCACACCAAGGTGGCACGTGGCACAGCCCTGTGGGAAAGCCTCGTGGGAAAGCCTCGAGGGACAGCCTCGAGGGAAAGCCACAGATCCCTTGATCCACGTGACAGGAAGCGTGACACTACTGCTGCAGCTCGGGAGGAAAGCGCACGTGCATGCCCCCACTCGAGACGAGGCCTGACTCCCCTGGGGAGACTCAGAAGCACCCCAAGATCCATGGCAACACTGGAGAGGAATCCTCAGGTTCCGGCCCCGACTCCACACAAGGACTGAGGCCCCGGCATGGACGGGAGAGGAATCCCGAGAGGTCCCCTAGCAACTCGCATGGGGACTGGCCTTTCCTGAGGCCACCAGAGCGGGTCCCTGAGGTCCCCGTCGTAACTCGAGAAGACCTGCCGCAACTCGAGAAAATCCAGGAGGTTCTCCCCTCCAGGCGAGATGAGGCCCATTTCCGCTGAGGCGTCTCGAGGCTGATCACACCTCACCTCTGGAACTTCGAAAGGGTCCTTCACACCCTTGGTGCAAATCCAGAAGTTCCCCGACCTAGCCGTCTCCACTCGAGAGGAATCACGAGGGTCCCGCCCACATCCAGAGGAGCCCCGTTTCCGCCTCGTAGCTCGAGATGAGGGATCCTTTCCCTGCTTCGTCGGGAAAGAGTTCCCGGCGTTCCCGTCGCATCTCAAGAGGAGGCCCTCTCAACAGGAACGGCGAGAGGAACTCCAGGGTCGTGCCACCATTCCAAGAGTCCCCCAGATGTCTCAGTCCATTCCAGAGGAACCTCTTTTCCCTTCACCGGCTCGTCTTTCACGCCGAGGATCGACTCACACCAAGGTGGCACGTGGCACAGCCCTGTGGGAAAGCCTCGTGGGAAAGCCTCGAGGGACAGCCTCGAGGGAAAGCCACAGATCCCTTGATCCACGTGACAGGAAGCGTGACACTACTGCTGCAGCTCGGGAGGAAAGCGCACGTGCATGCCCCCACTCGAGACGAGGCCTGACTCCCCTGGGGAGACTCAGAAGCACCCCAAGATCCATGGCAACACTGGAGAGGAATCCTCAGGTTCCGGCCCCGACTCCACACAAGGACTGAGGCCCCGGCATGGACGGGAGAGGAATCCCGAGAGGTCCCCTAGCAACTCGCATGGGGACTGGCCTTTCCTGAGGCCACCAGAGCGGGTCCCTGAGGTCCCCGTCGTAACTCGAGAAGACCTGCCGCAACTCGAGAAAATCCAGGAGGTTCTCCCCTCCAGGCGAGATGAGGCCCATTTCCGCTGAGGCGTCTCGAGGCTGATCACACCTCACCTCTGGAACTTCGAAAGGGTCCTTCACACCCTTGGTGCAAATCCAGAAGTTCCCCGACCTAGCCGTCTCCACTCGAGAGGAATCACGAGGGTCCCGCCCACATCCAGAGGAGCCCCGTTTCCGCCTCGTAGCTCGAGATGAGGGATCCTTTCCCTGCTTCGTCGGGAAAGAGTTCCCGGCGTTCCCGTCGCATCTCAAGAGGAGGCCCTCTCAACAGGAACGGCGAGAGGAACTCCAGGGTCGTGCCACCATTCCAAGAGTCCCCCAGATGTCTCAGTCCATTCCAGAGGAACCTCTTTTCCCTTCACCGGCTCGTCTTTCACGCCGAGAATCGACTCACACCAAGGTGGCACGTGGCACAGCCCTGTGGGAAAGCCTCGTGGGAAAGCCTCGAGGGACAGCCTCGAGGGAAAGCCACAGATCCCTTGATCCACGTGACAGGAAGCGTGACACTACTGCTGCAGCTCGGGAGGAAAGCGCACGTGCATGCCCCCACTCGAGACGAGGCCTGACTCCCCTGGGGAGACTCAGAAGCACCCCAAGATCCATGGCAACACTGGAGAGGAACCCTCAGGTTCCGGCCCCGACTCCACACAAGGACTGAGGCCCCGGCATGGACGGGAGAGGAATCCCGAGAGGTCCCCTAGCAACTCTCATGGGGACTGGCCTTTCCTGAGGCCACCAGAGCGGGTCCCTGAGGTCCCCGTCGTAACTCGAGAAGACCTGCCGCAACTCGAGAAAATCCAGGAGGTTCTCCCCTCCAGGCGAGATGAGGCCCATTTCCGCTGAGGCGTCTCGAGGCTGATCACACCTCACCTCTGGAACTTCGAAAGGGTCCTTCACACCCTTGGTGCAAATCCAGAAGTTCCCCGACCTAGCCGTCTCCACTCGAGAGGAATCACGAGGGTCCCGCCCACATCCAGAGGAGCCCCGTTTCCGCCTCGTAGCTCGAGATGAGGGATCCTTTCCCTGCTTCGTCGGGAAAGAGTTCCCGGCGTTCCCGTCGCATCTCAAGAGGAGGCCCTCTCAACAGGAACGGCGAGAGGAACTCCAGGGTCGTGCCACCATTCCAAGAGTCCCCCAGATGTCTCAGTCCATTCCAGAGGAACCTCTTTTCCCTTCACCGGCTCGTCTTTCACGCCGAGGATCGACTCACACCAAGGTGGCACGTGGCACAGCCCTGTGGGAAAGCCTCGTGGGAAAGCCTCGAGGGACAGCCTCGAGGGAAAGCCACAGATCCCTTGATCCACGTGACAGGAAGCGTGACACTACTGCTGCAGCTCGGGAGGAAAGCGCACGTGCATGCCCCCACTCGAGACGAGGCCTGACTCCCCTGGGGAGACTCAGAAGCACCCCAAGATCCATGGCAACACTGGAGAGGAATCCTCAGGTTCCGGCCCCGACTCCACACAAGGACTGAGGCCCCGGCATGGACGGGAGAGGAATCCCGAGAGGTCCCCTAGCAACTCGCATGGGGACTGGCCTTTCCTGAGGCCACCAGAGCGGGTCCCTGAGGTCCCCGTCGTAACTCGAGAAGACCTGCCGCAACTCGAGAAAATCCAGGAGGTTCTCCCCTCCAGGCGAGATGAGGCCCATTTCCGCTGAGGCGTCTCGAGGCTGATCACACCTCACCTCTGGAACTTCGAAAGGGTCCTTCACACCCTTGGTGCAAATCCAGAAGTTCCCCGACCTAGCCGTCTCCACTCGAGAGCAATCACGAGGGTCCCGCCCACATCCAGAGGAGCCCCGATTCCGCCTCGCAGCTCGAGATGAGGGATCCTTTCCCTGCTTCGTCGGGAAAGAGTTCCCGGCGTTCCCGTCACATCTCAAGAGGAGGCCCTCTCAACAGGAACGGCGAGAGGAACTCCAGGGTCGTGCCACCATTCCAAGAGTCACCCAGATGTCTCAATCCATTCCAGAGGAACCTCTTTTCCCTTCACCGGCTCGTCTTTCACGCCGAGGATCGACTCACACCAAGGTGGCACGTGGCACAGCCCTGTGGGAAAGGCTCGTGGGAAAGCCTCGAGGGACAGCCTCGAGGGAAAGCCACAGATCCCTTGATCCACGTGACAGGAAGCGTGACACTACTGCTGCAGCTCGGGAGGAAAGCGCACGTGCATGCCCCCACTCGAGACGAGGCCTGACTCCCCTGGGGAGATTCAGAAGCACCCCAAGATCCATGGCAACACTGGAGAGGAATCCTCAGGTTCCGGCCCCGACTCCACACAAGGACTGAGGCCCCGGCATGGACGGGAGAGGAATCCCGAGAGGTCCCCTAGCAACTCGCATGGGGACTGGCCTTTCCTGAGGCCACCAGAGCGGGTCCCTGAGGTCCCCGTCGTAACTCGAGAAGACCTGCCGCAACTCGAGAAAATCCAGGAGGTTCTCCCCTCCAGGCGAGATGAGGCCCATTTCCGCTGAGGCGTCTCGAGGCTGATCACACCTCACCTCTGGAACTTCGAAAGGGTCCTTCACACCCTTGGTGCAAATCCAGAAGTTCCCCGACCTAGCCGTCTCCACTCGAGAGGAATCACGAGGGTCCCGCCCACATCCAGAGGAGCCCCGTTTCCGCCTCGTAGCTCGAGATGAGGGATCCTTTCCCTGCTTCGTCGGGAAAGAGTTCCCGGCGTTCCCGTCGCATCTCAAGAGGAGGCCCTCTCAACAGGAACGGCGAGAGGAACTCCAGGGTCGTGCCACCATTCCAAGAGTCCCCCAGATGTCTCAGTCCATTCCAGAGGAACCTCTTTTCCCTTCACCGGCTCGTCTTTCACGCCGAGGATCGACTCACACCAAGGTGGCACGTGGCACAGCCCTGTGGGAAAGCCTCGTGGGAAAGCCTCGAGGGACAGCCTCGAGGGAAAGCCACAGATCCCTTGATCCACGTGACAGGAAGCGTGACACTACTGCTGCAGCTCGGGAGGAAAGCGCACGTGCATGCCCCCACTCGAGACGAGGCCTGACTCCCCTGGGGAGACTCAGAAGCACCCCAAGATCCATGGCAACACTGGAGAGGAATCCTCAGGTTCCGGCCCCGACTCCACACAAGGACTGAGGCCCCGGCATGGACGGGAGAGGAATCCCGAGAGGTCCCCTAGCAACTCGCATGGGGACTGGCCTTTCCTGAGGCCACCAGAGCGGGTCCCTGAGGTCCCCGTCGTAACTCGAGAAGACCTGCCGCAACTCGAGAAAATCCTGGAGGTTCTCCCCTCCAGGCGAGATGAGGCCCATTTCCACTGAGGCGTCTCGAGGCTGATCACACCTCACCTCTGGAACTTCGAAAGGGTCCTTCACACCCTTGGTGCAAATCCAGAAGTTCCCCGACCTAGCCGTCTCCACTCGAGAGGAATCACGAGGGTCCCGCCCACATCCAGAGGAGCCCCGTTTCCGCCTCGTAGCTCGAGATGAGGGATCCTTTCCCTGCTTCGTCGGGAAAGAGTTCCCGGCGTTCCCGTCGCATCTCAAGAGGAGGCCCTCTCAACAGGAACGGCGAGAGGAACTCCAGGGTCGTGCCACCATTCCAAGAGTCACCCAGATGTCTCAGTCCATTCCAGAGGAACCTCTTTTCCCTTCACCGGCTCGTCTTTCACGCCGAGGATCGACTCACACCAAGGTGGCACGTGGCACAGCCCTGTGGGAAAGCCTCGTGGGAAAGCTTCGAGGGACAGCCTCGAGGGAAAGCCACAGATCCCTTGATCCACGTGACAGGAAGCGTGACACTACTGCTGCAGCTCGGGAGGAAAGCGCACGTGCATGCCCCCACTCGAGACGAGGCCTGACTCCCCTGGGGAGATTCAGAAGCACCCCAAGATCCATGGCAACACTGGAGAGGAATCCTCAGGTTCCGGCCCCGACTCCACACAAGGACTGAGGCCCCGGCCGGACGGGAGAGGAATCCCGAGAGGTCCCCTAGCAACTCGCATGGGGACTGGCCTTTCCTGAGGCCACCAGAGCGGGTCCCTGAGGTCCCCGTCGTAACTCGAGAAGACCTGCCGCAACTCGAGAAAATCCAGGAGGTTCTCCCCTCCAGGCGAGATGAGGCCCATTTCCGCTGAGGCGTCTCGAGGCTGATCACACCTCACCTCTGGAACTTCGAAAGGGTCCTTCACACCCTTGGTACAAATCCAGAAGTTCCCCGACCTAGCCGTCTCCACTCGAGAGGAATCACGAGGGTCCCGCCCACATCCAGAGGAGCCCCGTTTCCGCCTCGTAGCTCGAGATGAGGGATCCTTTCCCTGCTTCGTCGGGAAAGAGTTCCCGGCGTTCCCGTCGCATCTCAAGAGGAGGCCCTCTCAACAGGAACGGCGAGAGGAACTCCAGGGTCGTGCCACCATTGCAAGAGTCCCCCAGATGTCTCAGTCCATTCCAGAGGAACCTCTTTTCCCTTCACCGGCTCGTCTTTCACGCCGAGGATCGACTCACACCAAGGTGGCACGTGGCACAGCCCTGTGGGAAAGCCTCGTGGGAAAGCCTCGAGGGACAGCCTCGAGGGAAAGCCACAGATCCCTTGATCCACGTGACAGGAAGCGTGACACTACTGCTGCAGCTCGGGAGGAAAGCGCACGTGCATGCCCCCACTCGAGACGAGGCCTGACTCCCCTGGGGAGACTCAGAAGCACCCCAAGATCCATGGCAACACTGGAGAGGAATCCTCAGGTTCCGGCCCCGACTCCACACAAGGACTGAGGCCCCGGCATGGACGGGAGAGGAATCCCGAGAGGTCCCCTAGCAACTCGCATGGGGACTGGCCTTTCCTGAGGCCACCAGAGCGGGTCCCTGAGGTCCCCGTCGTAACTCGAGAAGACCTGCCGCAACTCGAGAAAATCCAGGAGGTTCTCCCCTCCAGGCGAGATGAGGCCCATTTCCGCTGAGGCGTCTCGAGGCTGATCACACCTCACCTCTGGAACTTCGAAAGGGTCCTTCACACCCTTGGTGCAAATCCAGAAGTTCCCCGACCTAGCCGTCTCCACTCGAGAGGAATCACGAGGGTCCCGCCCACATCCAGAGGAGCCCCGATTCCGCCTCGTAGCTCGAGATGAGGGATCCTTTCCCTGCTTCGTCGGGAAAGAGTTCCCGGCGTTCCCGTCGCATCTCAAGAGGAGGCCCTCTCAACAGGAACGGCGAGAGGAACTCCAGGGTCGTGCCACCATTCCAAGAGTCCCCCAGATGTCTCAGTCCATTCCAGAGGAACCTCTTTTCCCTTCACCGGCTCGTCTTTCACGCCGAGGATCGACTCACACCAAGGTGGCACGTGGCACAGCCCTGTGGGAAAGCCTCGTGGGAAAGCCTCGAGGGACAGCCTCGAGGGAAAGCCACAGATCCCTTGATCCACGTGACAGGAAGCGTGACACTACTGCTGCAGCTCGGGAGGAAAGCGCACGTGCATGCCCCCACTCGAGACGAGGCCTGACTCCCCTGGGGAGACTCAGAAGCACCCCAAGATCCATGGCAACACTGGAGAGGAATCCTCAGGTTCCGGCCCCGACTCCACACAAGGACTGAGGCCCCAGCATGGACGGGAGAGGAATCCCGAGAGGTCCCCTAGCAACTCGCATGGGGACTGGCCTTTCCTGAGGCCACCAGAGCGGGTCCCTGAGGTCCCCGTCGTAACTCAAGAAGACCTGCCGCAACTCGAGAAAATCCTGGAGGTTCTCCCCTCCAGGCGAGATGAGGCCCATTTCCGCTGAGGCGTCTCGAGGCTGATCACACCTCACCTCTGGAACTTCGAAAGGGTCCTTCACACCCTTGGTGCAAATCCAGAAGTTCCCCGACCTAGCCGTCTCCACTCGAGAGGAATCACGATGGTCCCGCCCACATCCAGAGGAGCCCCGTTTCCGCCTCGTAGCTCGAGATGAGGGATCCTTTCCCTGCTTCGTCGGGAAAGAGTTCCCGGCGTTCCCGTCGCATCTCAAGAGGAGGCCCTCTCAACAGGAACGGCGAGAGGAACTCCAGGGTCGTGCCACCATTCCAAGAGTCCCCCAGATGTCTCAGTCCATTCCAGAGGAACCTCTTTTCCCTTCACCGGCTCGTCTTTCACGCCGAGGATCGACTCACACCAAGGTGGCACGTGGCACAGCCCTGTGGGAAAGCCTCGTGGGAAAGCTTCGAGGGACAGCCTCGAGGGAAAGACACAGATCCCTTGATCCACGTGACAGGAAGCGTGACACTACTGCTGCAGCTCGGGAGGAAAGCGCACGTGCATGCCCCCACTCGAGACGAGGCCTGACTCCCCTGGGGAGATTCAGAAGCACCCCAATATCCATGGCAACACTGGAGAGGAATCCTCAGGTTCCGGCCCCGACTCCACACAAGGACTGAGGCCCCGGCATGGACGGGAGAGGAATCCCGAGAGGTCCCCTAGCAACTCGCATGGGGACTGGCCTTTCCTGAGGCCACCAGAGCGGGTCCCTGAGGTCCCCGTCGTAACTCGAGAAGACCTGCCGCAACTCGAGAAAATCCAGGAGGTTCTCCCCTCCAGGCGAGATGAGGCCCATTTCCGCTGAGGCGTCTCGAGGCTGATCACACCTCACCTCTGGAACTTCGAAAGGGTCCTTCACACCCTTGGTACAAATCCAGAAGTTCCCCGACCTAGCCGTCTCCACTCGAGAGGAATCACGAGGGTCCCGCCCACATCCAGAGGAGCCCCGTTTCCGCCTCGTAGCTCGAGATGAGGGATCCTTTCCCTGCTTCGTCGGGAAAGAGTTCCCGGCGTTCCCGTCGCATCTCAAGAGGAGGCCCTCTCAACAGGAACGGCGAGAGGAACTCCAGGGTCGTGCCACCATTGCAAGAGTCCCCCAGATGTCTCAGTCCATTCCAGAGGAACCTCTTTTCCCTTCACCGGCTCGTCTTTCACGCCGAGGATCGACTCACACCAAGGTGGCACGTGGCACAGCCCTGTGGGAAAGCCTCGTGGGAAAGCCTCGAGGGACAGCCTCGAGGGAAAGCCACAGATCCCTTGATCCACGTGACAGGAAGCGTGACACTACTGCTGCAGCTCGGGAGGAAAGCGCACGTGCATGCCCCCACTCGAGACGAGGCCTGACTCCCCTGGGGAGACTCAGAAGCACCCCAAGATCCATGGCAACACTGGAGAGGAATCCTCAGGTTCCGGCCCCGACTCCACACAAGGACTGAGGCCCCGGCATGGACGGGAGAGGAATCCCGAGAGGTCCCCTAGCAACTCGCATGGGGACTGGCCTTTCCTGAGGCCACCAGAGCGGGTCCCTGAGGTCCCCGTCGTAACTCGAGAAGACCTGCCGCAACTCGAGAAAATCCAGGAGGTTCTCCCCTCCAGGCGAGATGAGGCCCATTTCCGCTGAGGCGTCTCGAGGCTGATCACACCTCACCTCTGGAACTTCGAAAGGGTCCTTCACACCCTTGGTGCAAATCCAGAAGTTCCCCAACCAAGCCGTCTCCACTCGAGAGGAATCACGAGGGTCCCGCCCACATCCAGAGGAGCCCCGATTCCGCCTCGTAGCTCGAGATGAGGGATCCTTTCCCTGCTTCGTCGGGAAAGAGTTCCCGGCGTTCCCGTCGCATCTCAAGAGGAGGCCCTCTCAACAGGAACGGCGAGAGGAACTCCAGGGTCGTGCCACCATTCCAAGAGTCCCCCAGATGTCTCAGTCCATTCCAGAGGAACCTCTTTTCCCTTCACCGGCTCATCTTTCACGCCGAGGATCGACTCACACCAAGGTGGCACGTGGCACAGCCCTGTGGGAAAGCCTCGTGGGAATGCCTCGAGGGACAGCCTCGAGGGAAAGCCACAGATCCCTTGATCCACGTGACAGGAAGCGTGACACTACTGCTGCAGCTCGGGAGGAAAGCGCACGTGCATGCCCCCACTCGAGACGAGGCCTGACTCCCCTGGGGAGACTCAGAAGCACCCCAAGATCCATGGCAACACTGGAGAGGAATCCTCAGGTTCCGGCCCCGACTCCACACAAGGACTGAGGCCCCGGCATGGACGGGAGAGGAATCCCGAGAGGTCCCCTAGCAACTCGCATGGGGACTGGCCTTTCCTGAGGCCACCAGAGCGGGTCCCTGAGGTCCCCGTCGTAACTCGAGAAGACCTGCCGCAACTCGAGAAAATCCTGGAGGTTCTCCCCTCCAGGCGAGATGAGGCCCATTTCCGCTGAGGCGTCTCGAGGCTGATCACACCTCACCTCTGGAACTTCGAAAGGGTCCTTCACACCCTTGGTGCAAATCCAGAAGTTCCCCGACCTAGCCGTCTCCACTCGAGAGGAATCACGAGGGTCCCGCCCACATCCAGAGGAGCCCCGTTTCCGCCTCGTAGCTCGAGATGAGGGATCCTTTCCCTGCTTCGTCGGGAAAGAGTTCCCGGCGTTCCCGTCGCATCTCAAGAGGAGGCCCTCTCAACAGGAACGGCGAGAGGAACTCCAGGGTCGTGCCACCATTGCAAGAGTCCCCCAGACGTCTCAGTCCATTCCAGAGGAACCTCTTTTCCCTTCACCGGCTCGTCTTTCACGCCGAGGATCGACTCACACCAAGGTGGCACGTGGCACAGCCCTGTGGGAAAGCCTCGTGGGAAAGCCTCGAGGGACAGCCTCGAGGGAAAGCCACAGATCCCTTGATCCACGTGACAGGAAGCGTGACACTACTGCTGCAGCTCGGGAGGAAAGCGCACGTGCATGCCCCCACTCGAGACGAGGCCTGACTCCCCTGGGGAGACTCAGAAGCACCCCAAGATCCATGGCAACACTGGAGAGGAATCCTCAGGTTCCGGCCCCGACTCCACACAAGGACTGAGGCCCCGGCATGGACGGGAGAGGAATCCCGAGAGGTCCCCTAGCAACTCGCATGGGGACTGGCCTTTCCTGAGGCCACCAGAGCGGGTCCCTGAGGTCCCCGTCGTAACTCGAGAAGACCTGCCGCAACTCGAGAAAATCCAGGAGGTTCTCCCCTCCAGGCGAGATGAGGCCCATTTCCGCTGAGGCGTCTCGAGGCTGATCACACCTCACCTCTGGAACTTCGAAAGGGTCCTTCACACCCTTGGTGCAAATCCAGAAGTTCCCCGACCTAGCCGTCTCCACTCGAGAGGAATCACGATGGTCCCGCCCACATCCAGAGGAGCCCCGTTTCCGCCTCGTAGCTCGAGATGAGGGATCCTTTCCCTGCTTCGTCGGGAAAGAGTTCCCGGCGTTCCCGTCGCATCTCAAGAGGAGGCCCTCTCAACAGGAACGGCGAGAGGAACTCCAGGGTCGTGCCACCATTGCAAGAGTCCCCCAGATGTCTCAGTCCATTCCAGAGGAACCTCTTTTCCCTTCACCGGCTCATCTTTCACGCCGAGGATCGACTCACACCAAGGTGGCACGTGGCACAGCCCTGTGGGAAAGCCTCGTGGGAAAGCCTCGAGGGACAGCCTCGAGGGAAAGCCACAGATCCCTTGATCCACGTGACAGGAAGTGTGACACTACTGCTGCAGCTCGGGAGGAAAGCGCACGTGCATGCCCCCACTCGAGACGAGGCCTGACTCCCCTGGGGAGACTCAGAAGCACCCCAAGATCCATGGCAACACTGGAGAGGAATCCTCAGGTTCCGGCCCCGACTCCACACAAGGACTGAGGCCCCGGCATGGACGGGAGAGGAATCCCGAGAGGTCCCCTAGCAACTCCCATGGGGACTGGCCTTTCCTGAGGCCACCAGAGCGGGTCCCTGAGGTCCCCGTCGTAACTCGAGAAGACCTGCCGCAACTCGAGAAAATCCTGGAGGTTCTCCCCTCCAGGCGAGATGAGGCCCATTTCCGCTGAGGCGTCTCGAGGCTGATCACACCTCACCTCTGGAACTTCGAAAGGGTCCTTCACACCCTTGGTGCAAATCCAGAAGTTCCCCGACATAGCCGTCTCCACTCGAGAGGAATCACGAGGGTCCCGCCCACATCCAGAGGAGCCCCGTTTCCGCCTCGTAGCTCGAGATGAGGGATCCTTTCCCTGCTTCGCCGGGAAAGAGTTCCCGGCGTTCCCGTCGCATCTCAAGAGGAGGCCCTCTCAACAGGAACGGCGAGAGGAACTCCAGGGTCGTGCCACCATTGCAAGAGTCCCCCAGATGTCTCAGTCCATTCCAGAGGAACCTCTTTTCCCTTCACCGGCTCGTCTTTCACGCCGAAGATCGACTCACACCAAGGTGGCACGTGGCACAGCCCTGTGGGAAAGCCTCGTGGGAAAGCCTCGAGGGACAGCCTCGAGGGAAAGCCACAGATCCCTTGATCCACGTGACAGGAAGCGTGACACTACTGCTGCAGCTCGGGAGGAAAGCGCACGTGCATGCCCCCACTCGAGACGAGGCCTGACTCCCCTGGGGAGATTCAGAAGCACCCCAAGATCCATGGCAACACTGGAGAGGAATCCTCAGGTTCCGGCCCCGACTCCACACAAGGACTGAGGCCCCGGCATGGACGGGAGAGGAATCCCGAGAGGTCCCCTAGCAACTCGCATGGGGACTGGCCTTTCCTGAGGCCACCAGAGCGGGTCCCTGAGGTCCCCGTCGTAACTCGAGAAGACCTGCCGCAACTCGAGAAAATCCAGGAGGTTCTCCCCTCCAGGCGAGATGAGGCCCATTTCCGCTGAGGCGTCTCGAGGCTGATCACACCTCACCTCTGGAACTTCGAAAGGGTCCTTCACACCCTTGGTACAAATCCAGAAGTTCCCCGACCTAGCCGTCTCCACTCGAGAGGAATCACGAGGGTCCCGCCCACATCCAGAGGAGCCCCGTTTCCGCCTCGTAGCTCGAGATGAGGGATCCTTTCCCTGCTTCGTCGGGAAAGAGTTCCCGGCGTTCCCGTCGCATCTCAAGAGGAGGCCCTCTCAACAGGAACGGCGAGAGGAACTCCAGGGTCGTGCCACCATTGCAAGAGTCCCCCAGATGTCTCAGTCCATTCCAGAGGAACCTCTTTTCCCTTCACCGGCTCGTCTTTCACGCCGAGGATCGACTCACACCAAGGTGGCACGTGGCACAGCCCTGTGGGAAAGCCTCGTGGGAAAGCCTCGAGGGACAGCCTCGAGGGAAAGCCACAGATCCCTTGATCCACGTGACAGGAAGCGTGACACTACTGCTGCAGCTCGGGAGGAAAGCGCACGTGCATGCCCCCACTCGAGACGAGGCCTGACTCCCCTGGGGAGACTCAGAAGCACCCCAAGATCCATGGCAACACTGGAGAGGAATCCTCAGGTTCCGGCCCCGACTCCACACAAGGACTGAGGCCCCGGCATGGACGGGAGAGGAATCCCGAGAGGTCCCCTAGCAACTCGCATGGGGACTGGCCTTTCCTGAGGCCACCAGAGCGGGTCCCTGAGGTCCTCGTCGTAACTCGAGAAGACCTGCCGCAACTCGAGAAAATCCAGGAGGTTCTCCCCTCCAGGCGAGATGAGGCCCATTTCCGCTGAGGCGTCTCGACGCTGATCACACCTCACCTCTGGAACTTCGAAAGGGTCCTTCACACCCTTGGTACAAATCCAGAAGTTCCCCGACCTAGCCGTCTCCACTCGAGAGGAATCACGAGGGTCCCGCCCACATCCAGAGGAGCCCCGTTTCCGCCTCGTAGCTCGAGATGAGGGATCCTTTCCCTGCTTCGTCGGGAAAGAGTTCCCGGCGTTCCCGTCGCATCTCAAGAGGAGGCCCTCTCAACAGGAACGGCGAGAGGAACTCCAGGGTCGTGCCACCATTGCAAGAGTCCCCCAGACGTCTCAGTCCATTCCAGAGGAACCTCTTTTCCCTTCACCGGCTCGTCTTTCACGCCGAGGATCGACTCACACCAAGGTGGCACGTGGCACAGCCCTGTGGGAAAGCCTCGTGGGAAAGCCTCGAGGGACAGCCTCGAGGGAAAGCCACAGATCCCTTGATCCACGTGACAGGAAGCGTGACACTACTGCTGCAGCTCGGGAGGAAAGCGCACGTGCATGCCCCCACTCGAGACGAGGCCTGACTCCCCTGGGGAGACTCAGAAGCACCCCAAGATCCATGGCAACACTGGAGAGGAATCCTCAGGTTCCGGCCCCGACTCCACACAAGGACTGAGGCCCCGGCATGGACGGGAGAGGAATCCCGAGAGGTCCCCTAGCAACTCGCATGGGGACTGGCCTTTCCTGAGGCCACCAGAGCGGGTCCCTGAGGTCCCCGTCGTAACTCGAGAAGACCTGCCGCAACTCGAGAAAATCCAGGAGGTTCTCCCCTCCAGGCGAGATGAGGCCCATTTCCGCTGAGGCGTCTCGAGGCTGATCACACCTCACCTCTGGAACTTCGAAAGGGTCCTTCACACCCTTGGTGCAAATCCAGAAGTTCCCCGACCTAGCCGTCTCCACTCGAGAGGAATCACGAGGGTCCCGCCCACATCCAGAGGAGCCCCGTTTCCGCCTCGTAGCTCGAGATGAGGGATCCTTTCCCTGCTTCGTCGGGAAAGAGTTCCCGGCGTTCCCGTCGCATCTCAAGAGGAGGCCCTCTCAACAGGAACGGCGAGAGGAACTCCAGGGTCGTGCCACCATTGCAAGAGTCCCCCAGATGTCTCAGTCCATTCCAGAGGAACCTCTTTTCCCTTCACCGGCTCATCTTTCACGCCGAGGATCGACTCACACCAAGGTGGCACGTGGCACAGCCCTGTGGGAAAGCCTCGTGGGAAAGCCTCGAGGGACAGCCTCGAGGGAAAGCCACAGATCCCTTGATCCACGTGACAGGAAGCGTGACACTACTGCTGCAGCTCGGGAGGAAAGCGCACGTGCATGCCCCCACTCGAGACGAGGCCTGACTCCCCTGGGGAGACTCAGAAGCACCCCAAGATCCATGGCAACACTGGAGAGGAATCCTCAGGTTCCAGCCCCGACTCCACACAAGGACTGAGGCCCCGGCATGGACGGGAGAGGAATCCCGAGAGGTCCCCTAGCAACTCGCATGGGGACTGGCCTTTCCTGAGGCCACCAGAGCGGGTCCCTGAGGTCCCCGTCGTAACTCGAGAAGACCTGCCGCAACTCGAGAAAATCCTGGAGGTTCTCCCCTCCAGGCGAGATGAGGCCCATTTCCGCTGAGGCGTCTCGAGGCTGATCACACCTCACCTCTGGAACTTCGAAAGGGTCCTTCACACCCTTGGTGCAAATCCAGAAGTTCCCCGACATAGCCGTCTCCACTCGAGAGGAATCACGAGGGTCCCGCCCACATCCAGAGGAGCCCCGTTTCCGCCTCGTAGCTCGAGATGAGGGATCCTTTCCCTGCTTCGCCGGGAAAGAGTTCCCGGCGTTCCCGTCGCATCTCAAGAGGAGGCCCTCTCAACAGGAACGGCGAGAGGAACTCCAGGGTCGTGCCACCATTGCAAGAGTCCCCCAGATGTCTCAGTCCATTCCAGAGGAACCTCTTTTCCCTTCACCGGCTCGTCTTTCACGCCGAAGATCGACTCACACCAAGGTGGCACGTGGCACAGCCCTGTGGGAAAGCCTCGTGGGAAAGCCTCGAGGGACAGCCTCGAGGGAAAGCCACAGATCCCTTGATCCCCGTGACAGGAAGCGTGACACTACTGCTGCAGCTCGGGAGGAAAGTGCACGTGCATGCCCCCACTCGAGACGAGGCCTGACTCCCCTGGGGAGATTCAGAAGCACCCCAAGATCCATGGCAACACTGGAGAGGAATCCTCAGGTTCCGGCCCCGACTCCACACAAGGACTGAGGCCCCGGCATGGACGGGAGAGGAATCCCGAGAGGTCCCCTAGCAACTCGCATGGGGACTGGCCTTTCCTGAGGCCACCAGAGCGGGTCCCTGAGGTCCCCGTCGTAACTCGAGAAGACCTGCCGCAACTCGAGAAAATCCAGGAGGTTCTCCCCTCCAGGCGAGATGAGGCCCATTTCCGCTGAGGCGTCTCGAGGCTGATCACACCTCACCTCTGGAACTTCGAAAGGGTCCTTCACACCCTTGGTACAAATCCAGAAGTTCCCCGACCTAGCCGTCTCCACTCGAGAGGAATCACGAGGGTCCCGCCCACATCCAGAGGAGCCCCGTTTCCGCCTCGTAGCTCGAGATGAGGGATCCTTTCCCTGCTTCGTCGGGAAAGAGTTCCCGGCGTTCCCGTCGCATCTCAAGAGGAGGCCCTCTCAACAGGAACGGCGAGAGGAACTCCAGGGTCGTGCCACCATTCCAAGAGTCCCCCAGATGTCTCAGTCCATTCCAGAGGAACCTCTTTTCCCTTCACCGGCTCGTCTTTCACGCCGAGGATCGACTCACACCAAGGTGGCACGTGGCACAGCCCTGTGGGAAAGCCTCGTGGGAAAGCCTCGAGGGACAGCCTCGAGGGAAAGCCACAGATCTCTTGATCCACGTGACAGGAAGCGTGACACTACTGCTGCAGCTCGGGAGGAAAGCGCACGTGCATGCCCCCACTCGAGACGAGGCCTGACTCCCCTGGGGAGACTCAGAAGCACCCCAAGATCCATGGCAACACTGGAGAGGAATCCTCAGGTTCCGGCCCCGACTCCACACAAGGACTGAGGCCCCGGCATGGACGGGAGAGGAATCCCGAGAGGTCCCCTAGCAACTCGCATGGGGACTGGCCTTTCCTGAGGCCACCAGAGCGGGTCCCTGAGGTCCCCGTCGTAACTCGAGAAGACCTGCCGCAACTCGAGAAAATCCAGGAGGTTCTCCCCTCCAGGCGAGATGAGGCCCATTTCCGCTGAGGCGTCTCGAGGCTGATCACACCTCACCTCTGGAACTTCGAAAGGGTCCTTCACACCCTTGGTGCAAATCCAGAAATTCCCCGACCTAGCCGTCTCCACTCGAGAGGAATCACGATGGTCCCGCCCACATCCAGAGGAGCCCCGTTTCCGCCTCGTAGCTCGAGATGAGGGATCCTTTCCCTGCTTCGTCGGGAAAGAGTTCCCGGCGTTCCCGTCGCATCTCAAGAGGAGGCCCTCTCAACAGGAACGGCGAGAGGAACTCCAGGGTCGTGCCACCATTGCAAGAGTCCCCCAGATGTCTCAGTCCATTCCAGAGGAACCTCTTTTCCCTTCACCGGCTCGTCTTTCACGCCGAGGATCGACTCACACCAAGGTGGCACGTGGCACAGCCCTGTGGGAAAGCCTCGTGGGAAAGCCTCGAGGGACAGCCTCGAGGGAAAGCCACAGATCCCTTGATCCACGTGACAGGAAGCGTGACACTACTGCTGCAGCTCGGGAGGAAAGCGCACGTGCATGCCCCCACTCGAGACGAGGCCTGACTCCCCTGGGGAGACTCAGAAGCACCCCAAGATCCATGGCAACACTGGAGAGGAATCCTCAGGTTCCGGCCCCGACTCCACACAAGGACTGAGGCCCCGGCATGGACGGGAGAGGAATCCCGAGAGGTCCCCTAGCAACTCGCATGGGGACTGGCCTTTCCTGAGGCCACCAGAGCGGGTCCCTGAGGTCCCCGTCGTAACTCGAGAAGACCTGCCGCAACTCGAGAAAATCCAGGAGGTTCTCCCCTCCAGGCGAGATGAGGCCCATTTCCGCTGAGGCGTCTCGAGGCTGATCACACCTCACCTCTGGAACTTCGAAAGGGTCCTTCACACCCTTGGTGCAAATCCAGAAGTTCCCCGACCTAGCCGTCTCCACTCGAGAGGAATCACGAGGGTCCCGCCCACATCCAGAGGAGCCCCGATTCCGCCTCGTAGCTCGAGATGAGGGATCCTTTCCCTGCTTCGTCGGGAAAGAGTTCCCGGCGTTCCCGTCGCATCTCAAGAGGAGGCCCTCTCAACAGGAACGGCGAGAGGAACTCCAGGGTCGTGCCACCATTGCAAGAGTCCCCCAGATGTCTCAGTCCATTCCAGAGGAACCTCTTTTCCCTTCACCGGCTCATCTTTCACGCCGAGGATCGACTCACACCAAGGTGGCACGTGGCACAGCCCTGTGGGAAAGCCTCTTGGGAAAGCCTCGAGGGACAGCCTCGAGGGAAAGCCACAGATCCCTTGATCCACGTGACAGGAAGCGTGACACTACTGCTGCAGCTCGGGAGGAAAGCGCACGTGCATGCCCCCACTCGAGACGAGGCCTGACTCCCCTGGGGAGACTCAGAAGCACCCCAAGATCCATGGCAACACTGGAGAGGAATCCTCAGGTTCCGGCCCCGACTCCACACAAGGACTGAGGCCCCGGCATGGACGGGAGAGGAATCCCGAGAGGTCCCCTAGCAACTCGCATGGGGACTGGCCTTTCCTGAGGCCACCAGAGCGGGTCCCTGAGGTCCCCGTCGTAACTCGAGAAGACCTGCCGCAACTCGAGAAAATCCTGGAGGTTCTCCCCTCCAGGCGAGATGAGGCCCATTTCCGCTGAGGCGTCTCGAGGCTGATCACACCTCACCTCTGGAACTTCGAAAGGGTCCTTCACACCCTTGGTGCAAATCCAGAAGTTCCCCGACCTAGCCGTCTCCACTCGAGAGGAATCACGAGGGTCCCGCCCACATCCAGAGGAGCCCCGTTTCCGCCTCGTAGCTCGAGATGAGGGATCCTTTCCCTGCTTCGTCGGGAAAGAGTTCCCGGCGTTCCCGTCGCATCTCAAGAGGAGGCCCTCTCAACAGGAACGGCGAGAGGAACTCCAGGGTCGTGCCACCATTGCAAGAGTCCCCCAGATGTCTCAGTCCATTCCAGAGGAACCTCTTTTCCCTTCACCGGCTCGTCTTTCACGCCGAGGATCGACTCACACCAAGGTGGCACGTGGCACAGCCCTGTGGGAAAGCCTCGTGGGAAAGCCTCGAGGGACAGCCTCGAGGGAAAGCCACAGATCCCTTGATCCACGTGACAGGAAGCGTGACACTACTGCTGCAGCTCGGGAGGAAAGCGCACGTGCATGCCCCCACTCGAGACGAGGCCTGACTCCCCTGGGGAGACTCAGAAGCACCCCAAGATCCATGGCAACACTGGAGAGGAATCCTCAGGTTCCGGCCCCGACTCCACACAAGGACTGAGGCCCCGGCATGGACGGGAGAGGAATCCCGAGAGGTCCCCTAGCAACTCGCATGGGGACTGGCCTTTCCTGAGGCCACCAGAGCGGGTCCCTGAGGTCCCCGTCGTAACTCGAGAAGACCTGCCGCAACTCGAGAAAATCCAGGAGGTTCTCCCCTCCAGGCGAGATGAGGCCCATTTCCGCTGAGGCGTCTCGAGGCTGATCACACCTCACCTCTGGAACTTCGAAAGGGTCCTTCACACCCTAGGTACAAATCCAGAAGTTCCCCGACCTAGCCGTCTCCACTCGAGAGGAATCACGAGGGTCCCGCCCACATCCAGAGGAGCCCCGTTTCCGCCTCGTAGCTCGAGATGAGGGATCCTTTCCCTGCTTCGTCGGGAAAGAGTTCCCGGCGTTCCCGTCGCATCTCAAGAGGAGGCCCTCTCAACAGGAACGGCGAGAGGAACTCCAGGGTCGTGCCACCATTCCAAGAGTCCCCCAGATGTCTCAGTCCATTCCAGAGGAACCTCTTTTCCCTTCACCGGCTCGTCTTTCACGCCGAGGATCGACTCACACCAAGGTGGCACGTGGCACAGCCCTGTGGGAAAGCCTCGTGGGAAAGCCTCGAGGGACAGCCTCGAGGGAAAGCCACAGATCTCTTGATCCACGTGACAGGAAGCGTGACACTACTGCTGCAGCTCGGGAGGAAAGCGCACGTGCATGCCCCCACTCGAGACGAGGCCTGACTCCCCTGGGGAGACTCAGAAGCACCCCAAGATCCATGGCAACACTGGAGAGGAATCCTCAGGTTCCGGCCCCGACTCCACACAAGGACTGAGGCCCCGGCATGGACGGGAGAGGAATCCCGAGAGGTCCCCTAGCAACTCGCATGGGGACTGGCCTTTCCTGAGGCCACCAGAGCGGGTCCCTGAGGTCCCCGTCGTAACTCGAGAAGACCTGCCGCAACTCGAGAAAATCCAGGAGGTTCTCCCCTCCAGGCGAGATGAGGCCCATTTCCGCTGAGGCGTCTCGAGGCTGATCACACCTCACCTCTGGAACTTCGAAAGGGTCCTTCACACCCTTGGTGCAAATCCAGAAATTCCCCGACCTAGCCGTCTCCACTCGAGAGGAATCACGATGGTCCCGCCCACATCCAGAGGAGCCCCGTTTCCGCCTCGTAGCTCGAGATGAGGGATCCTTTCCCTGCTTCGTCGGGAAAGAGTTCCCGGCGTTCCCGTCGCATCTCAAGAGGAGGCCCTCTCAACAGGAACGGCGAGAGGAACTCCAGGGTCGTGCCACCATTGCAAGAGTCCCCCAGATGTCTCAGTCCATTCCAGAGGAACCTCTTTTCCCTTCACCGGCTCGTCTTTCACGCCGAGGATCGACTCACACCAAGGTGGCACGTGGCACAGCCCTGTGGGAAAGCCTCGTGGGAAAGCCTCGAGGGACAGCCTCGAGGGAAAGCCACAGATCCCTTGATCCACGTGACAGGAAGCGTGACACTACTGCTGCAGCTCGGGAGGAAAGCGCACGTGCATGCCCCCACTCGAGACGAGGCCTGACTCCCCTGGGGAGACTCAGAAGCACCCCAAGATCCATGGCAACACTGGAGAGGAATCCTCAGGTTCCGGCCCCGACTCCACACAAGGACTGAGGCCCCGGCATGGACGGGAGAGGAATCCCGAGAGGTCCCCTAGCAACTCGCATGGGGACTGGCCTTTCCTGAGGCCACCAGAGCGGGTCCCTGAGGTCCCCGTCGTAACTCGAGAAGACCTGCCGCAACTCGAGAAAATCCAGGAGGTTCTCCCCTCCAGGCGAGATGAGGCCCATTTCCGCTGAGGCGTCTCGAGGCTGATCACACCTCACCTCTGGAACTTCGAAAGGGTCCTTCACACCCTTGGTGCAAATCCAGAAGTTCCCCGACCTAGCCGTCTCCACTCGAGAGGAATCACGAGGGTCCCGCCCACATCCAGAGGAGCCCCGATTCCGCCTCGTAGCTCGAGATGAGGGATCCTTTCCCTGCTTCGTCGGGAAAGAGTTCCCGGCGTTCCCGTCGCATCTCAAGAGGAGGCCCTCTCAACAGGAACGGCGAGAGGAACTCCAGGGTCGTGCCACCATTGCAAGAGTCCCCCAGATGTCTCAGTCCATTCCAGAGGAACCTCTTTTCCCTTCACCGGCTCATCTTTCACGCCGAGGATCGACTCACACCAAGGTGGCACGTGGCACAGCCCTGTGGGAAAGCCTCTTGGGAAAGCCTCGAGGGACAGCCTCGAGGGAAAGCCACAGATCCCTTGATCCACGTGACAGGAAACGTGACACTACTGCTGCAGCTCGGGAGGAAAGCGCACGTGCATGCCCCCACTCGAGACGAGGCCTGACTCCCCTGGGGAGACTCAGAAGCACCCCAAGATCCATGGCAACACTGGAGAGGAATCCTCAGGTTCCGGCCCCGACTCCACACAAGGACTGAGGCCCCGGCATGGACGGGAGAGGAATCCCGAGAGGTCCCCTAGCAACTCGCATGGGGACTGGCCTTTCCTGAGGCCACCAGAGCGGGTCCCTGAGGTCCCCGTCGTAACTCGAGAAGACCTGCCGCAACTCGAGAAAATCCTGGAGGTTCTCCCCTCCAGGCGAGATGAGGCCCATTTCCGCTGAGGCGTCTCGAGGCTGATCACACCTCACCTCTGGAACTTCGAAAGGGTCCTTCACACCCTTGGTGCAAATCCAGAAGTTCCCCGACCTAGCCGTCTCCACTCGAGAGGAATCACGAGGGTCCCGCCCACATCCAGAGGAGCCCCGTTTCCGCCTCGTAGCTCGAGATGAGGGATCCTTTCCCTGCTTCGTCGGGAAAGAGTTCCCGGCGTTCCCGTCGCATCTCAAGAGGAGGCCCTCTCAACAGGAACGGCGAGAGGAACTCCAGGGTCGTGCCACCATTGCAAGAGTCCCCCAGATGTCTCAGTCCATTCCAGAGGAACCTCTTTTCCCTTCACCGGCTCGTCTTTCACGCCGAGGATCGACTCACACCAAGGTGGCACGTGGCACAACCCTGTGGGAAAGCCTCGTGGGAAAGCCTCGAGGGACAGCCTCGAGGGAAAGCCACAGATCCCTTGATCCACGTGACAGGAAGCGTGACACTACTGCTGCAGCTCGGGAGGAAAGCGCACGTGCATGCCCCCACTCGAGACGAGGCCTGACTCCCCTGGGGAGACTCAGAAGCACCCCAAGATCCATGGCAACACTGGAGAGGAATCCTCAGGTTCCGGCCCCGACTCCACACAAGGACTGAGGCCCCGGCATGGACGGGAGAGGAATCCCGAGAGGTCCCCTAGCAACTCGCATGGGGACTGGCCTTTCCTGAGGCCACCAGAGCGGGTCCCTGAGGTCCCCGTCGTAACTCGAGAAGACCTGCCGCAACTCGAGAAAATCCAGGAGGTTCTCCCCTCCAGGCGAGATGAGGCCCATTTCCACTGAGGCGTCTCGAGGCTGATCACACCTCACCTCTGGAACTTCGAAAGGGTCCTTCACACCCTTGGTGCAAATCCAGAAGTTCCCCGACCTAGCCGTCTCCACTCGAGAGGAATCACGAGGGTCCCGCCCACATCCAGAGGAGCCCCGTTTCCGCCTCGTAGCTCGAGATGAGGGATCCTTTCCCTGCTTCGTCGGGAAAGAGTTCCCGGCGTTCCCGTCGCATCTCAAGAGGAGGCCCTCTCAACAGGAACGGCGAGAGGAACTCCAGGGTCGTGCCACCATTCCAAGAGTCCCCCAGATGTCTCAGTCCATTCCAGAGGAACCTCTTTTCCCTTCACCGGCTCGTCTTTCACGCCGAGGATCGACTCACACCAAGGTGGCACGTGGCACAGCCCTGTGGGAAAGCCTCGTGGGAAAGCCTCGAGGGACAGCCTCGAGGGAAAGCCACAGATCCCTTGATCCACGTGACAGGAAGCGTGACACTACTGCTGCAGCTCGGGAGGAAAGCGCACGTGCATGCCCCCACTCGAGACGAGGCCTGACTCCCCTGGGGAGACTCAGAAGCACCCCAAGATCCATGGCAACACTGGAGAGGAATCCTCAGGTTCCGGCCCCGACTCCACACAAGGACTGAGGCCCCGGCATGGACGGGAGAGGAATCCCGAGAGGTCCCCTAGCAACTCGCATGGGGACTGGCCTTTCCTGAGGCCACCAGAGCGGGTCCCTGAGGTCCCCGTCGTAACTCGAGAAGACCTGCCGCAACTCGAGAAAATCCAGGAGGTTCTCCCCTCCAGGCGAGATGAGGCCCATTTCCGCTGAGGCGTCTCGAGGCTGATCACACCTCACCTCTGGAACTTCGAAAGGGTCCTTCACACCCTTGGTGCAAATCCAGAAGTTCCCCGACCTAGCCGTCTCCACTCGAGAGGAATCACGAGGGTCCCGCCCACATCCAGAGGAGCCCCGTTTCCGCCTCGTAGCTCGAGATGAGGGATCCTTTCCCTGCTTCGTCGGGAAAGAGTTCCCGGCGTTCCCGTCGCATCTCAAGAGGAGGCCCTCTCAACAGGAACGGCGAGAGGAACTCCAGGGTCGTGCCACCATTCCAAGAGTCCCCCAGATGTCTCAGTCCATTCCAGAGGAACCTCTTTTCCCTTCACCGGCTCGTCTTTCACGCCGAGGATCGACTCACACCAAGGTGGCACGTGGCACAGCCCTGTGGGAAAGCCTCGTGGGAAAGCCTCGAGGGACAGCCTCGAGGGAAAGCCACAGATCCCTTGATCCACGTGACAGGAAGCGTGACACTACTGCTGCAGCTCGGGAGGAAAGCGCACGTGCATGCCCCCACTCGAGACGAGGCCTGACTCCCCTGGGGAGACTCAGAAGCACCCCAAGATCCATGGCAACACTGGAGAGGAATCCTCAGGTTCCGGCCCCGACTCCACACAAGGACTGAGGCCCCGGCATGGACGGGAGAGGAATCCCGAGAGGTCCCCTAGCAACTCGCATGGGGACTGGCCTTTCCTGAGGCCACCAGAGCGGGTCCCTGAGGTCCCCGTCGTAACTCGAGAAGACCTGCCGCAACTCGAGAAAATCCAGGAGGTTCTCCCCTCCAGGCGAGATGAGGCCCATTTCCGCTGAGGCGTCTCGAGGCTGATCACACCTCACCTCTGGAACTTCGAAAGGGTCCTTCACACCCTTGGTGCAAATCCAGAAGTTCCCCGACCTAGCCGTCTCCACTCGAGAGGAATCACGAGGGTCCCGCCCACATCCAGAGGAGCCCCGTTTCCGCCTCGTAGCTCGAGATGAGGGATCCTTTCCCTGCTTCGTCGGGAAAGAGTTCCCGGCGTTCCCGTCGCATCTCAAGAGGAGGCCCTCTCAACAGGAACGGCGAGAGGAACTCCAGGGTCGTGCCACCATTCCAAGAGTCCCCCAGATGTCTCAGTCCATTCCAGAGGAACCTCTTTTCCCTTCACCGGCTCGTCTTTCACGCCGAGGATCGACTCACACCAAGGTGGCACGTGGCACAGCCCTGTGGGAAAGCCTCGTGGGAAAGCCTCGAGGGACAGCCTCGAGGGAAAGCCACAGATCCCTTGATCCACGTGACAGGAAGCGTGACACTACTGCTGCAGCTCGGGAGGAAAGCGCACGTGCATGCCCCCACTCGAGACGAGGCCTGACTCCCCTGGGGAGACTCAGAAGCACCCCAAGATCCATGGCAACACTGGAGAGGAATCCTCAGGTTCCAGCCCCGACTCCACACAAGGACTGAGGCCCCGGCATGGACGGGAGAGGAATCCCGAGAGGTCCCCTAGCAACTCGCATGGGGACTGGCCTTTCCTGAGGCCACCAGAGCGGGTCCCTGAGGTCCCCGTCGTAACTCGAGAAGACCTGCCGCAACTCGAGAAAATCCAGGAGGTTCTCCCCTCCAGGCGAGATGAGGCCCATTTCCGCTGAGGCGTCTCGAGGCTGATCACACCTCACCTCTGGAACTTCGAAAGGGTCCTTCACACCCTTGGTGCAAATCCAGAAGTTCCCCGACCTAGCCGTCTCCACTCGAGAGGAATCACGAGGGTCCCGCCCACATCCAGAGGAGCCCCGTTTCCGCCTCGTAGCTCGAGATGAGGGATCCTTTCCCTGCTTCGTCGGGAAAGAGTTCCCGGCGTTCCCGTCGCATCTCAAGAGGAGGCCCTCTCAACAGGAACGGCGAGAGGAACTCCAGGGTCGTGCCACCATTGCAAGAGTCCCCCAGATGTCTCAGTCCATTCCAGAGGAACCTCTTTTCCCTTCACCGGCTCGTCTTTCACGCCGAGGATCGACTCACACCAAGGTGGCACGTGGCACAGCCCTGTGGGAAAGCCTCGTGGGAAAGCCTCGAGGGACAGCCTCGAGGGAAAGCCACAGATCCCTTGATCCACGTGACAGGAAGCGTGACACTACTGCTGCAGCTCGGGAGGAAAGCGCACGTGCATGCCCCCACTCGAGACGAGGCCTGACTCCCCTGGGGAGACTCAGAAGCACCCCAAGATCCATGGCAACACTGGAGAGGAATCCTCAGGTTCCGGCCCCGACTCCACACAAGGACTGAGGCCCCGGCATGGACGGGAGAGGAATCCCGAGAGGTCCCCTAGCAACTCGCATGGGGACTGGCCTTTCCTGAGGCCACCAGAGCGGGTCCCTGAGGTCCCCGTCGTAACTCGAGAAGACCTGCCGCAACTCGAGAAAATCCAGGAGGTTCTCCCCTCCAGGCGAGATGAGGCCCATTTCCGCTGAGGCGTCTCGAGGCTGATCACACCTCACCTCTGGAACTTCGAAAGGGTCCTTCACACCCTTGGTGCAAATCCAGAAGTTCCCCGACCTAGCCGTCTCCACTCGAGAGGAATCACGAGGGTCCCGCCCACATCCAGAGGAGCCCCGTTTCCGCCTCGTAGCTCGAGATGAGGGATCCTTTCCCTGCTTCGTCGGGAAAGAGTTCCCGGCGTTCCCGTCGCATCTCAAGAGGAGGCCCTCTCAACAGGAACGGCGAGAGGAACTCCAGGGTCGTGCCACCATTCCAAGAGTCCCCCAGATGTCTCAGTCCATTCCAGAGGAACCTCTTTTCCCTTCACCGGCTCGTCTTTCACGCCGAGGATCGACTCACACCAAGGTGGCACGTGGCACAGCCCTGTGGGAAAGCCTCGTGGGAAAGCCTCGAGGGACAGCCTCGAGGGAAAGCCACAGATCCCTTGATCCACGTGACAGGAAGCGTGACACTACTGCTGCAGCTCGGGAGGAAAGCGCACGTGCATGCCCCCACTCGAGACGAGGCCTGACTCCCCTGGGGAGACTCAGAAGCACCCCAAGATCCATGGCAACACTGGAGAGGAATCCTCAGGTTCCGGCCCCGACTCCACACAAGGACTGAGGCCCCGGCATGGACGGGAGAGGAATCCCGAGAGGTCCCCTAGCAACTCGCATGGGGACTGGCCTTTCCTGAGGCCACCAGAGCGGGTCCCTGAGGTCCCCGTCGTAACTCGAGAAGACCTGCCGCAACTCGAGAAAATCCAGGAGGTTCTCCCCTCCAGGCGAGATGAGGCCCATTTCCGCTGAGGCGTCTCGAGGCTGATCACACCTCACCTCTGGAACTTCGAAAGGGTCCTTCACACCCTTGGTGCAAATCCAGAAGTTCCCCGACCTAGCCGTCTCCACTCGAGAGGAATCACGAGGGTCCCGCCCACATCCAGAGGAGCCCCGTTTCCGCCTCGTAGCTCGAGATGAGGGATCCTTTCCCTGCTTCGTCGGGAAAGAGTTCCCGGCGTTCCCGTCGCATCTCAAGAGGAGGCCCTCTCAACAGGAACGGCGAGAGGAACTCCAGGGTCGTGCCACCATTGCAAGAGTCCCCCAGATGTCTCAGTCCATTCCAGAGGAACCTCTTTTCCCTTCACCGGCTCGTCTTTCACGCCGAGGATCGACTCACACCAAGGTGGCACGTGGCACAGCCCTGTGGGAAAGCCTCGTGGGAAAGCCTCGAGGGACAGCCTCGAGGGAAAGCCACAGATCCCTTGATCCACGTGACAGGAAGCGTGACACTACTGCTGCAGCTCGGGAGGAAAGCGCACGTGCATGCCCCCACTCGAGACGAGGCCTGACTCCCCTGGGGAGACTCAGAAGCACCCCAAGATCCATGGCAACACTGGAGAGGAATCCTCAGGTTCCGGCCCCGACTCCACACAAGGACTGAGGCCCCGGCATGGACGGGAGAGGAATCCCGAGAGGTCCCCTAGCAACTCGCATGGGGACTGGCCTTTCCTGAGGCCACCAGAGCGGGTCCCTGAGGTCCCCGTCGTAACTCGAGAAGACCTGCCGCAACTCGAGAAAATCCAGGAGGTTCTCCCCTCCAGGCGAGATGAGGCCCATTTCCGCTGAGGCGTCTCGAGGCTGATCACACCTCACCTCTGGAACTTCGAAAGGGTCCTTCACACCCTTGGTGCAAATCCAGAAGTTCCCCGACCTAGCCGTCTCCACTCGAGAGGAATCACGAGGGTCCCGCCCACATCCAGAGGAGCCCCGTTTCCGCCTCGTAGCTCGATATGAGGGATCCTTTCCCTGCTTCGTCGGGAAAGAGTTCCCGGCGTTCCCGTCGCATCTCAAGAGGAGGCCCTCTCAACAGGAACGGCGAGAGGAACTCCAGGGTCGTGCCACCATTCCAAGAGTCCCCCAGATGTCTCAGTCCATTCCAGAGGAACCTCTTTTCCCTTCACCGGCTCGTCTTTCACGCCGAGGATCGACTCACACCAAGGTGGCACGTGGCACAGCCCTGTGGGAAAGCCTCGTGGGAAAGCCTCGAGGGACAGCCTCGAGGGAAAGCCACAGATCCCTTGATCCACGTGACAGGAAGCGTGACACTACTGCTGCAGCTCGGGAGGAAAGCGCACGTGCATGCCCCCACTCGAGACGAGGCCTGACTCCCCTGGGGAGACTCAGAAGCACCCCAAGATCCATGGCAACACTGGAGAGGAATCCTCAGGTTCCAGCCCCGACTCCACACAAGGACTGAGGCCCCGGCATGGACGGGAGAGGAATCCCGAGAGGTCCCCTAGCAACTCGCATGGGGACTGGCCTTTCCTGAGGCCACCAGAGCGGGTCCCTGAGGTCCCCGTCGTAACTCGAGAAGACCTGCCGCAACTCGAGAAAATCCAGGAGGTTCTCCCCTCCAGGCGAGATGAGGCCCATTTCCGCTGAGGCGTCTCGAGGCTGATCACACCTCACCTCTGGAACTTCGAAAGGGTCCTTCACACCCTTGGTGCAAATCCAGAAGTTCCCCGACCTAGCCGTCTCCACTCGAGAGGAATCACGAGGGTCCCGCCCACATCCAGAGGAGCCCCGTTTCCGCCTCGTAGCTCGAGATGAGGGATCCTTTCCCTGCTTCGTCGGGAAAGAGTTCCCGGCGTTCCCGTCGCATCTCAAGAGGAGGCCCTCTCAACAGGAACGGCGAGAGGAACTCCAGGGTCGTGCCACCATTCCAAGAGTCCCCCAGATGTCTCAGTCCATTCCAGAGGAACCTCTTTTCCCTTCACCGGCTCGTCTTTCACGCCGAGGATCGACTCACACCAAGGTGGCACGTGGCACAGCCCTGTGGGAAAGCCTCGTGGGAAAGCCTCGAGGGACAGCCTCGAGGGAAAGCCACAGATCCCTTGATCCACGTGACAGGAAGCGTGACACTACTGCTGCAGCTCGGGAGGAAAGCGCACGTGCATGCCCCCACTCGAGACGAGGCCTGACTCCCCTGGGGAGACTCAGAAGCACCCCAAGATCCATGGCAACACTGGAGAGGAATCCTCAGGTTCCGGCCCCGACTCCACACAAGGACTGAGGCCCCGGCATGGACGGGAGAGGAATCCCGAGAGGTCCCCTAGCAACTCGCATGGGGACTGGCCTTTCCTGAGGCCACCAGAGCGGGTCCCTGAGGTCCCCGTCGTAACTCGAGAAGACCTGCCGCAACTCGAGAAAATCCAGGAGGTTCTCCCCTCCAGGCGAGATGAGGCCCATTTCCGCTGAGGCGTCTCGAGGCTGATCACACCTCACCTCTGGAACTTCGAAAGGGTCCTTCACACCCTTGGTGCAAATCCAGAAGTTCCCCGACCTAGCCGTCTCCACTCGAGAGGAATCACGAGGGTCCCGCCCACATCCAGAGGAGCCCCGTTTCCGCCTCGTAGCTCGAGATGAGGGATCCTTTCCCTGCTTCGTCGGGAAAGAGTTCCCGGCGTTCCCGTCGCATCTCAAGAGGAGGCCCTCTCAACAGGAACGGCGAGAGGAACTCCAGGGTCGTGCCACCATTGCAAGAGTCCCCCAGATGTCTCAGTCCATTCCAGAGGAACCTCTTTTCCCTTCACCGGCTCGTCTTTCACGCCGAGGATCGACTCACACCAAGGTGGCACGTGGCACAGCCCTGTGGGAAAGCCTCGTGGGAAAGCCTCGAGGGACAGCCTCGAGGGAAAGCCACAGATCCCTTGATCCACGTGCCAGGAAGCGTGACACTACTGCTGCAGCTCGAGAGGAAAGCGCACGTGCATGCCCCCACTCGAGACGAGGCCTGACTCCCCTGGGGAGACTCAGAAGCACCCCAAGATCCATGGCAACACTGGAGAGGAATCCTCAGGTTCCGGCCCCGACTCCACACAAGGACTGAGGCCCCGGCATGGACGGGAGAGGAATCCCGAGAGGTCCCCTAGCAACTCGCATGGGGACTGGCCTTTCCTGAGGCCACCAGAGCGGGTCCCTGAGGTCCCCGTCGTAACTCGAGAAGACCTGCCGCAACTCGAGAAAATCCAGGAGGTTCTCCCCTCCAGGCGAGATGAGGCCCATTTCCGCTGAGGCGTCTCGAGGCTGATCACACCTCACCTCTGGAACTTCGAAAGGGTCCTTCACACCCTTGGTGCAAATCCAGAAGTTCCCCGACCTAGCCGTCTCCACTCGAGAGGAATCACGAGGGTCCCGCCCACATCCAGAGGAGCCCCGTTTCCGCCTCGTAGCTCGAGATGAGGGATCCTTTCCCTGCTTCGTCGGGAAAGAGTTCCCGGCGTTCCCGTCGCATCTCAAGAGGAGGCCCTCTCAACAGGAACGGCGAGAGGAACTCCAGGGTCGTGCCACCATTCCAAGAGTCCCCCAGATGTCTCAGTCCATTCCAGAGGAACCTCTTTTCCCTTCACCGGCTCGTCTTTCACGCCGAGGATCGACTCACACCAAGGTGGCACGTGGCACAGCCCTGTGGGAAAGCCTCGTGGGAAAGCCTCGAGGGACAGCCTCGAGGGAAAGCCACAGATCCCTTGATCCACGTGCCAGGAAGCGTGACACTACTGCTGCAGCTCGGGAGGAAAGCGCACGTGCATGCCCCCACTCGAGACGAGGCCTGACTCCCCTGGGGAGACTCAGAAGCACCCCAAGATCCATGGCAACACTGGAGAGGATTCCTCAGGTTCCGGCCCCGACTCCACACAAGGACTGAGGCCCCGGCATGGAAGGGAGAGGAATCCCGAGAGGTCCCCTAGCAACTCGCATGGGGATTGGCCTTTCCTGAGGCCACCAGAGCGGGTCCCTGAGGTCCCCGTCGTAACTCGAGAAGACCTGCCGCAACTCGAGAAAATCCAGGAGGTTCTCCCCTCCAGGCGAGATGAGGCCCATTTCCGCTGAGGCGTCTCGAGGCTGATCACACCTCACCTCTGGAACTTCGAAAGGGTCCTTCACACCCTTGGTGCAAATCCAGAAGTTCCCCGACCTAGCCGTCTCCACTCGAGAGGAATCACGAGGGTCGCGCCCACATCCAGAGGAGCCCCGTTTCCGCCTCTTAGCTCGAGATGAGGGATCCTTTCCCTGCTTCGTCGGGAAAGAGTTCCCGGCGTTCCCGTCGCATCTCAAGAGGAGGCCCTCTCAACAGGAACGGCGAGAGGAACTCCAGGGTCGTGCCACCATTGCAAGAGTCCCCCAGATGTCTCAGTCCATTCCAGAGGAACCTCTTTTCCCTTCACCGGCTCGTCTTTCACGCCGAGGATCGACTCACACCAAGGTGGCACGTGGCACAGCCCTGTGGGAAAGCCTCGTGGGAAAGCCTCGAGGGACAGCCTCGAGGGAACGCCACATATCCCTTGATCCACGTGACAGGAAGCGTGACACTACTGCTGCAGCTCGGGAGGAAAGCGCACGTGCATGCCCCCACTCGAGACGAGGCCTGACTCCCCTGGGGAGACTCAGAAGCACCCCAAGATCCATGGCAACACTGGAGAGGAATCCTCAGGTTCCGGCCCCGACTCCACACAAGGACTGAGGCCCCGGCATGGACGGGAGAGGAATCCCGAGAGGTCCCCTAGCAACTCGCATGGGGACTGGCCTTTCCTGAGGCCACCAGAGCGGGTCCCTGAGGTCCCCGTCGTAACTCGAGAAGACCTGCCGCAACTCGAGAAAATCCAGGAGGTTCTCCCCTCCAGGCGAGATGAGGCCCATTTCCGCTGAGGCGTCTCGAGGCTGATCACACCTCACCTCTGGAACTTCGAAAGGGTCCTTCACACCCTTGGTGCAAATCCAGAAGTTCCCCGACCTAGCCGTCTCCACTCGAGAGGAATCACGAGGGTCCCGCCCACATCCAGAGGAGCCCCGTTTCCGCCTCGTAGCTCGAGATGAGGGATCCTTTCCCTGCTTCGTCGGGAAAGAGTTCCCGGCGTTCCCGTCGCATCTCAAGAGGAGGCCCTCTCAACAGGAACGGCGAGAGGAACTCCAGGGTCGTGCCACCATTGCAAGAGTCCCCCAGATGTCTCAGTCCATTCCAGAGGAACCTCTTTTCCCTTCACCGGCTCGTCTTTCATGCCGAGGATCGACTCACACCAAGGTGGCACGTGGCACAGCCCTGTGGGAAAGCCTCGTGGGAAAGCCTCGAGGGACAGCCTCGAGGGAAAGCCACAGATCCCTTGATCCACGTGACAGGAAGCGTGACACTACTGCTGCAGCTCGGGAGGAAAGCGCACGTGCATGCCCCCACTCGAGACGAGGCCTGACTCCCCTGGGGAGACTCAGAAGCACCCCAAGATCCATGGCAACACTGGAGAGGAATCCTCAGGTTCCGGCCCCGACTCCACACAAGGACTGAGGCCCCGGCATGGACGGGAGAGGAATCCCGAGAGGTCCCCTAGCAACTCGCATGGGGACTGGCCTTTCCTGAGGCCACCAGAGCGGGTCCCTGAGGTCCCCGTCGTAACTCGAGAAGACCTGCCGCAACTCGAGAAAATCCAGGAGGTTCTCCCCTCCAGGCGAGATGAGGCCCATTTCCGCTGAGGCGTCTCGAGGCTGATCACACCTCACCTCTGGAACTTCGAAAGGGTCCTTCACACCCTTGGTGCAAATCCAGAAGTTCCCCGACCTAGCCGTCTCCACTCGAGAGGAATCACGAGGGTCCCGCCCACATCCAGAGGAGCCCCGTTTCCGCCTCGTAGCTCGAGATGAGGGATCCTTTCCCTGCTTCGTCGGGAAAGAGTTCCCGGCGTTCCCGTCGCATCTCAAGAGGAGGCCCTCTCAACAGGAACGGCGAGAGGAACTCCAGGGTCGTGCCACCATTCCAAGAGTCCCCCAGATGTCTCAGTCCATTCCAGAGGAACCTCTTTTCCCTTCACCGGCTCGTCTTTCACGCCGAGGATCGACTCACACCAAGGTGGCACGTGGCACAGCCCTGTGGGAAAGCCTCGTGGGAAAGCCTCGAGGGACAGCCTCGAGGGAAAGCCACAGATCCCTTGATCCACGTGACAGGAAGCGTGACACTACTGCTGCAGCTCGGGAGGAAAGCGCACGTGCATGCCCCCACTCGAGACGAGGCCTGACTCCCCTGGGGAGACTCAGAAGCACCCCAAGATCCATGGCAACACTGGAGAGGAATCCTCAGGTTCCGGCCCCGACTCCACACAAGGACTGAGGCCCCGGCATGGACGGGAGAGGAATCCCGAGAGGTCCCCTAGCAACTCGCATGGGGACTGGCCTTTCCTGAGGCCACCAGAGCGGGTCCCTGAGGTCCCCGTCGTAACTCGAGAAGACCTGCCGCAACTCGAGAAAATCCAGGAGGTTCTCCCCTCCAGGCGAGATGAGGCCCATTTCCGCTGAGGCGTCTCGAGGCTGATCACACCTCACCTCTGGAACTTCGAAAGGGTCCTTCACACCCTTGGTGCAAATCCAGAAGTTCCCCGACCTAGCCGTCTCCACTCGAGAGGAATCACGAGGGTCCCGCCCACATCCAGAGGAGCCCCGTTTCCGCCTCGTAGCTCGAGATGAGGGATCCTTTCCCTGCTTCGTCGGGAAAGAGTTCCCGGCGTTCCCGTCGCATCTCAAGAGGAGGCCCTCTCAACAGGAACGGCGAGAGGAACTCCAGGGTCGTGCCACCATTCCAAGAGTCCCCCAGATGTCTCAGTCCATTCCAGAGGAACCTCTTTTCCCTTCACCGGCTCGTCTTTCACGCCGAGGATCGACTCACACCAAGGTGGCACGTGGCACAGCCCTGTGGGAAAGCCTCGTGGGAAAGCCTCGAGGGACAGCCTCGAGGGAAAGCCACAGATCCCTTGATCCACGTGACAGGAAGCGTGACACTACTGCTGCAGCTCGGGAGGAAAGCGCACGTGCATGCCCCCACTCGAGACGAGGCCTGACTCCCCTGGGGAGACTCAGAAGCACCCCAAGATCCATGGCAACACTGGAGAGGAATCCTCAGGTTCCGGCCCCGACTCCACACAAGGACTGAGGCCCCGGCATGGACGGGAGAGGAATCCCGAGAGGTCCCCTAGCAACTCGCATGGGGACTGGCCTTTCCTGAGGCCACCAGAGCGGGTCCCTGAGGTCCCCGTCGTAACTCGAGAAGACCTGCCGCAACTCGAGAAAATCCAGGAGGTTCTCCCCTCCAGGCGAGATGAGGCCCATTTCCGCTGAGGCGTCTCGAGGCTGATCACACCTCACCTCTGGAACTTCGAAAGGGTCCTTCACACCCTTGGTGCAAATCCAGAAGTTCCCCGACCTAGCCGTCTCCACTCGAGAGGAATCACGAGGGTCCCGCCCACATCCAGAGGAGCCCCGTTTCCGCCTCGTAGCTCGAGATGAGGGATCCTTTCCCTGCTTCGTCGGGAAAGAGTTCCCGGCGTTCCCGTCGCATCTCAAGAGGAGGCCCTCTCAACAGGAACGGCGAGAGGAACTCCAGGGTCGTGCCACCATTCCAAGAGTCCCCCAGATGTCTCAGTCCATTCCAGAGGAACCTCTTTTCCCTTCACCGGCTCGTCTTTCACGCCGAGGATCGACTCACACCAAGGTGGCACGTGGCACAGCCCTGTGGGAAAGCCTCGTGGGAAAGCCTCGAGGGACAGCCTCGAGGGAAAGCCACAGATCCCTTGATCCACGTGACAGGAAGCGTGACACTACTGCTGCAGCTCGGGAGGAAAGCGCACGTGCATGCCCCCACTCGAGACGAGGCCTGACTCCCCTGGGGAGACTCAGAAGCACCCCAAGATCCATGGCAACACTGGAGAGGAATCCTCAGGTTCCGGCCCCGACTCCACACAAGGACTGAGGCCCCGGCATGGACGGGAGAGGAATCCCGAGAAGTCCCCTAGCAACTCGCATGGGGACTGGCCTTTCCTGAGGCCACCAGAGCGGGTCCCTGAGGTCCCCGTCGTAACTCGAGAAGACCTGCCGCAACTCGAGAAAATCCAGGAGGTTCTCCCCTCCAGGCGAGATGAGGCCCATTTCCGCTGAGGCGTCTCGAGGCTGATCACACCTCACCTCTGGAACTTCGAAAGGGTCCTTCACACCCTTGGTGCAAATCCAGAAGTTCCCCGACCTAGCCGTCTCCACTCGAGAGGAATCACGAGGGTCCCGCCCACATCCAGAGGAGCCCCATTTCCGCCTCGTAGCTCGAGATGAGGGATCCTTTCCCTGCTTCGTCGGGAAAGAGTTCCCGGCGTTCCCGTCGCATCTCAAGAGGAGGCCCTCTCAACAGGAACGGCGAGAGGAACTCCAGGGTCGTGCCACCATTCCAAGAGTCCCCCAGATGTCTCAGTCCATTCCAGAGGAACCTCTTTTCCCTTCACCGGCTCGTCTTTCACGCCGAGGATCGACTCACACCAAGGTGGCACGTGGCACAGCCCTGTGGGAAAGCCTCGTGGGAAAGCCTCTAGGGACAGCCTCGAGGGAAAGCCACAGATCCCTTGATCCACGTGACAGGAAGCGTGACACTACTGCTGCAGCTCGGGAGGAAAGCGCACGTGCATGCCCCCACTCGAGACGAGGCCTGACTCCCCTGGGGAGACTCAGAAGCACCCCAAGATCCATGGCAACACTGGAGAGGAATCCTCAGGTTCCGGCCCCGACTCCACACAAGGACTGAGGCCCCGGCATGGACGGGAGAGGAATCCCGAGAGGTCCCCTAGCAACTCGCATGGGGACTGGCCTTTCCTGAGGCCACCAGAGCGGGTCCCTGAGGTCCCCGTCGTAACTCGAGAAGACCTGCCGCAACTCGAGAAAATCCAGGAGGTTCTCCCCTCCAGGCGAGATGAGGCCCATTTCCGCTGAGGCGTCTCGAGGCTGATCACACCTCACCTCTGGAACTTCGAAAGGGTCCTTCACACCCTTGGTGCAAATCCAGAAGTTCCCCGACCTAGCCGTCTCCACTCGAGAGGAATCACGAGGGTCCCGCCCACATCCAGAGGAGCCCCGTTTCCGCCTGGTCGCTCGAGATGAGGGATCCTTTCCCTGCTTCGTCGGGAAAGAGTTCCCGGCGTTCCCGTCGCATCTCAAGAGGAGGCCCTCTCAACAGGAACGGCGAGAGGAACTCCAGGGTCGTGCCACCATTGCAAGAGTCCCCCAGATGTCTCAGTCCATTCCAGAGGAACCTCTTTTCCCTTCACCGGCTCGTCTTTCACGCCGAGGATCGACTCACACCAAGGTGGCACGTGGCACAGCCCTGTGGGAAAGCCTCGTGGGAAAGCCTCGAGGGACAGCCTCGAGGGAAAGCCACAGATCCCTTGATCCACGTGACAGGAAGCGTGACACTACTGCTGCAGCTCGGGAGGAAAGCGCACGTGCATGCCCCCACTCGAGACGAGGCCTGACTCCCCTGGGGAGACTCAGAAGCACCCCAAGATCCATGGCAACACTGGAGAGGAATCCTCAGGTTCCGGCCCCGACTCCACACAAGGACTGAGGCCCCGGCATGGACGGGAGAGGAATCCCGAGAGGTCCCCTAGCAACTCGCCTGGGGACTGGCCTTTCCTGAGGCCACCAGAGCGGGTCCCTGAGGTCCCCTTCGTAACTCGAGAAGACCTGCCGCAACTCGAGAAAATCCAGGAGGTTCTCCCCTCCAGGCGAGATGAGGCCCATTTCCGCTGAGGCGTCTCGAGGCTGATCACACCTCACCTCTGGAACTTCGAAAGGGTCCTTCACACCCTTGGTGCAAATCCAGAAGTTCCCCGACCTAGCCGTCTCCACTCGAGAGGAATCACGAGGGTCCCGCCCACATCCAGAGGAGCCCCGTTTCCGCCTCGTAGCTCGAGATGAGGGATCCTTTCCCTGCTTCGTCGGGAAAGAGTTCCCGGCGTTCCCGTCGCATCTCAAGAGGAGGCCCTCTCAACAGGAACGGCGAGAGGAACTCCAGGGTCGTGCCACCATTCCAAGAGTCCCCCAGATGTCTCAGTCCATTCCAGAGGAAACTCTTTTCCCTTCACCGGCTCGTCTTTCACGCCGAGGATCGACTCACACCAAGGTGGCACGTGGCACAGCCCTGTGGGAAAGCCTCGTGGGAAAGCCTCGAGGGACAGCCTCGAGGGAAAGCCACAGATCCCTTGATCCACGTGACAGGAAGCGTGACACTACTGCTGCAGCTCGGGAGGAAAGCGCACGTGCATGCCCCCACTCGAGACGAGGCCTGAATCCCCTGGGGAGACTCAGAAGCACCCCAAGATCCATGGCAACACTGGAGAGGAATCCTCAGGTTCCGGCCCCGACTCCACACAAGGACTGAGGCCCCGGCATGGACGGGAGAGGAATCCCGAGAGGTCCCCTAGCAACTCGCATGGGGACTGGCCTTTCCTGAGGCCACCAGAGCGGGTCCCTGAGGTCCCCGTCGTAACTCGAGAAGACCTGCCGCAACTCGAGAAAATCCAGGAGGTTCTCCCCTCCAGGCGAGATGAGGCCCATTTCCGCTGAGGCGTCTCGAGGCTGATCACACCTCACCTCTGGAACTTCGAAAGGGTCCTTCACACCCTTGGTGCAAATCCAGAAGTTCCCCGACCTAGCCGTCTCCACTCGAGAGGAATCACGAGGGTCCCGCCCACATCCAGAGGAGCCCCGTTTCCGCCTCGTAGCTCGAGATGAGGGATCCTTTCCCTGCTTCGTCGGGAAAGAGTTCCCGGCGTTCCCGTCGCATCTCAAGAGGAGGCCCTCTCAACAGGAACGGCGAGAGGAACTCCAGGGTCGTGCCACCATTCCAAGAGTCCCCCAGATGTCTCAGTCCATTCCAGAGGAACCTCTTTTCCCTTCACCGGCTCGTCTTTCACGCCGAGGATCGACTCACACCAAGGTGGCACGTGGCACAGCCCTGTGGGAAAGCCTCGTGGGAAAGCCTCGAGGGACAGCCTCGAGGGAAAGCCACAGATCCCTTGATCCACGTGACAGGAAGCGTGACACTACTGCTGCAGCTCGGGAGGAAAGCGCACGTGCATGCCCCCACTCGAGACGAGGCCTGACTCCCCTGGGGAGACTCAGAAGCACCCCAAGATCCATGGCAACACTGGAGAGGAATCCTCAGGTTCCGGCAACGACTCCACACAAGGACTGAGGCCCCGGCATGGACGGGAGAGGAATCCCGAGAGGTCCCCTAGCAACTCGCCTGGGGACTGGCCTTTCCTGAGGCCACCAGAGCGGGTCCCTGAGGTCCCCGTCGTAACTCGAGAAGACCTGCCGCAACTCGAGAAAATCCAGGAGGTTCTCCCCTCCAGGCGAGATGAGGCCCATTTCCGCTGAGGCGTCTCGAGGCTGATCACACCTCACCTCTGGAACTTCGAAAGGGTCCTTCACACCCTTGGTGCAAATCCAGAAGTTCCCCGACCTAGCCGTCTCCACTCGAGAGGAATCACGAGGGTCCCGCCCACATCCAGAGGATCCCCGTTTCCGCCTGGTCGCTCGAGATGAGGGATCCTTTCCCTGCTTCGTCGGGAAAGAGTTCCCGGCGTTCCCGTCGCATCTCAAGAGGAGGCCCTCTCAACAGGAACGGCGAGAGGAACTCCAGGGTCGTGCCACCATTGCAAGAGTCCCCCAGATGTCTCAGTCCATTCCAGAGGAAGCTCTTTTCCCTTCACCGGCTCGTCTTTCACGCCGAGGATCGACTCACACCAAGGTGGCACGTGGCACAGCCCTGTGGGAAAGCCTCGTGGGAAAGCCTCGAGGGACAGCCTCGAGGGAAAGCCACAGATCCCTTGATCCACGTGACAGGAAGCGTGACACTACTGCTGCAGCTCGGGAGGAAAGCGCACGTGCATGCCCCCACTCGAGACGAGGCCTGACTCCCCTGGGGAGACTCAGAAGCACCCCAAGATCCATGGCAACACTGGAGAGGAATCCTCAGGTTCCGGCCCCGACTCCACACAAGGACTGAGGCCCCGGCATGGACGGGAGAGGAATCCCGAGAGGTCCCCTAGCAACTCGCATGGGGACTGGCGTTTCCTGAGGCCACCAGAGCGGGTCCCTGAGGTCCCCGTCGTAACTCGAGAAGACCTGCCGCAACTCGAGAAAATCCAGGAGGTTCTCCCCTCCAGGCGAGATGAGGCCCATTTCCGCTGAGGCGTCTCGAGGCTGATCACACCTCACCTCTGGAACTTCGAAAGGGTCCTTCACACCCTTGGTGCAAATCCAGAAGTTCCCCGACCTAGCCGTCTCCACTCGAGAGGAATCACGAGGGTCCCGCCCACATCCAGAGGAGCCCCGTTTCCGCCTCGTAGCTCGAGATGAGGGATCCTTTCCCTGCTTCGTCGGGAAAGAGTTCCCGGCGTTCCCGTCGCATCTCAAGAGGAGGCCCTCTCAACAGGAACGGCGAGAGGAACTCCAGGGTCGTGCCACCATTCCAAGAGTCCCCCAGATGTCTCAGTCCATTCCAGGGGAACCTCTTTTCCCTTCACCGGCTCGTCTTTCACGCCGAGGATCGACTCACACCAAGGTGGCACATGGCACAGCCCTGTGGGAAAGCCTCGTGGGAAAGCCTCGAGGGACAGCCTCGAGGGAAAGCCACAGATCCCTTGATCCACGTGACAGGAAGCGTGACACTACTGCTGCAGCTCGGGAGGAAAGCGCACGTGCATGCCCCCACTCGAGACGAGGCCTGACTCCCCTGGGGAGACTCAGAAGCACCCCAAGATCCATGGCAACACTGGAGAGGAATCCTCAGGTTCCGGCCCCGACTCCACACAAGGACTGAGGCCCCGGCATGGACGGGAGAGGAATCCCGAGAGGTCCCCTAGCAACTCGCATGGGGACTGGCCTTTCCTGAGGCCACCAGAGCGGGTTCCTGAGGTCCCCGTCGTAACTCGAGAAGACCTGCCGCAACTCGAGAAAATCCAGGAGGTTCTCCCCTCCAGGCGAGATGAGGCCCATTTCCGCTGAGGCGTCTCGAGGCTGATCACACCTCACCTCTGGAACTTCGAAAGGGTCCTTCACACCCTTGGTGCAAATCCAGAAGTTCCCCGACCTAGCCGTCTCCACTCGAGAGGAATCACGAGGGTCCCGCCCACATCCAGAGGAGCCCCGTTTCCGCCTCGTAGCTCGAGATGAGGGATCCTTTCCCTGCTTCGTCGGGAAAGAGTTCCCGGCGTTCCCGTCGCATCTCAAGAGGAGGCCCTCTCAACAGGAACGGCGAGAGGAACTCCAGGGTCGTGCCACCATTCCAAGAGTCCCCCAGATGTCTCAGTCCATTCCAGAGGAACCTCTTTTCCCTTCACCGGCTCGTCTTTCACGCCGAGGATCGACTCACACCAAGGTGGCACGTGGCACAGCCCTGTGGGAAAGCCTCGTGGGAAAGCCTCGAGGGACAGCCTCGAGGGAAAGCCACAGATCCCTTGATCCACGTGACAGGAAGCGTGACACTACTGCTGCAGCTCGGGAGGAAAGCGCACGTGCATGCCCCCACTCGAGACGAGGCCTGACTCCCCTGGGGAGACTCAGAAGCACCCCAAGATCCATGGCAACACTGGAGAGGAATCCTCAGGTTCCGGCCCCGACTCCACACAAGGACTGAGGCCCCGGCATGGACGGGAGAGGAATCCCGAGAGGTCCCCTAGCAACTCGCATGGGGACTGGCCTTTCCTGAGGCCACCAGAGCGGGTCCCTGAGGTCCCCGTCGTAACTCGAGAAGACCTGCCGCAACTCGAGAAAATCCAGGAGGTTCTCCCCTCCAGGCGAGATGAGGCCCATTTCCGCTGAGGCGTCTCGAGGCTGATCACACCTCACCTCTGGAACTTCGAAAGGGTCCTTCACACCCTTGGTGCAAATCCAGAAGTTCCCCGACCTAGCCGTCTCCACTCGAGAGGAATCACGAGGGTCCCGCCCACATCCAGATGAGCCCCGTTTCCTCCTCGTAGCTCGAGATGAGGGATCCTTTCCCTGCTTCGTCGGGAAAGAGTTCCCGGCGTTGCCGTCGCATCTCAAGAGGAGGCCCTCTCAACAGGAACGGCGAGAGGAACTCCAGGGTCGTGCCACCATTGCAAGAGTCCCCCAGATGTCTCAGTCCATTCCAGAGGAACCTCTTTTCCCTTCACCGGCTCGTCTTTCACGCCGAGGATCGACTCACACCAAGGTGGCACGTGGCACAGCCCTGTGGGAAAGCCTCGTGGGAAAGCCTCGAGGGACAGCCTCGAGGGAAAGCCACAGATCCCTTGATCCACGTGACAGGAAGCGTGACACTACTGCTGCAGCTCGGGAGGAAAGCACACGTGCATGCCCCCACTCGAGACGAGGCCTGACTCCCCTGGGGAGACTCAGAAGCACCCCAAGATCCATGGCAACACTGGAGAGGAATCCTCAGGTTCCGGCCCCGACTCCACACAAGGACTGAGGCCCAGGCATGGACGGGAGTGGAATCCCGAGAGGTCCCCTAGCAACTCGCATGGGGACTGGCGTTTCCTGAGGCCACCAGAGCGGGTCCCTGAGGTCCCCGTCGTAACTCGAGAAGACCTGCCGCAACTCGAGAAAATCCAGGAGGTTCTCCCCTCCAGGCGAGATGAGGCCCATTTCCACTGAGGCGTCTCGAGGCTGATCACACCTCACCTCTGGAACTTCGAAAGGGTCCTTCACACCCTTGGTGCAAATCCAGAAGTTCCCCGACCTAGCCGTCTCCACTCGAGAGGAATCACGAGGGTCCCGCCCACATCCAGAGGAGCCCCGTTTCCGCCTCGTAGCTCGAGATGAGGGATCCTTTCCCTGCTTCGTCGGGAAAGAGTTCCCGGCGTTCCCGTCGCATCTCAAGAGGAGGCCCTCTCAACAGGAACGGCGAGAGGAACTCCAGGGTCGTGCCACCATTCCAAGAGTCCCCCAGATGTCTCAGTCCATTCCAGGGGAACCTCTTTTCCCTTCACCGGCTCGTCTTTCACGCCGAGGATCGACTCACACCAAGGTGGCACATGGCACAGCCCTGTGGGAAAGCCTCGTGGGAAAGCCTCGAGGGACAGCCTCGAGGGAAAGCCACAGATCCCTTGATCCACGTGACAGGAAGCGTGACACTACTGCTGCAGCTCGGGAGGAAAGCGCACGTGCATGCCCCCACTCGAGACGAGTCCTGACTCCCCTGGGGAGACTCAGAAGCACCCCAAGATCCATGGCAACACTGGAGAGGAATCCTCAGGTTCCGGCCCCGACTCCACACAAGGACTGAGGCCCCGGCATGGACGGGAGAGGAATCCCGAGAGGTCCCCTAGCAACTCGCATGGGGACTGGCCTTTCCTGAGGCCACCAGAGCGGGTTCCTGAGGTCCCCGTCGTAACTCGAGAAGACCTGCCGCAACTCGAGAAAATCCAGGAGGTTCTCCCCTCCAGGCGAGATGAGGCCCATTTCCGCTGAGGCGTCTCGAGGCTGATCACACCTCACCTCTGGAACTTCGAAAGGGTCCTTCACACCCTTGGTGCAAATCCAGAAGTTCCCCGACCTAGCCGTCTCCACTCGAGAGGAATCACGAGGGTCCCGCCCACATCCAGAGGAGCCCCGTTTCCGCCTCGTAGCTCGAGATGAGGGATCCTTTCCCTGCTTCGTCGGGAAAGAGTTCCCGGCGTTCCCGTCGCATCTCAAGAGGAGGCCCTCTCAACAGGAACGGCGAGAGGAACTCCAGGGTCGTGCCACCATTGCAAGAGTCCCCCAGATGTCTCAGTCCATTCCAGAGGAACCTCTTTTCCCTTCACCGGCTCGTCTTTCACGCCGAGGATCGACTCACACCAAGGTGGCACGTGGCACAGCCCTGTGGGAAAGCCTCGTGGGAAAGCCTCGAGGGACAGCCTCGAGGGAAAGCCACAGATCCCTTGATCCACGTGACAGGAAGCGTGACACTACTGCTGCAGCTCGGGAGGAAAGCGCACGTGCATGCCCCCACTCGAGACGAGGCCTGACTCCCCTGGGGAGACTCAGAAGCACCCCAAGATCCATGGCAACACTGGAGAGGAATCCTCAGGTTCCGGCCCCGACTCCACACAAGGACTGAGGCCCCGGCATGGACGGGAGAGGAATCCCGAGAGGTCCCCTAGCAACTCGCATGGGGACTGGCCTTTCCTGAGGCCACCAGAGCGGGTCCCTGAGGTCCCCGTCGTAACTCGAGAAGACCTGCCGCAACTCGAGAAAATCCAGGAGGTTCTCCCCTCCAGGCGAGATGAGGCCCATTTCCGCTGAGGCGTCTCGAGGCTGATCACACCTCACCTCTGGAACTTCGAAAGGGTCCTTCACACCCTTGGTGCAAATCCAGAAGTTACCCGACCTAGCCGTCTCCACTCGAGAGGAATCACGAGTGTCCCGCCCACATCCAGAGGAGCCCCGTTTCCTCCTCGTAGCTCGAGATGAGGGATCCTTTCCCTGCTTCGTCGGGAAAGAGTTCCCGGCGTTCCCGTCGCATCTCAAGAGGAGGCCCTCTCAACAGGAACGGCGAGAGGAACTCCAGGGTCGTGCCACCATTGCAAGAGTCCCCCAGATGTCTCAGTCCATTCCAGAGGAACCTCTTTTCCCTTCACCGGCTCGTCTTTCACACCGAGGATCGACTCACACCAAGGTGGCACGTGGCACAGCCCTGTGGGAAAGCCTCGTGGGGAAGCCTCGAGGGACAGCCTCGAGGGAAAGCCACAGATCCCTTGATCCACGTGACAGGAAGCGTGACACTATTGCTGCAGCTCGGGAGGAAAGCGCACGTGCATGCCCCCACTCGAGACGAGGCCTGACTCCCCTGGGGAGACTCAGAAGCACCCCAAGATCCATGGCAACACTGGAGAGGAATCCTCAGGTTCCGGCCCCGACTCCACACAAGGACTGAGGCCCCTGCATGGACGGGAGAGGAATCCCGAGAGGTCCCCTAGCAACTCGCATGGGGACTGGCCTTTCCTGAGGCCACCAGAGCGGGTCCCTGAGGTCCCCGTCGTAACTCGAGAAGACCTGCCGCAACTCGAGAAAATCCAGGAGGTTCTCCCCTCCAGGCGAGATGAGGCCCATTTCCGCTGAGGCGTCTCGAGGCTGATCACACCTCACCTCTGGAACTTCGCAAGGGACCTTCACACCCTTGGTGCAAATCCAGAAGTTCCCCGACCTAGCCGTCTGCACTCGAGAGGAATCACGAGGATCCCGCCCACATCCAGAGGAGCCCCGTTTCCGCCTCGTAGCTCGAGATGAGGGATCCTTTCCCTGCTTCGTCGGGAAAGAGTTCCCGGCGTTCCCGTCGCATCTCAAGAGGAGGCCCTCTCAACAGGAATGGCGAGAGGAACTCCAGGGTCGTGCCACCATTGCAAGAGTCCCCCAGATGTCTCAGTCCATTCCAGAGGAACCTCTTTTCCCTTCACCGGCTCGTCTTTCACGCCGAGGATCCACTCACACCAAGGTGGCACGTGGCACAGCCCTGTGGGAAAGCCTCGTGGGAAAGCCTCGAGGGACAGCCTCGAGGGAAAGCCACAGATCCCTTGATCCACGTGACAGGAAGCGTGACACTACTGCTGCAGCTCGGGAGGAAAGCGCACGTGCATGCCCCCACTCGAGACGAGGCCTGACTCCCCTGGGGAGACTCAGAAGCACCCCAAGATCCATGGCAACACTGGAGAGGAATCCTCAGGTTCCGGCCCCGACTCCACACAAGGACTGAGGCCCCGGCATGGACGGGAGAGGAATCCCGAGAGGTCCCCTAGCAACTCGCATGGGGACTGGCCTTTCCTGAGGCCACCAGAGCGGGTCCCTGAGGTCCCCGTCGTAACTCGAGAAGACCTGCCGCAACTCGAGAAAATCCAGGAGGTTCTCCCCTCCAGGCGAGATGAGGCCCATTTCCGCTGAGGCGTCTCGAGGCTGATCACACCTCACCTCTGGAACTTCGAAAGGGTCCTTCACACCCTTGGTGCAAATCCAGAAGTTCCCCGACCTAGCCGTCTCCACTCGAGAGGAATCACGAGGGTCCCGCCCACATCCAGAGGAGCCCCGTTTCCGCCTCGTAGCTCGAGATGAGGGATCCTTTCCCTGCTTCGTCGGGAAAGAGTTCCCGGCGTTCCCGTCGCATCTCAAGAGGAGGCCCTCTCAACAGGAACGGCGAGAGGAACTCCAGGGTCGTGCCACCATTCCAAGAGTCCCCCAGATGTCTCAGTCCATTCCAGAGGAACCTCTTTTCCCTTCACCGGCTCGTCTTTCACGCCGAGATCGACTCACACCAAGGTGGCACGTGGCACAGCCCTGTGGGAAAGCCTCGTGGGAAAGCCTCGAGGGACAGCCTCGAGGGAAAGCCACAGATCCCTTGATCCACGTCACAGGAAGCGTGACACTACTGCTGCAGCTCGGGAGGAAAGCGCACGTGCATGCCCCCACTCGAGACGAGGCCTGACTCCCTGGGGAGACTCAGAAGCACCCCAAGATCCATGGCAACACTGGAGAGGAATCCTCAGGTTCCGGCCCCGACTCCACACAAGGACTGAGGCCCCGGCATGGACGGGAGAGGAATCCCGAGAGGTCCCCTAGCAACTCGCATGGGGACTGGCCTTTCCTGAGGCCACCAGAGCGGGTCCCTGAGGTCCCCGTCGTAACTCGAGAAGACCTGCCGCAACTCGAGAAAATCCAGGAGGTTCTCCCCTCCAGGCGAGATGAGGCCCATTTCCGCTGAGGCGTCTCGAGGCTGATCACACCTCACCTCTGGAACTTCGAAAGGGTCCTTCACAACCCTTGGTGCAAATCCAGAACTTCCCCGACCTAGCCGTCTCCACTCGAGAGGAATCACGAGGGTCCCGCCCACATCCAGATGAGCCCCGTTTCCTCCTCGTAGCTCGAGATGAGGGATCCTTTCCCTGCTTCGTCGGGAAGAGTTCCCGGCGTTGCCGTCGCATCTCAAGAGGAGGCCCTCTCAACAGGAACGGCGAGAGGAACTCCAGGGTCGTGCCACCATTGCAAGAGTCCCCCAGATGTCTCAGTCCATTCCAGAGGAACCTCTTTTCCCTTCACCGGCTCGTCTTTCACGCCGAGGATCGACTCACACCAAGGTGGCACGTGGCACAGCCCTGTGGGAAAGCCTCGTGGGAAAGCCTCGAGGGACAGCCTCGAGGAAAGCCACAGATCCCTTGATCCACGTGACAGGAAGCGTGACACTACTGCTGCAGCTCGGGAGGAAAGCACACGTGCATGCCCCCACTCGAGACGAGGCCTGACTCCCCTGGGGAGACTCAGAAGCACCCAAGATCCATGGCAACACTGGAGAGGAATCCTCAGGTTCCGGCCCCGACTCACACAAGGACTGAGGCCCAGGCATGGACGGGAGTGGAATCCCGAGAGGTCCCCTAGCAACTCGCATGGGGACTGGCGTTTCCTGAGGCCACCAGAGCGGGTCCCTGAGGTCCCCGTCGTAACTCGAGAAGACCTGCGCAACTCGAGAAAATCACAGGAGGTTCTCCCCTCCAGGCGAGATGAGGCCCATTTCCGCTGAGGCGTCTCGAGGCTGATCACACCTCACCTCTGGAACTTCGAAAGGGTCCTTCACACCCTTGGTGCAAATCCAGAAGTTCCCCGACCTAGCCGTCTCCACTCGAGAGGAATCACGAGGGTCCCGCCCACATCCAGAGGAGCCCCGTTTCCGCCTCGTAGCTCGAGATGAGGGATCCTTTCCCTGCTTCGTCGGGAAAGAGTTCCCGGCGTTCCCGTCGCATCTCAAGAGGAGGCCCTCTCAACAGGAACGGCGAGAGGAACTCCAGGGTCGTGCCACCATTCCAAGAGTCCCCCAGATGTCTCAGTCCATTCCAGGGGAACCTCTTTTCCCTTCACCGGCTCGTCTTTCACGCCGAGGATCGACTCACACCAAGGTGGCACATGGCACAGCCCTGTGGGAAAGCCTCGTGGGAAAGCCTCGAGGGACAGAGCCTCGAGGGAAAGCCACAGATCCCTTGATCCACGTGACAGGAAGCGTGACACTACTGCTGCAGCTCGGGAGGAAAGCGCACGTGCATGCCCCCACTCGAGACGAGGCCTGACTCCCCTGGGGAGACTCAGAAGCACCCCAAGATCCATGGCAACACTGGAGAGGAATCCTCAGGTTCCGGCCACGACTCCACACAAGGACTGAGGCCCCGGCATGGACGGGAGAGGAATCCCGAGAGGTCCCCTAGCAACTCGCATGGGGACTGGCCTTTCCTGAGGCCACCAGAGCGGGTTCCTGAGGTCCCCGTCGTAACTCGAGAAGACCTGCCGCAACTCGAGAAAATCCAGGAGGTTCTCCCCTCCAGGCGAGATGAGGCCCATTTCCGCTGAGGCGTCTCGAGGCTGATCACAACCTCACCTCTGGAACTTCGAAAGGGTACTTCACACCCTTGGTGCAAATCCAGAAGTTCCCCGACCTAGCCGTCTCCACTCGAGAGGAATCACGAGGGTCCGCCCCACATCCAGAGGAGCCCCGTTTCCGCCTCGTAGCTCGAGATGAGGGATCCTTTCCCTGCTTCGTCGGGAAAGAGTTCCCGGCGTTCCCGTCGCATCTCAAGAGGAGGCCCTCTCAACAGAACGGCGAGAGGAACTCCAGGGTCGTACCACCATTGCAAGAGTCCCCCAGATGTCTCAGTCCATTCCAGAGGAACCTCTTTTCCCTTCACCGGCTCGTCTTTCACGCCGAGGATCGACTGACACCAAGGTGGCACGTGGCACAGCCCTGTGGGAAGCCTCGTGGAAAGCCTCGAGGGACAGCCTCGAGGGAAAGCCACAGATCCCTTGATCCACGTGACAGGAAGCGTGACACTACTGCTGCAGCTCGGGAGAAAGCGCACGTGCATGCCCCCACTCGAGACGAGGCCTGACTCCCCTGGGGAGACTCAGAAGCACCCCAAGATCCATGGCAACACTGAGAGGAATCCTCAGGTTCGGCCCCGACTCCACACAAGGACTGAGGCCCCGGCATGGACGGGAGAGGAATCCCGAGAGGTCCCCTAGCAACTCGCATGGGGACTGGCCTTTCCTGAGGCCACCAGAGCGGGTCCCTGAGGTCCCCGTCGTAACTCGAGAAGACCTGCCGCAACTCGAGAAAATCCAGGAGGTTCTCCCCTCCAGGCGAGATGAGGCCCATTTCCGCTGAGGCGTCTCGAGGCTGATCACACCTCACCTCTGGAACTTCGAAAGGGTCCTTCACACCCTTGGTGCAAATCCAGAAGTTCCCCGACCTAGCCGTCTCCACTCGAGAGGAATCACGAGTGTCCCGCCCACATCCAGAGGAGCCCCGTTTCCTCCTCGTAGCTCGAGATGAGGGATCCTTTCCCTGCTTCGTCGGGAAAGAGTTCCCCGGCGTTCCCGTCGCATCTCAAGAGGAGGCCCTCTCAACAGGAACGCGAGAGGAACTCCAGGGTCGAGCCACCATTGCAAGAGTCCCCCAGATGTCTCAGTCCATTCCAGAGGAACCTCTTTTCCCTTCACCGGCTCGTCTTTCACACCGAGGATCGACTCACACCAAGGTGGCACGTGGCACAGCCCTGTGGGAAAGCCTCGTGGGAAAGCCTCGAGGGACAGCCTCGAGGGAAAGCCACAGATCCCTTGATCCACGTGACAGGAAGCGTGACACTACTGCTGCAGCTCGGGAGGAAAGCGCACGTGCATGCCCCCACTCGAGACGAGGCCTGACTCCCCTGGGGAGACTCAGAAGCACCCCAAGATCCATGGCAACACTGGAGAGGAATCCTCAGGTTCCGGCCCCGACTCCACACAAGGACTGAGGCCCCTGCATGGACGGGAGAGGAATCCCGAGAGGTCCCCTAGCAACTCGCATGGGGACTGGCCTTTCCTGAGGCCACCAGAGCGGGTCCCTGAGGTCCCCGTCGTAACTCGAGAAGACCTGCCGCAACTCGAGAAAATCCAGGAGGTTGTCCCCTCCAGGCGAGATGAGGCCCATTTCCGCTGAGGCGTCTCGAGGCTGATCACACCTCACCTCTGGAACTTCGCAAGGGACCTTCACACCCTTGGTGCAAATCCAGAAGTTCCCCGACCTAGCCGTCTGCACTCGAGAGGAATCACGAGGATCCCGCCCACATCCAGAGGAGCCCCGTTTCCGCCTCGTAGCTCGAGATGAGGGATCCTTTCCCTGCTTCGTCGGGAAAGAGTTCCCGGCGTTCCCGTCGCATCTCAAGAGGAGGCCCTCTCAACAGGAATGGCGAGAGGAACTCCAGGGTCGTGCCACCATTGCAAGAGTCCCCCAGATGTCTCAGTCCATTCCAGAGGAACCTCTTTTCCCTTCACTGGCTCGTCTTTCACGCCGAGGATCCACTCACACCAAGGTGGCACGTGGCACAGCCCTGTGGGAAAGCCTCGTGGGAAAGCCTCGAGGGACAGCCTCGAGGGAAAGCCACAGATCCCTTGATCCACGTGACAGGAAGCGTGACACTACTGCTGCAGCTCGGGAGGAAAGCGCACGTGCATGCCCCCACTCGAGACGAGGCCTGACTCCCCTGGGGAGACTCAGAAGCACCCCAAGATCCATGGCAACACTGGAGAGGAATCCTCAGGTTCCGGCCCCGACTCCACACAAGGACTGAGGCCCCGGCATGGACGGGAGAGGAATCCCGAGAGGTCCCCTAGCAACTCGCATGGGGACTGGCCTTTCCTGAGGCCACCAGAGCGGGTCCCTGAGGTCCCCGTCGTAACTCGAGAAGACCTGCCGCAACTCGAGAAAATCCAGGAGGTTCTCCCCTCCAGGCGAGATGAGGCCCATTTCCGCTGAGGCGTCTCGAGGCTGATCACACCTCACCTCTGGAACTTCGAAAGGGTCCTTCACACCCTTGGTGCAAATCCAGAAGTTCCCCGACCTAGCCGTCTCCACTCGAGAGGAATCACGAGGGTCCCGCCCACATCCAGAGGAGCCCCGTTTCCGCCTCGTAGCTCGAGATGAGGGATCCTTTCCCTGCTTCGTCGGGAAAGAGTTCCCGGCGTTCCCGTCGCATCTCAAGAGGAGGCCCTCTCAACAGGAACGGCGAGAGGAACTCCAGGGTCGTGCCACCATTGCAAGAGTCCCCCAGATGTCTCAGTCCATTCCAGAGGAACCTCTTTTCCCTTCACCGGCTCGTCTTTCACGCCGAGGATCGACTCACACCAAGGTGGCACGTGGCACAGCCCTGTGGGAAAGCCTCGTGGGAAAGCCTCGAGGGACAGCCTCGAGGGAAAGCCACAGATCCCTTGATCCACGTGACAGGAAGCGTGACACTACTGCTGCAGCTCGGGAGGAAAGCGCACGTGCATGCCCCCACTCGAGACGAGGCCTGACTCCCCTGGGGAGACTCAGAAGCACCCCAAGATCCATGGCAACACTGGAGAGGAATCCTCAGGTTCCGGCCCCGACTCCACACAAGGACTGAGGCCCCGGCATGGACGGGAGAGGAATCCCGAGAGGTCCCCTAGCAACTCGCATGGGGACTGGCCTTTCCTGAGGCCACCAGAGCGGGTCCCTGAGGACCCCGTCGTAACTCGAGAAGACCTGCCGCAACTCGAGAAAATCCAGGAGGTTCTCCCCTCCAGGCGAGATGAGGCCCATTTCCGCTGAGGCGTCTCGAGGCTGATCACACCTCACCTCTGGAACTTCGAAAGGGTCCTTCACACCCTTGGTGCAAATCCAGAAGTTCCCCGACCTAGCCGTCTCCACTCGAGAGGAATCACGAGGGTCCCGCCCACATCCAGAGGAGCCCCGTTTCCGCCTCGTAGCTCGAGATGAGGGATCCTTTCCCTGCTTCGTCGGGAAAGAGTTCCCGGCGTTCCCGTCGCATCTCAAGAGGAGGCCCTCTCAACAGGAACGGCGAGAGGAACTCCAGGGTCGTGCCACCATTCCAAGAGTCCCCCAGATGTCTCAGTCCATTCCAGAGGAACCTCTTTTCCCTTCACCGGCTCGTCTTTCACGCCGAGGATCGACTCACACCAAGGTGGCACGTGGCACAGCCCTGTGGGAAAGCCTCGTGGGAAAGCCTCGAGGGACAGCCTCGAGGGAAAGCCACAGATCCCTTGATCCACGTGACAGGAAGCGTGACACTACTGCTGCAGCTCGGGAGGAAAGCGCACGTGCATGCCCCCACTCGAGACGAGGCCTGACTCCCCTGGGGAGACTCAGAAGCACCCCAAGATCCATGGCAACACTGGAGAGGAATCCTCAGGTTCCGGCCCCGACTCCACACAAGGACTGAGGCCCCGGCATGGACGGGAGAGGAATCCCGAGAGGTCCCCTAGCAACTCGCATGGGGACTGGCCTTTCCTGAGGCCACCAGAGCGGGTCCCTGAGGTCCCCGTCGTAACTCGAGAAGACCTGCCGCAACTCGAGAAAATCCAGGAGGTTCTCCCCTCCAGGCGAGATGAGGCCCATTTCCGCTGAGGCGTCTCGAGGCTGATCACACCTCACCTCTGGAACTTCGAAAGGGTCCTTCACACCCTTGGTGCAAATCCAGAAGTTCCCCGACCTAGCCGTCTCCACTCGAGAGGAATCACGAGGGTCCCGCCCACATCCAGAGGAGCCCCGTTTCCGCCTGGTCGCTCGAGATGAGGGATCCTTTCCCTGCTTCGTCGGGAAAGAGTTCCCGGCGTTCCCGTCGCATCTCAAGAGGAGGCCCTCTCAACAGGAACGGCGAGAGGAACTCCAGGGTCGTGCCACCATTCCAAGAGTCCCCCAGATGTCTCAGTCCATTCCAGAGGAACCTCTTTTCCCTTCACCGGCCCGTCTTTCACGCCGAGGATCGACTGACACCAAGGTGGCACGTGGCACAGCCCTGTGGGAAAGCCTCGTGGGAAAGCCTCGAGGGACAGCCTCGAGGGAAAGCCACAGATCCCTTGATCCACGTGACAGGAAGCGTGACACTACTGCTGCAGCTCGGGAGGAAAGCGCACGTGCATGCCCCCACTCGAGACGAGGCCTGACTCCCCTGGGGAGACTCAGAAGCACCCCAAGATCCATGGCAACACTGGAGAGGAATCCTCAGGTTCCGGCCCCGACTCCACACAAGGACTGAGGCCCCGGCATGGACGGGAGAGGAATCCCGAGAGGTCCCCTAGCAACTCGCATGGGGACTGGCCTTTCCTGAGGCCACCAGAGCGGGTCCCTGAGGTCCCCGTCGTAACTCGAGAAGACCTGCCGCAACTCGAGAAAATCCAGGAGGTTCTCCCCTCCAGGCGAGATGAGGCCCATTTCCGCTGAGGCGTCTCGAGGCTGATCACACCTCACCTCTGGAACTTCGCATTCACACCCTTGGTTGCAAATCCAGAAGTTCCCCGACCTAGCCGTCTCCACTCGAGAGGAATCACGAGGGTCCCGCCCACATCCAGAGGAGCCCCGTTTCCGCCTCGTAGCTCGAGATGAGGGATCCTTTCCCTGCTTCGTCGGGAAAGAGTTCCCGGCGTTCCCGTCGCATCTCAAGAGGAGGCCCTCTCAACAGGAACGGCGAGAGGAACTCCAGGGTCGTGCACCATTCCAAGAGTCCCCCAGATGTCTCAGTCCATTCCAGAGGAACCTCTTTTCCCTTCACCGGCTCGTCTTTCACGCCGAGGATCGACTGACACCAAGGTGGCACGTGGCACAGCCCTGTGGGAAAGCCTCGTGGGAAAGCCTCGAGGGACAGCCTTGAGGGAAAGCCACAGATCCCTTGATCCACGTCACAGGAAGCGTGACACTACTGCTGCAGCTCGGGAGGAAAGCGCACGTGCATGCCCCCACTCGAGACGAGGCCTGACTCCCTGGGGAGACTCAGAAGCACCCCAAGATCCATGGCAACACTGGAGAGGAATCCTCAGGTTCCGGCCCCGACTCCACACAAGGACTGAGGCCCCGGCATGGACGGGAGAGGAATCCCGAGAGGTCCCCTAGCAACTCGCATGGGGACTGGCCTTTCCTGAGGCCACCAGAGCGGGTCCCTGAGGTCCCCGTCGTAACTCGAGAAGACCTGCCGCAACTCGAGAAAATCCAGGAGGTTCTCCCCTCCAGGCGAGATGAGGCCCATTTCCGCTGAGGCGTCTCGAGGCTGATCACACCTCACCTGTGGAACTTCGAAAGGGTCCTTCACACCCTTGGTGCAAATCCAGAAGTTCCCCGACCTAGCCGTCTCCACTCGAGAGGAATCACGAGGTCCCGCCCACATCCAGAGGAGCCCCGTTTCCGCCTCGTAGCTCGAGATGAGGGATCCTTTCCCTGCTTCGTCGGGAAAGAGTTCCCGGCGTTCCCGTCGCATCTCAAGAGGAGGCCCTCTCTACAGGAACGGCGAGAGGAACTCCAGGGTCGTGCCACCATTCCAAGAGTCCCCCAGATGTCTCAGTCCATTCCAGGGGAACCTCTTTTCCCTTCACCGGCTCGTCTTTCACGCCGAGGATCGACTCACACCAAGGTGGCACATGGCACAGCCCTGTGGGAAAGCCTCGTGGGAAAGCCTCGAGGGACAGCCTCGAGGGAAAGCCACAGATCCCTTGATCCACGTGACAGGAAGCGTGACAATACTGCTGCAGTTCGGGAGGAAAGCGCACGTGCATGCCCCCACTCGAGACGAGGCCTGACTCCCCTGGGGAGACTCAGAAGCACCCCAAAATCCATGGCAACACTGGAGAGGAATCCTCAGGTTCCGGCCCCGACTCCACACAAGGACTGAGGCCCCGGCATGGACGGGAGAGGAATCCCGAGAGGTCCCCTAGCAACTCGCATGGGGACTGGCCTTTCCTGAGGCCACCAGAGCGGGTCCCTGAGGTCCCCGTCGTAACTCGAGAAGACCTGCCGCAACTCGAGAAAATCCAGGAGGTTCTCCCCTCCAGGCGAGATGAGGCCCATTTCCGCTGAGGCGTCTCGAGGCTGATCACACCTCACCTCTGGAACTTCGAAAGGGTCCTTCACACCCTTGGTGCAAATCCAGAAGTTCCCCGACCTAGCCGTCTCCACTCGAGAGGAATCACGAGGGTCCCGCCCACATCCAGAGGAGCCCCGTTTCCGCCTCGTAGCTCGAGATGAGGGATCCTTTCCCTGCTTCGTCGGAAAGAGTTCCCGGCGTTCCCGTCGCATCTCAAGTGGAGGCCCTCTCAACAGGAACGGCGAGAGGAACTCCAGGGTCGTGCCACCATTGCAAGAGTCCCCCAGATGTCTCAGTCCATTCCAGAGGAACCTCTTTTCCCTTCACCGGCTCGTCTTTCACGCCGAGGATCGACTCACACCAAGGTGGCACGTGCACAGCCCTGTGGAAAGCCTCGTGGGAAAGCCTCGAGGGACAGCCTCGAGGGAAAGCCACAGATCCCTTGATCCACGTGACAGGAAGCGTGACACTACTGCTGCAGCTCGGGAGGAAAGCGCACGTGCATGCCCCCACTCGAGACGAGGCCTGACTCCCCTGGGGAGACTCAGAAGCACCCCAAGATCCATGGCAACACTGGAGAGGAATCCTCAGGTTCCGGCCCCGACTCCACACAAGGACTGAGGCCCCGGCATGGACGGGAGAGGAATCCCGAGAGGTCCCCTAGCAACTCGCATGGGGACTGGCCTTTCCTGAGGCCACCAGAGCGGGTCCCTGAGGTCCCCGTCGTAACTCGAGAAGACCTGCCGCAACTCGAGAAAATCCAGGAGGTTCTCCCCTCCAGGCGAGATGAGGCCCATTTCCGCTGAGGCGTCTCGAGGCTGATCACACCTCACCTCTGGAACTTCGCAAGGGTCCTTCACACCCTTGGTGCAAATCGAGAAGTTCCCCGACCTAGCCGTCTCCACTCGAGAGGAATCACGAGGGTCCCGCCCACATCCAGAGGAGCCCCGTTTCCGCCTCGTAGCTCGAGATGAGGGATCCTTTCCCTGCTTCGTCGGGAAAGAGTTCCCGGCGTTCCCGTCGCATCTCAAGAGGAGGCCCTCTCAACAGGAACGGCGAGAGGAACTCCAGGGTCGTGCCACCATTCCAAGAGTCCCCCAGATGTCTCAGTCCATTCCAGAGGAACCTCTTTTCCCTTCACCGCTCGTCTTTCACGCCGAGGATCGACTGACACCAAGGTGGCACGTGGCACAGCCCTGTGGGAAAGCCTCGTGGAAAGCCTCGAGGGACAGCCTCGAGGGAAAGCCACAGATCCCTTGATCCACGTGACAGGAGCGTGACACTACTGCTGCAGCTCGGAGGAAAGCGCACGTGCATGCCCCCACTCGAGACGAGGCCTGACTCCCCTGGGAGACTCAGAAGCACCCCAAGATCCATGGCAACACTGGAGAGGAATCCTCAGGTTCCGGCCCCGACTCCACACAAGGACTGAGGCCCCGGCATGGACGGGAGAGGAATCCCGAGTGGTCCCCTAGCAACTCGCATGGGGACTGGCCTTTCCTGAGGCCACCAGAGCGGGTCCCTGAGGTCCCCGTCGTAACTCGAGAAGACCTGCCGCAACTCGAGAAAATCCAGGAGGTTCTCCCCTCCAGGCGAGATGAGGCCCATTTCCGCTGAGGCGTCTCGAGGCTGATCACACCTCACCTCTGGAACTTCGCAAGGGTCCTTCACACCCTTGGTGCAAATCCAGAAGTTCCCCGACCTAGCCGTCTCCACTCGAGAGAATCACGAGGGTCCCGCCCACATCCAGAGGAGCCCCGTTTCCGCCTCGTAGCTCGAGATGAGGGATCCTTTCCCTGCTTCGTCGGGAAAGAGTTCCCGGCGTTCCCGTCGCATCTCAAGAGGAGGCCCTCTCAACAGGAACGGCGAGAGGAACTCCAGGGTCGTGCCACCATTGCAAGAGTCCCCCAGATGTCTCAGTCCATTCCAGAGGAACCTCTTTTCCCTTCACCGGCTCGTCTTTCACACGAGGATCGACTCACACCAAGGTGGCACGTGGCACAGCCCTGTGGAAAGCCTCGTGGGAAAGCCTCGAGGGACAGCCTCGAGGGAAAGCCACAGATCCCTTGATCCACGTGACAGGAAGCGTGACACTACTGCTGCAGCTCGGGAGGAAAGCGCACGTGCATGCCCCCACTCGAGACGAGGCCTGACTCCCCTGGGGAGACTCAGAAGCACCCCAAGATCCATGGCAACACTGGAGAGGAATCCTCAGGTTCCGGCCCCGACTCCACACAAGGACTGAGGCCCCGGCATGGATGGGAGAGGAATCCCGAGAGGTCCCCTAGCAACTCGCATGGGGACTGGCCTTTCCTGAGGCCACCAGAGCGGGTCCCTGAGGTCCCCGTCGTAACTCGAGAAGACCTGCCGCAACTCGAGAAAATCCAGGAGGTTCTCCCCTCCAGGCGAGATGAGGCCCATTTCCGCTGAGGCGTCTCGAGGCTGATCACACCTCACCTCTGGAACTTCGCAAGGGTCCTTCACACCCTTGGTGCAAATCCAGAAGTTCCCGACCTAGCCGTCTCCACTCGAGAGGAATCACGAGGGTCCCGCCCACATCCAGAGGAGCCCCGTTTCCGCCTCGTAGCTCGAGATGAGGGATCCTTTCCCTGCTTCGTCGGAAAGAGTTCCCGGCGTTCCCGTCGCATCTCAAGAGGAGGCCCTCTCAACAGGAACGGCGAGAGGAACTCAGGGTCGTGCCACCATTGCAAGAGTCCCCCAGATGTCTCAGTCCATTCCAGAGGAACCTCTTTTCCCTTCACCGGCTCGTCTTTCACGCCGAGGATCGACTCACACCAAGGTGGCACGTGGCACAGCCCTGTGGGAAAGCCTCGTGGGAAAGCCTCGAGGGACAGCCTCGAGGGAAAGCCACAGATCCCTTGATCCACGTGACAGGAAGCGTGACACTACTGCTGCAGCTCGGGAGGAAAGCGCACGTGCATGCCCCCACTCGAGACGAGGCCTGACTCCCCTGGGGAGACTCAGAAGCACCCCAAGATCCATGGCAACACTGGAGAGGAATCCTCAGGTTCCGGCCCCGACTCCACACAAGGACTGAGGCCCCGGCATGGACGGGAGAGGAATCCCGAGAGGTCCCCTAGCAACTCGCATGGGGACTGGCCTTTCCTGAGGCCACCAGAGCGGGTCCCTGAGGTCCCCGTCGTAACTCGAGAAGACCTGCCGCAACTCGAGAAAAACCAGGAGGTTCTCCCTCCAGGCGAGATGAGGCCCATTTCCGCTGAGGCGTCTCGAGGCTGATCACACCTCACCTCTGGAACTTCGAAAGGGTCCTTCACACCCTTGGTGCAAATCCAGAAGTTCCCCGACCTAGCCGTCTCCACTCGAGAGGAATCACGAGGGTCCCGCCCACATCCAGAGGAGCCCCGTTTCCGCCTGGTCGCTCGAGATGAGGGATCCTTTCCCTGCTTCGTCGGGAAAGAGTTCCCGGCGTTCCCGTCGCATCTCAAGAGGAGGCCCTCTCAACAGGAACGGCGAGAGGAACTCCAGGGTCGTGCCACCATTCCAAGAGTCCCCCAGATGTCTCAGTCCATTCCAGAGGAACCTCTTTTCCCTTCACCGGCTCGTCTTTCACACCGAGGATCGACTCACACCAAGGTGGCACGTGGCACAGCCCTGTGGGAAAGCCTCGTGGGAAAGCCTCGAGGGACAGCCTCGAGGGAAAGCCACAGATCCCTTGATCCACGTGACAGGAAGCGTGACACTACTGCTGCAGCTCGGGAGGAAAGCGCACGTGCATGCCCCCACTCGAGACGAGGCCTGACTCCCCTGGGGAGACTCAGAAGCACCCCAAGATCCATGGCAACACTGGAGAGGAATCCTCAGGTTCCGGCCCCGACTCCACACAAGGACTGAGGCCCCGGCATGGACGGGAGAGGAATCCCGAGAGGTCCCTAGCAACTCGCATGGGGACTGGCCTTTCCTGAGGCCACCAGAGCGGGTCCCTGAGGTCCCCGTCGTAACTCGAGAAGACCTGCCGCAACTCGAGAAAATCCAGGAGGTTCTCCCCTCCAGGCGAGATGAGGCCCATTTCCGCTGAGGCGTCTCGAGGCTGATCACACCTCACCTCTGGAACTTCGCAAGGGTCCTTCACACCCTTGGTGCAATCCAGAAGTTCCCCGACCTAGCCGTCTCCACTCGAGAGGAATCACGAGGGTCCCGCCCACATCCAGAGGAGCCCCGTTTCCGCCTCGTAGCTCGAGATGAGGGATCCTTTCCCTGCTTCGTCGGGAAAGAGTTCCCGGCGTTCCCGTCGCATCTCAAGAGGAGGCCCTCTCAACAGGAACGGCGAGAGGAACTCCAGGGTCGTGCCACCATTCCAAGAGTCCCCCAGATGTCTCAGTCCATTCCAGAGGAACCTCTTTTCCCTTCACCGGGTCGTCTTTCACGCCGAGGATCGACTCACACCAAGGTGGCACGTGGCACAGCCCTGTGGGAAAGCCTCGTGGGAAAGCCTCGAGGGACAGCCTCGAGGGAAAGCCACAGATCCCTTGATCCACGTGACAGGAAGCGTGACACTACTGCTGCAGCTCGGGAGGAAAGCGCACGTGCATGCCCCCACTCGAGACGAGGCCTGACTCCCCTGGGGAGACTCAGAAGCACCCCAAGATCCATGGCAACACTGGAGAGGAATCCTCAGGTTCCGGCCCCGACTCCACACAAGGACTGAGGCCCCGGCATGGACGGGAGAGGAATCCCGAGAGGTCCCCTAGCAACTCGCATGGGGACTGGCCTTTCCTGAGGCCACCAGAGCGGTTCCCTGAGGTCCCTGTCGTAACTCGAGAAGACCTGCCGCAACTCGAGAAAATCCAGGAGGTCTCCCCTCCAGGCGAGATGAGGCCCATTTCCGCTGAGGCGTCTCGAGGCTGATCACACCTCACCTCTGGAACTTCGAAGGGTCCTTCACACCCTTGGTGCAAATCCAGAAGTTCCCCGACCTAGCCGTCTCCACTCGAGAGGAATCACGAGGGTCCCGCCCACATCCAGAGGAGCCCCGTTTCCGCCTCGTAGCTCGAGATGAGGGATCCTTTCCCTGCTTCGTCGGGAAAGAGTTCCCGGCGTTCCCGTCGCATCTCAAGAGGAGGCCCTCTCAACAGGAACGGCGAGAGGAACTCCAGGGTCGTGCCACCATTCCAAGAGTCCCCCAGATGTCTCAGTCCATTCCAGAGGAACCTCTTTTCCCTTCACCGGCTCGTCTTTCACGCCGAGGATCGACTCACACCAAGGTGGCACGTGGCACAGCCCTGTGGGAAAGACTCGTGGGAAAGCCTCGAGGGACAGCCTCGAGGGAAAGCACAGATCCCTTGATCCACGTGACAGGAAGCGTGACACTACTGCTGCAGCTCGGGAGGAAAGCGCACGTGCATGCCCCCACTCGAGACGAGGCCTGACTCCCCTGGGGAGACTCAGAAGCACCCCAAGATCCATGGCAACACTGGAGAGGAATCCTCAGGTTCCGGCCCCGACTCCACACAAGGACTGAGGCCCCGGCATGGACGGGAGAGGAATCCCGAGAGGTCCCCTAGCAACTCGCATGGGGACTGGCCTTTCCTGAGGCCACCAGAGCGGGTCCCTGAGGTCCCCGTCGTAACTCGAGAAGACCTGCCGCAACTCGAGAAAATCCAGGAGGTTCTCCCCTCCAGGCGAGATGAGGCCCATTTCCGCTGAGGCGTCTCGAGGCTGATCACACCTCACCTCTGGAACTTCGCAAGGGTCCTTCACACCCTTGGTGCAAATCCAGAAGTTCCCCGACCTAGCCGTCTCCACTCGAGAGGAATCACGATGGTCCCGCCCACATCCAGAGAGCCCCGTTTCCCGCCTCGTAGCTCGAGATGAGGGATCCTTTCCCTGCTTCGTCGGAAAGAGTTCCCGGCGTTCCCGTCGCATCTCAAGAGGAGGCCCTCTCAACAGGAACGGCGAGAGGAACTCCAGGGTCGTGCCACCATTCCAAGAGTCCCCCAGATGTCTCAGTCCATTCCAGAGGAACCTCTTTTCCCTTCACCGGCTCGTCTTTCACGCCGAGGATCGACTCACACCAAGGTGGCACGTGGCACAGCCCTGTGGGAAAGCCTCGTGGGAAAGCCTCGAGGGACAGCCTCGAGGGAAAGCCACAGATCCCTTGATCCACGTGACAGGAAGCGTGACACTACTGCTGCAGCTCGGGAGGAAAGCGCACGTGCATGCCCCCACTCGAGACGAGGCCTGACTCCCCTGGGGAGACTCAGAAGCACCCCAAGATCCATGGCAACACTGGAGAGGGAATCCTCAGGTTCCGGGCCCGACTCCACACAAGGACTGAGGCCCCGGCATGGACGGGAGAGGAATCCCGAGAGGTCCCCTAGCAACTCGCATGGGGACTGGCCTTTCCTGAGGCCACCAGAGCGGGTCCCTGAGGTCCCCGTCGTAACTCGAGAAGACCTGCCGCAACTCGAGAAATCCAGGGGGTTCTCCCCTCCAGGCAAGATGAGGCCCTTTTCCGCTGAGGCGTCTCGAGGCTGATCACACCTCACCTCTGGAACTTCGAAAGGGTCCTTCACACCCTTGGTGCAAATCCAGAAGTTCCCCGACCTAGCCGTCTCCACTCGAGAGGAATCACGAGGGTCCCGCCCACATCCAGAGGAGCCCCGTTTCCGCCTCGTAGCTCGAGATGAGGGATCCTTTCCCTGCTTCGTCGGGAAAGAGTTCCCGGCGTTCCCGTCGCATCTCAAGAGGAGGCCCTCTCTACAGGAACGGCGAGAGGAACTCCAGGGTCGTGCCACCATTGCAAGAGTCCCCCAGATGTCTCAGTCCATTCCAGAGGAACCTCTTTTCCCTTCACCGGCTCGTCTTTCACGCCGAGGATCGACTCACACCAAGGTGGCACGTGGCACAGCCCTGTGGGAAAGCCTCGTGGGAAAGCCTCGAGGGACAGCCTCGAGGGAAAGCCACAGATCCTTGATCCACGTGACAGGAAGCGTGACACTACTGCTGCAGCTCGGGAGGAAAGCGCACGTGCATGCCCCCACTCGAGACGAGGCCTGACTCCCCCTTGGGAGACTCAGAAGCACCCCAAGATCCATGGCAACACTGGAGAGGAATCCTCAGGTTCCGGCCCCGACTCCACACAAGGACTGAGGCCCCGGCATGGACGGGAGAGGAATCCCGAGAGGTCCCCTAGCAACTCGCATGGGGACTGGCCTTTCCTGAGGCCACCAGAGCGGGTCCCTGAGGTCCCCGTCGTAACTCGAGAAGACCTGCCGCAACTCGAGAAAATCCAGGAGGTTCTCCCCTCCAGGCGAGATGAGGCCCATTTCCGCTGAGGCGTCTCGAGGCTGATCACACCTCACCTCTGGAACTTCGAAAGGGTCCTTCACACCCTTGGTGCAAATCCAGAAGTTCCCCGACCTAGCCGTCTCCACTCGAGAGGAATCACGAGGGTCCCGCCCACATCCAGAGGAGCCCCGTTTCCGCCTCGTAGCTCGAGATGAGGGATCCTTTCCCTGCTTCGTCGGGAAAGAGTTCCCGGCGTTCCCGTCGCATCTCAAGAGGAGGCCCTCTCTACAGGAACGGCGAGAGGAACTCCAGGGTCGTGCCACCATTCCAAGAGTCCCCCAGATGTCTCAGTCCATTCCAGAGGAACCTCTTTTCCCTTCACCGGCTCGTCTTTCACGCCGAGGATCGACTCACACCAAGGTGGCACGTGGCACAGCCCTGTGGGAAAGCCTCGTGGGAAAGCCTCGAGGGACAGCCTCGAGGGAAAGCCACAGATCCCTTGATCCACGTGACAGGAAGCGTGACACTACTGCTGCAGCTCGGGAGGAAAGCGCACGTGCATGCCCCCACTCGAGACGAGGCCTGACTCCCCTGGGGAGACTCAGAAGCACCCCAAGATCCATGGCAACACTGGAGAGGAATCCTCAGGTTCCGGCCCCGACTCCACACAAGGACTGAGGCCCCGGCATGGACGGGAGAGGAATCCCGAGAGGTCCCCTAGCAACTCGCATGGGGACTGGCCTTTCCTGAGGCCACCAGAGCGGGTCCCTGAGGTCCCCGTCGTAACTCGAGAAGACCTGCCGCAACTCGAGAAAATCCAGGAGGTTCTCCCCTCCAGGCGAGATGAGGCCCATTTCCGCTGAGGCGTCTCGAGGCTGATCACACCTCACCTCTGGAACTTCGAAAGGGTCCTTCACACCCTTGGTGCAAATCCAGAAGTTCCCCGACATACCCGTCTCCACTCGAGAGGAATCACGAGGGTCCCGCCCACATCCAGAGGAGCCCCGTTTCCGCCTCGTAGCTCGAGATGAGGGATCCTTTCCCTGCTTCGTCGGGAAAGAGTTCCCGGCATTCCCGTCGCATCTCAAGAGGAGGCCCTCTCAACAGGAACGGCGAGAGGAACTCCAGGGTCGTGCCACCATTCCAAGAGTCCCCCAGATGTCTCAGTCCATTCCAGAGGAACCTCTTTTCCCTTCACCGGCTCGTCTTTCACGCCGAGGATCGACTCACACCAAGGTGGCACGTGGCACAGCCCTGTGGGAAAGCCTCGTGGGAAAGCCTCGAGGGACAGCCTCGAGGGAAAGCCACAGATCCCTTGATCCACGTGACAGGAAGCGTGACACTACTGCTGCAGCTCGGGAGGAAAGCGCACGTGCATGCCCCCACTCGAGACGAGGCCTGACTCCCCTGGGGAGACTCAGAAGCACCCCAAGATCCATGGCAACACTGGAGAGGAATCCTCAGGTTCCGGCCCCGACTCCACACAAGGACTGAGGCCCCGGCATGGACGGGAGAGGAATCCGAGAGGACCCTAGCAACTCGCATGGGACTGGCCTTTCCTGAGGCCACCAGAGCGGGTCCCTGAGGTCCCCGTCGTAACTCGAGAAGACCTGCCGCAACTCGAGAAAATCCAGGAGGTTCTCCCTCCAGGCGAGATGAGGCCCATTTCCGCTGAGGCGTCTCGAGGCTGATCACACCTCACCTCTGGAACTTCGAAAGGGTCCTTCACACCCTTGGTGCAAATCCAGAAGTTCCCCGACCTAGCCGTCTCCACTCGAGAGGAATCACGAGGGTCCCGCCCACATCCAGAGGAGCCCCGTTTCCGCCTCGTAGCTCGAGATGAGGGATCCTTTCCCTGCTCGTCGGAAAGAGTTCCCGGCGTTCCCGTCGCATCTCAAGAGGCATCTCAAGAGGAGGCCCTCTCAACAGGAACGGCGAGAGGAACTCCAGGGTCGTGCCACCATTCCAAGAGTCCCCCAGATGTCTCAGTCCATTCCAGAGGAACCTCTTTTCCCTTCACCGGCTCGTCTTTCACGCCGAGGATCGACTCACACCAAGGTGGCACGTGGCACAGCCCTGTGGGAAAGCCTCGTGGGAAAGCCTCGAGGGACAGCCTCGAGGGAAAGCCACAGATCCCTTGATCCACGTGACAGGAAGCGTGACACTACTGCTGCAGCTCGGGAGGAAAGCGCACGTGCATGCCCCCACTCGAGACGAGGCCTGACTCCCCTGGGGAGACTCAGAAGCACCCCAAGATCCATGGCAACACTGGAGAGGAATCCTCAGGTTCCGGCCCCGACTCCACACAAGGACTGAGGCCCCGGCATGGACGGGAGAGGAATCCCGAGAGGTCCCCTAGCAACTCGCATGGGGACTGGCCTTTCCTGAGGCCACCAGAGCGGGTCCCTGAGGTCCCCGTCGTAACTCGAGAAGACCTGCCGCAACTCGAGAAAATCCAGGAGGTTCTCCCCTCCAGGCGAGATGAGGCCCATTTCCGCTGAGGCGTCTCGAGGCTGATCACACCTCACCTCTGGAACTTCGAAAGGGTCCTTCACACCCTTGGTGCAAATTCAGAAGTTCCCCGACCTAGCCGTCTCCACTCGAGAGGAATCACGAGGGTCCCGCCCACATCCAGAGGAGCCCCGTTTCCGCCTCGTAGCTCGAGATGAGGGATCCTTTCCCTGCTTCGTCGGGAAAGAGTTCCCGGCGTTCCCGTCGCATCTCAAGAGGAGGCCCTCTCAACAGGAACGGCGAGAGGAACTCCAGGGTCGTGCCACCATTCCAAGAGTCCCCCAGATGTCTCAGTCCATTCCAGAGGAACCTCTTTTCCCTTCACCGGCTCGTCTTTCACGCCGAGGATCGACTCACACCAAGGTGGCACGTGGCACAGCCCTGTGGGAAAGCCTCGTGGGAACGCCTCGAGGGACAGCCTCGAGGGAAAGCCACAGATCCCTTGATCCACGTGACAGGAAGCGTGACACTACTGCTGCAGCTCGGGAGGAAAGCGCACGTGCATGCCCCCACACGAGACGAGGCCTGACTCCCCTGGGGAGACTCAGAAGCACCCCAAGATCCATGGCAACACTGGAGAGGAATCCTCAGGTTCCGGCCCCGACTCCACACAAGGACTGAGGCCCCGGCATGGACGGGAGAGGAATCCCGAGAGGTCCCCTAGCAACTCGCATGGGGACTGGCCTTTCCTGAGGCCACCAGAGCGGGTCCCTGAGGTCCCCGTCGTAACTCGAGAAGACCTGCCGCAACTCGAGAAAATCCAGGAGGTTCTCCCCTCCAGGCGAGATGAGGCCCATTTCCGCTGAGGCGTCTCGAGGCTGATCACACCTCACCTCTGGAACTTCGAAAGGGTCCTTCACACCCTTGGTGCAAATTCAGAAGTTCCCCGACCTAGCCGTCTCCACTCGAGAGGAATCACGAGGGTCCCGCCCACATCCAGAGGAGCCCCGTTTCCGCCTCGTAGCTCGAGATGAGGGATCCTTTCCCTGCTTCGTCGGGAAAGAGTTCCCGGCGTTCCCGTCGCATCTCAAGAGGAGGCCCTCTCAACAGGAACGGCGAGAGGAACTCCAGGGTCGTGCCACCATTCCAAGAGTCCCCCAGATGTCTCAGTCAATTCCAGAGGAACCTCTTTTCCCTTCACCGGCTCGTCTTTCACGCCGAGGATCGACTCACACCAAGGTGGCACGTGGCACAGCCCTGTGGGAAAGCCTCGTGGGAACGCCTCGAGGGACAGCCTCGAGGGAAAGCCACAGATCCCTTGATCCACGTGACAGGAAGCGTGACACTACTGCTGCAGCTCGGGAGGAAAGCGCACGTGCATGCCCCCACTCGAGACGAGGCCTGACTCCCCTGGGGAGACTCAGAAGCACCCCAAGATCCATGGCAACACTGGAGAGGAATCCTCAGGTTCCGGCCCCGACTCCACACAAGGACTGAGGCCCCGGCATGGACGGGAGAGGAATCCCGAGAGGTCCCCTAGCAACTCGCATGGGGACTGGCCTTTCCTGAGGCCACCAGAGCGGGTCCCTGAGGTCCCCGTCGTAACTCGAGAAGACCTGCCGCAACTCGAGAAAATCCAGGAGGTTCTCCCCTCCAGGCGAGATGAGGCCCATTTCCGCTGAGGCGTCTCGAGGCTGATCACACCTCACCTCTGGAACTTCGAAAGGGTCCTTCACACCCTTGGTGCAAATCCAGAAGTTCCCCGACATAGCCGTCTCCACTCGAGAGGAATCACGAGGGTCCCGCCCACATCCAGAGGAGCCCCGTTTCCGCCTCGTAGCTCGAGATGAGGGATCCTTTCCCTGCTTCGTCGGAAAGAGTTCCCGGCGTTCCCGTCGCATCTCAAGAGGAGGCCCTCTCAACAGGAACGGCGAGAGGAACTCCAGGGTCGTGCCACCATTCCAAGAGTCCCCCAGATGTCTCAGTCCATTCCAGAGGAACCTCTTTTCCCTTCACCGGCTCGTCTTTCACGCCGAGGATCGACTCACACCAAGGTGGCACGTGGCACAGCCCTGTGGGAAAGCCTCGTGGGAAAGCCTCGAGGGACAGCCTCGAGGGAAAGCCACAGATCCCTTGATCCACGTGACAGGAAGCGTGACACTACTGCTGCAGCTCGGGAGGAAAGCGCACGTGCATGCCCCCACTCGAGACGAGGCCTGACTCCCCTGGGGAGACTCAGAAGCACCCCAAGATCCATGGCAACACTGGAGAGGAATCCTCAGGTTCCGGCCCCGACTCCACACAAGGACTGAGGCCCCGGCATGGACGGGAGAGGAATCCCGAGAGGTCCCCTAGCAACTCGCATGGGGACTGGCCTTTCCTGAGGCCACCAGAGCGGGTCCCTGAGGTCCCCGTCGTAACTCGAGAAGACCTGCCGCAACTCGAGAAAATCCAGGAGGTTCTCCCCTCCAGGCGAGATGAGGCCCATTTCCGCTGAGGCGTCGCGAGGCTGATCACACCTCACCTCTGGAACTTCGAAAGGGTCCTTCACACCCTTGGTGCAAATCCAGAAGTTCCCCGACCTAGCCGTCTCCACTCGAGAGGAATCACGAGGGTCCCGCCCACATCCAGAGGAGCCCCGTTTCCGCCTCGTAGCTCGAGATGAGGGATCCTTTCCCTGCTTCGTCGGGAAAGAGTTCCCGGCGTTCCCGTCGCATCTCAAGAGGAGGCCCTCTCAACAGGAACGGCGAGAGGAACTCCAGGGTCGTGCCACCATTGCAAGAGTCCCCCAGATGTCTCAGTCCATTCCAGAGGAACCTCTTTTCCCTTCACCGGCTCGTCTTTCACGCCGAGGATCGACTCACACCAAGGTGGCACGTGGCACAGCCCTGTGGGAAAGCCTCGTGGGAAAGCCTCGAGGGACAGCCTCGAGGGAAAGCCACAGATCCCTTGATCCACGTGACAGGAAGCGTGACACTACTGCTGCAGCTCGGGAGGAAAGCGCACGTGCATGCCCCCACTCGAGACGAGGCCTGACTCCCCTGGGGAGACTCAGAAGCACCCCAAGATCCATGGCAACACTGGAGAGGAATCCTCAGGTTCCGGCCCCGACTCCACACAAGGACTGAGGCCCCGGCATGGACGGGAGAGGAATCCCGAGAGGTCCCCTAGCAACTCGCATGGGGACTGGCCTTTCCTGAGGCCACCAGAGCGGGTCCCTGAGGTCCCCGTCGTAACTCGAGAAGACCTGCCGCAACTCGAGAAAATCCAGGAGGTTCTCCCCTCCAGGCGAGATGAGGCCCATTTCCGCTGAGGCGTCTCGAGGCTGATCACACCTCACCTCTGGAACTTCGAAAGGGTCCTTCACACCCTTGGTGCAAATCCAGAAGTTCCCCGACCTAGCCGTCTCCACTCGAGAGGAATCACGAGGGTCCCGCCCACATCCAGAGGAGCCCCGTTTCCGCCTCGTAGCTCGAGATGAGGGATCCTTTCCCTGCTTCGTCGGGAAAGAGTTCCCGGCGTTCCCGTCGCATCTCAAGAGGAGGCCCTCTCAACAGGAACGGCGAGAGGAACTCCAGGGTCGTGCCACCATTCCAAGAGTCCCCCAGATGTCTCAGTCCATTCCAGAGGAACCTCTTTTCCCTTCACCGGCTCGTCTTTCACGCCGAGGATCGACTCACACCAAGGTGGCACGTGGCACAGCCCTGTGGGAAAGCCTCGTGGGAAAGCCTCGAGGGACAGCCTCGAGGGAAAGCCACAGATCCCTTGATCCACGTGACAGGAAGCGTGACACTACTGCTGCAGCTCGGGAGGAAAGCGCACGTGCATGCCCCCACTCGAGACGAGGCCTGACTCCCCTGGGGAGACTCAGAAGCACCCCAAGATCCATGGCAACACTGGAGAGGAATCCTCAGGTTCCGGCCCCGACTCCACACAAGGACTGAGGCCCCGGCATGGACGGGAGAGGAATCCCGAGAGGTCCCCTAGCAACTCGCATGGGGACTGGCCTTTCCTGAGGCCACCAGAGCGGGTCCCTGAGGTCCCCGTCGTAACTCGAGAAGACCTGCCGCAACTCGAGAAAATCCAGGAGGTTCTCCCCTCCAGGCGAGATGAGGCCCATTTCCGCTGAGGCGTCGCGAGGCTGATCACACCTCACCTCTGGAACTTCGAAAGGGTCCTTCACACCCTTGGTGCAAATCCAGAAGTTCCCCGACCTAGCCGTCTCCACTCGAGAGGAATCACGAGGGTCCCGCCCACATCCAGAGGAGCCCCGTTTCCGCCTCGTAGCTCGAGATGAGGGATCCTTTCCCTGCTTCGTCGGGAAAGAGTTCCCGGCGTTCCCGTCGCATCTCAAGAGGAGGCCCTCTCAACAGGAACGGCGAGAGGAACTCCAGGGTCGTGCCACCATTCCAAGAGTCCCCCAGATGTCTCAGTCCATTCCAGAGGAACCTCTTTTCCCTTCACCGGCTCGTCTTTCACGCCGAGGATCGACTCACACCAAGGTGGCACGTGGCACAGCCCTGTGGGAAAGCCTCGTGGGAAAGCCTCGAGGGACAGCCTCGAGGGAAAGCCACAGATCCCTTGATCCACGTGACAGGAAGCGTGACACTACTGCTGCAGCTCGGGAGGAAAGCGCACGTGCATGCCCCCACTCGAGACGAGGCCTGACTCCCCTGGGGAGACTCAGAAGCACCCCAAGATCCATGGCAACACTGGAGAGGAATCCTCAGGTTCCGGCCCCGACTCCACACAAGGACTGAGGCCCCGGCATGGACGGGAGAGGAATCCCGAGAGGTCCCCTAGCAACTCGCATGGGGACTGGCCTTTCCTGATTCCACCAGAGCGGGTCCCTGAGGTCCCCGTCGTAACTCGAGAAGACCTGCCGCAACTCGAGAAAATCCAGGAGGTTCTCCCCTCCAGGCGAGATGAGGCCCATTTCCGCTGAGGCGTCTCGAGGCTGATCACACCTCACCTCTGGAACTTCGAAAGGGTCCTTCACACCCTTGGTGCAAATTCAGAAGTTCCCCGACCTAGCCGTCTCCACTCGAGAGGAATCACGAGGGTCCCGCCCACATCCAGAGGAGCCCCGTTTCCGCCTCGTAGCTCGAGATGAGGGATCCTTTCCCTGCTTCGTCGGGAAAGAGTTCCCGGCGTTCCCGTCGCATCTCAAGAGGAGGCCCTCTCAACAGGAACGGCGAGAGGAACTCCAGGGTCGTGCCACCATTCCAAGAGTCCCCCAGATGTCTCAGTCCATTCCAGAGGAACCTCTTTTCCCTTCACCGGCTCGTCTTTCACGCCGAGGATCGACTCACACCAAGGTGGCACGTGGCACAGCCCTGTGGGAAAGCCTCGTGGGAACGCCTCGAGGGACAGCCTCGAGGGAAAGCCACAGATCCCTTGATCCACGTGACAGGAAGCGTGACACTACTGCTGCAGCTCGGGAGGAAAGCGCACGTGCATGCCCCCACACGAGACGAGGCCTGACTCCCCTGGGGAGACTCAGAAGCACCCCAAGATCCATGGCAACACTGGAGAGGAATCCTCAGGTTCCGGCCCCGACTCCACACAAGGACTGAGGCCCCGGCATGGACGGGAGAGGAATCCCGAGAGGTCCCCTAGCAACTCGCATGGGGACTGGCCTTTCCTGAGGCCACCAGAGCGGGTCCCTGAGGTCCCCGTCGTAACTCGAGAAGACCTGCCGCAACTCGAGAAAATCCAGGAGGTTCTCCCCTCCAGGCGAGATGAGGCCCATTTCCGCTGAGGCGTCTCGAGGCTGATCACACCTCACCTCTGGAACTTCGAAAGGGTCCTTCACACCCTTGGTGCAAATTCAGAAGTTCCCCGACCTAGCCGTCTCCACTCGAGAGGAATCACGAGGGTCCCGCCCACATCCAGAGGAGCCCCGTTTCCGCCTCGTAGCTCGAGATGAGGGATCCTTTCCCTGCTTCGTCGGGAAAGAGTTCCCGGCGTTCCCGTCGCATCTCAAGAGGAGGCCCTCTCAACAGGAACGGCGAGAGGAACTCCAGGGTCGTGCCACCATTCCAAGAGTCCCCCAGATGTCTCAGTCCATTCCAGAGGAACCTCTTTTCCCTTCACCGGCTCGTCTTTCACGCCGAGGATCGACTCACACCAAGGTGGCACGTGGCACAGCCCTGTGGGAAAGCCTCGTGGGAACGCCTCGAGGGACAGCCTCGAGGGAAAGCCACAGATCCCTTGATCCACGTGACAGGAAGCGTGACACTACTGCTGCAGCTCGGGAGGAAAGCGCACGTGCATGCCCCCACTCGAGACGAGGCCTGACTCCCCTGGGGAGACTCAGAAGCACCCCAAGATCCATGGCAACACTGGAGAGGAATCCTCAGGTTCCGGCCCCGACTCCACACAAGGACTGAGGCCCCGGCATGGACGGGAGAGGAATCCCGAGAGGTCCCCTAGCAACTCGCATGGGGACTGGCCTTTCCTGAGGCCACCAGAGCGGGTCCCTGAGGTCCCCGTCGTAACTCGAGAAGACCTGCCGCAACTCGAGAAAATCCAGGAGGTTCTCCCCTCCAGGCGAGATGAGGCCCATTTCCGCTGAGGCGTCTCGAGGCTGATCACACCTCACCTCTGGAACTTCGAAAGGGTCCTTCACACCCTTGGTGCAAATCCAGAAGTTCCCCGACATAGCCGTCTCCACTCGAGAGGAATCACGAGGGTCCCGCCCACATCCAGAGGAGCCCCGTTTCCGCCTCGTAGCTCGAGATGAGGGATCCTTTCCCTGCTTCGTCGGGAAAGAGTTCCCGGCGTTCCCGTCGCATCTCAAGAGGAGGCCCTCTCAACAGGAACGGCGAGAGGAACTCCAGGGTCGTGCCACCATTCCAAGAGTCCCCCAGATGTCTCAGTCCATTCCAGAGGAACCTCTTTTCCCTTCACCGGCTCGTCTTTCACGCCGAGGATCGACTCACACCAAGGTGGCACGTGGCACAGCCCTGTGGGAAAGCCTCGTGGGAAAGCCTCGAGGGACAGCCTCGAGGGAAAGCCACAGATCCCTTGATCCACGTGACAGGAAGCGTGACACTACTGCTGCAGCTCGGGAGGAAAGCGCACGTGCATGCCCCCACTCGAGACGAGGCCTGACTCCCCTGGGGAGACTCAGAAGCACCCCAAGATCCATGGCAACACTGGAGAGGAATCCTCAGGTTCCGGCCCCGACTCCACACAAGGACTGAGGCCCCGGCATGGACGGGAGAGGAATCCCGAGAGGTCCCCTAGCAACTCGCATGGGGACTGGCCTTTCCTGAGGCCACCAGAGCGGGTCCCTGAGGTCCCCGTCGTAACTCGAGAAGACCTGCCGCAACTCGAGAAAATCCAGGAGGTTCTCCCCTCCAGGCGAGATGAGGCCCATTTCCGCTGAGGCGTCGCGAGGCTGATCACACCTCACCTCTGGAACTTCGAAAGGGTCCTTCACACCCTTGGTGCAAATCCAGAAGTTCCCCGACCTAGCCGTCTCCACTCGAGAGGAATCACGAGGGTCCCGCCCACATCCAGAGGAGCCCCGTTTCCGCCTCGTAGCTCGAGATGAGGGATCCTTTCCCTGCTTCGTCGGGAAAGAGTTCCCGGCGTTCCCGTCGCATCTCAAGAGGAGGCCCTCTCAACAGGAACGGCGAGAGGAACTCCAGGGTCGTGCCACCATTCCAAGAGTCCCCCAGATGTCTCAGTCCATTCCAGAGGAACCTCTTTTCCCTTCACCGGCTCGTCTTTCACGCCGAGGATCGACTCACACCAAGGTGGCACGTGGCACAGCCCTGTGGGAAAGCCTCGTGGGAAAGCCTCGAGGGACAGCCTCGAGGGAAAGCCACAGATCCCTTGATCCACGTGACAGGAAGCGTGACACTACTGCTGCAGCTCGGGAGGAAAGCGCACGTGCATGCCCCCACTCGAGACGAGGCCTGACTCCCCTGGGGAGACTCAGAAGCACCCCAAGATCCATGGCAACACTGGAGAGGAATCCTCAGGTTCCGGCCCCGACTCCACACAAGGACTGAGGCCCCGGCATGGACGGGAGAGGAATCCCGAGAGGTCCCCTAGCAACTCGCATGGGGACTGGCCTTTCCTGAGGCCACCAGAGCGGGTCCCTGAGGTCCCCGTCGTAACTCGAGAAGACCTGCCGCAACTCGAGAAAATCCAGGAGGTTCTCCCCTCCAGGCGAGATGAGGCCCATTTCCGCTGAGGCGTCGCGAGGCTGATCACACCTCACCTCTGGAACTTCGAAAGGGTCCTTCACACCCTTGGTGCAAATCCAGAAGTTCCCCGACCTAGCCGTCTCCACTCGAGAGGAATCACGAGGGTCCCGCCCACATCCAGAGGAGCCCCGTTTCCGCCTCGTAGCTCGAGATGAGGGATCCTTTCCCTGCTTCGTCGGGAAAGAGTTCCCGGCGTTCCCGTCGCATCTCAAGAGGAGGCCCTCTCAACAGGAACGGCGAGAGGAACTCCAGGGTCGTGCCACCATTCCAAGAGTCCCCCAGATGTCTCAGTCCATTCCAGAGGAACCTCTTTTCCCTTCACCGGCTCGTCTTTCACGCCGAGGATCGACTCACACCAAGGTGGCACGTGGCACAGCCCTGTGGGAAAGCCTCGTGGGAAAGCCTCGAGGGACAGCCTCGAGGGAAAGCCACAGATCCCTTGATCCACGTGACAGGAAGCGTGACACTACTGCTGCAGCTCGGGAGGAAAGCGCACGTGCATGCCCCCACTCGAGACGAGGCCTGACTCCCCTGGGGAGACTCAGAAGCACCCCAAGATCCATGGCAACACTGGAGAGGAATCCTCAGGTTCCGGCCCCGACTCCACACAAGGACTGAGGCCCCGGCATGGACGGGAGAGGAATCCCGAGAGGTCCCCTAGCAACTCGCATGGGGACTGGCCTTTCCTGAGGCCACCAGAGCGGGTCCCTGAGGTCCCCGTCGTAACTCGAGAAGACCTGCCGCAACTCGAGAAAATCCAGGAGGTTCTCCCCTCCAGGCGAGATGAGGCCCATTTCCGCTGAGGCGTCGCGAGGCTGATCACACCTCACCTCTGGAACTTCGAAAGGGTCCTTCACACCCTTGGTGCAAATCCAGAAGTTCCCCGACCTAGCCGTCTCCACTCGAGAGGAATCACGAGGGTCCCGCCCACATCCAGAGGAGCCCCGTTTCCGCCTCGTAGCTCGAGATGAGGGATCCTTTCCCTGCTTCGTCGGGAAAGAGTTCCCGGCGTTCCCGTCGCATCTCAAGAGGAGGCCCTCTCAACAGGAACGGCGAGAGGAACTCCAGGGTCGTGCCACCATTCCAAGAGTCCCCCAGATGTCTCAGTCCATTCCAGAGGAACCTCTTTTCCCTTCACCGGCTCGTCTTTCACGCCGAGGATCGACTCACACCAAGGTGGCACGTGGCACAGCCCTGTGGGAAAGCCTCGTGGGAAAGCCTCGAGGGACAGCCTCGAGGGAAAGCCACAGATCCCTTGATCCACGTGACAGGAAGCGTGACACTACTGCTGCAGCTCGGGAGGAAAGCGCACGTGCATGCCCCCACTCGAGACGAGGCCTGACTCCCCTGGGGAGACTCAGAAGCACCCCAAGATCCATGGCAACACTGGAGAGGAATCCTCAGGTTCCGGCCCCGACTCCACACAAGGACTGAGGCCCCGGCATGGACGGGAGAGGAATCCCGAGAGGTCCCCTAGCAACTCGCATGGGGACTGGCCTTTCCTGAGGCCACCAGAGCGGGTCCCTGAGGTCCCCGTCGTAACTCGAGAAGACCTGCCGCAACTCGAGAAAATCCAGGAGGTTCTCCCCTCCAGGCGAGATGAGGCCCATTTCCGCTGAGGCGTCGCGAGGCTGATCACACCTCACCTCTGGAACTTCGAAAGGGTCCTTCACACCCTTGGTGCAAATCCAGAAGTTCCCCGACCTAGCCGTCTCCACTCGAGAGGAATCACGAGGGTCCCGCCCACATCCAGAGGAGCCCCGTTTCCGCCTCGTAGCTCGAGATGAGGGATCCTTTCCCTGCTTCGTCGGGAAAGAGTTCCCGGCGTTCCCGTCGCATCTCAAGAGGAGGCCCTCTCAACAGGAACGGCGAGAGGAACTCCAGGGTCGTGCCACCATTCCAAGAGTCCCCCAGATGTCTCAGTCCATTCCAGAGGAACCTCTTTTCCCTTCACCGGCTCGTCTTTCACGCCGAGGATCGACTCACACCAAGGTGGCACGTGGCACAGCCCTGTGGGAAAGCCTCGTGGGAAAGCCTCGAGGGACAGCCTCGAGGGAAAGCCACAGATCCCTTGATCCACGTGACAGGAAGCGTGACACTACTGCTGCAGCTCGGGAGGAAAGCGCACGTGCATGCCCCCACTCGAGACGAGGCCTGACTCCCCTGGGGAGACTCAGAAGCACCCCAAGATCCATGGCAACACTGGAGAGGAATCCTCAGGTTCCGGCCCCGACTCCACACAAGGACTGAGGCCCCGGCATGGACGGGAGAGGAATCCCGAGAGGTCCCCTAGCAACTCGCATGGGGACTGGCCTTTCCTGAGGCCACCAGAGCGGGTCCCTGAGGTCCCCGTCGTAACTCGAGAAGACCTGCCGCAACTCGAGAAAATCCAGGAGGTTCTCCCCTCCAGGCGAGATGAGGCCCATTTCCGCTGAGGCGTCTCGAGGCTGATCACACCTCACCTCTGGAACTTCGAAAGGGTCCTTCACACCCTTGGTGCAAATCCAGAAGTTCCCCGACCTAGCCGTCTCCACTCGAGAGGAATCACGAGGGTCCCGCCCACATCCAGAGGAGCCCCGTTTCCGCCTCGTAGCTCGAGATGAGGGATCCTTTCCCTGCTTCGTCGGGAAAGAGTTCCCGGCGTTCCCGTCGCATCTCAAGAGGAGGCCCTCTCAACAGGAACGGCGAGAGGAACTCCAGGGTCGTGCCACCATTCCAAGAGTCCCCCAGATGTCTCAGTCCATTCCAGAGGAACCTCTTTTCCCTTCACCGGCTCGTCTTTCACGCCGAGGATCGACTCACACCAAGGTGGCACGTGGCACAGCCCTGTGGGAAAGCCTCGTGGGAACGCCTCGAGGGACAGCCTCGAGGGAAAGCCACAGATCCCTTGATCCACGTGACAGGAAGCGTGACACTACTGCTGCAGCTCGGGAGGAAAGCGCACGTGCATGCCCCCACACGAGACGAGGCCTGACTCCCCTGGGGAGACTCAGAAGCACCCCAAGATCCATGGCAACACTGGAGAGGAATCCTCAGGTTCCGGCCCCGACTCCACACAAGGACTGAGGCCCCGGCATGGACGGGAGAGGAATCCCGAGAGGTCCCCTAGCAACTCGCATGGGGACTGGCCTTTCCTGAGGCCACCAGAGCGGGTCCCTGAGGTCCCCGTCGTAACTCGAGAAGACCTGCCGCAACTCGAGAAAATCCAGGAGGTTCTCCCCTCCAGGCGAGATGAGGCCCATTTCCGCTGAGGCGTCTCGAGGCTGATCACACCTCACCTCTGGAACTTCGAAAGGGTCCTTCACACCCTTGGTGCAAATCCAGAAGTTCCCCGACCTAGCCGTCTCCACTCGAGAGGAATCACGAGGGTCCCGCCCACATCCAGAGGAGCCCCGTTTCCGCCTCGTAGCTCGAGATGAGGGATCCTTTCCCTGCTTCGTCGGGAAAGAGTTCCCGGCGTTCCCGTCGCATCTCAAGAGGAGGCCCTCTCAACAGGAACGGCGAGAGGAACTCCAGGGTCGTGCCACCATTCCAAGAGTCCCCCAGATGTCTCAGTCCATTCCAGAGGAACCTCTTTTCCCTTCACCGGCTCGTCTTTCACGCCGAGGATCGACTCACACCAAGGTGGCACGTGGCACAGCCCTGTGGGAAAGCCTCGTGGGAAAGCCTCGAGGGACAGCCTCGAGGGAAAGCCACAGATCCCTTGATCCACGTGACAGGAAGCGTGACACTACTGCTGCAGCTCGGGAGGAAAGCGCACGTGCATGCCCCCACTCGAGACGAGGCCTGACTCCCCTGGGGAGACTCAGAAGCACCCCAAGATCCATGGCAACACTGGAGAGGAATCCTCAGGTTCCGGCCCCGACTCCACACAAGGACTGAGGCCCCGGCATGGACGGGAGAGGAATCCCGAGAGGTCCCCTAGCAACTCGCATGGGGACTGGCCTTTCCTGAGGCCACCAGAGCGGGTCCCTGAGGTCCCCGTCGTAACTCGAGAAGACCTGCCGCAACTCGAGAAAATCCAGGAGGTTCTCCCCTCCAGGCGAGATGAGGCCCATTTCCGCTGAGGCGTCTCGAGGCTGATCACACCTCACCTCTGGAACTTCGAAAGGGTCCTTCACACCCTTGGTGCAAATTCAGAAGTTCCCCGACCTAGCCGTCTCCACTCGAGAGGAATCACGAGGGTCCCGCCCACATCCAGAGGAGCCCCGTTTCCGCCTCGTAGCTCGAGATGAGGGATCCTTTCCCTGCTTCGTCGGGAAAGAGTTCCCGGCGTTCCCGTCGCATCTCAAGAGGAGGCCCTCTCAACAGGAACGGCGAGAGGAACTCCAGGGTCGTGCCACCATTCCAAGAGTCCCCCAGATGTCTCAGTCCATTCCAGAGGAACCTCTTTTCCCTTCACCGGCTCGTCTTTCACGCCGAGGATCGACTCACACCAAGGTGGCACGTGGCACAGCCCTGTGGGAAAGCCTCGTGGGAACGCCTCGAGGGACAGCCTCGAGGGAAAGCCACAGATCCCTTGATCCACGTGACAGGAAGCGTGACACTACTGCTGCAGCTCGGGAGGAAAGCGCACGTGCATGCCCCCACACGAGACGAGGCCTGACTCCCCTGGGGAGACTCAGAAGCACCCCAAGATCCATGGCAACACTGGAGAGGAATCCTCAGGTTCCGGCCCCGACTCCACACAAGGACTGAGGCCCCGGCATGGACGGGAGAGGAATCCCGAGAGGTCCCCTAGCAACTCGCATGGGGACTGGCCTTTCCTGAGGCCACCAGAGCGGGTCCCTGAGGTCCCCGTCGTAACTCGAGAAGACCTGCCGCAACTCGAGAAAATCCAGGAGGTTCTCCCCTCCAGGCGAGATGAGGCCCATTTCCGCTGAGGCGTCTCGAGGCTGATCACACCTCACCTCTGGAACTTCGAACGGGTCCTTCACACCCTTGGTGCAAATCCAGAAGTTCCCCGACCTAGCCGTCTCCACTCGAGAGGAATCACGAGGGTCCCGCCCACATCCAGAGGAGCCCCGTTTCCGCCTCGTAGCTCGAGATGAGGGATCCTTTCCCTGCTTCGTCGGGAAAGAGTTCCCGGCGTTCCTGTCGCATCTCAAGAGGAGGCCCTCTCAACAGGAACGGCGTGAGGAACTCCAGGGTCGTGCCACCATTCCAAGAGTCCCCCAGATGTCTCAGTCCATTCCAGAGGAACCTCTTTTCCCTTCACCGGCTCGTCTTTCACGCCGAGGATCGACTCACACCAAGGTGGCACGTGGCACAGCCCTGTGGGAAAGCCTCGTGGGAAAGCCTCGAGGGACAGCCTCGAGGGAAAGCCACAGATCCCTTGATCCACGTGACAGGAAGCGTGACACTACTGCTGCAGCTCGGGAGGAAAGCGCACGTGCATGCCCCCACTCGAGACGAGGCCTGACTCCCCTGGGGAGACTCAGAAGCACCCCAAGATCCATGGCAACACTGGAGAGGAATCCTCAGGTTCCGGCCCCGACTCCACACAAGGACTGAGGCCCCGGCATGGACGGGAGAGGAATCCCGAGAGGTCCCCTAGCAACTCGCATGGGGACTGGCCTTTCCTGAGGCCACCAGAGCGGGTCCCTGAGGTCCCCGTCGTAACTCGAGAAGACCTGCCGCAACTCGAGAAAATCCAGGAGGTTCTCCCCTCCAGGCGAGATGAGGCCCATTTCCGCTGAGGCGTCGCGAGGCTGATCACACCTCACCTCTGGAACTTCGAAAGGGTCCTTCACACCCTTGGTGCAAATCCAGAAGTTCCCCGACCTAGCCGTCTCCACTCGAGAGGAATCACGAGGGTCCCGCCCACATCCAGAGGAGCCCCGTTTCCGCCTCGTAGCTCGAGATGAGGGATCCTTTCCCTGCTTCGTCGGGAAAGAGTTCCCGGCGTTCCCGTCGCATCTCAAGAGGAGGCCCTCTCAACAGGAACGGCGAGAGGAACTCCAGGGTCGTGCCACCATTCCAAGAGTCCCCCAGATGTCTCAGTCCATTCCAGAGGAACCTCTTTTCCCTTCACCGGCTCGTCTTTCACGCCGAGGATCGACTCACACCAAGGTGGCACGTGGCACAGCCTTGTGGGAAAGCCTCGTGGGAAAGCCTCGAGGGACAGCCTCGAGGGAAAGCCACAGATCCCTTGATCCACGTGACAGGAAGCGTGACACTACTGCTGCAGCTCGGGAGGAAAGCGCACGTGCATGCCCCCACTCGAGACGAGGCCTGACTCCCCTGGGGAGACTCAGAAGCACCCCAAGATCCATGGCAACACTGGAGAGGAATCCTCAGGTTCCGGCCCCGACTCCACACAAGGACTGAGGCCCCGGCATGGACGGGAGAGGAATCCCGAGAGGTCCCCTAGCAACTCGCATGGGGACTGGCCTTTCCTGAGGCCACCAGAGCGGGTCCCTGAGGTCCCCGTCGTAACTCGAGAAGACCTGCCGCAACTCGAGAAAATCCAGGAGGTTCTCCCCTCCAGGCGAGATGAGGCCCATTTCCGCTGAGGCGTCGCGAGGCTGATCACACCTCACCTCTGGAACTTCGAAAGGGTCCTTCACACCCTTGGTGCAAATCCAGAAGTTCCCCGACCTAGCCGTCTCCACTCGAGAGGAATCACGAGGGTCCCGCCCACATCCAGAGGAGCCCCGTTTCCGCCTCGTAGCTCGAGATGAGGGATCCTTTCCCTGCTTCGTCGGGAAAGAGTTCCCGGCGTTCCCGTCGCATCTCAAGAGGAGGCCCTCTCAACAGGAACGGCGAGAGGAACTCCAGGGTCGTGCCACCATTCCAAGAGTCCCCCAGATGTCTCAGTCCATTCCAGAGGAACCTCTTTTCCCTTCACCGGCTCGTCTTTCACGCCGAGGATCGACTCACACCAAGGTGGCACGTGGCACAGCCCTGTGGGAAAGCCTCGTGGGAAAGCCTCGAGGGACAGCCTCGAGGGAAAGCCACAGATCCCTTGATCCACGTGACAGGAAGCGTGACACTACTGCTGCAGCTCGGGAGGAAAGCGCACGTGCATGCCCCCACTCGAGACGAGGCCTGACTCCCCTGGGGAGACTCAGAAGCACCCCAAGATCCATGGCAACACTGGAGAGGAATCCTCAGGTTCCGGCCCCGACTCCACACAAGGACTGAGGCCCCGGCATGGACGGGAGAGGAATCCCGAGAGGTCCCCTAGCAACTCGCATGGGGACTGGCCTTTCCTGAGGCCACCAGAGCGGGTCCCTGAGGTCCCCGTCGTAACTCGAGAAGACCTGCCGCAACTCGAGAAAATCCAGGAGGTTCTCCCCTCCAGGCGAGATGAGGCCCATTTCCGCTGAGGCGTCGCGAGGCTGATCACACCTCACCTCTGGAACTTCGAAAGGGTCCTTCACACCCTTGGTGCAAATCCAGAAGTTCCCCGACCTAGCCGTCTCCACTCGAGAGGAATCACGAGGGTCCCGCCCACATCCAGAGGAGCCCCGTTTCCGCCTCGTAGCTCGAGATGAGGGATCCTTTCCCTGCTTCGTCGGGAAAGAGTTCCCGGCGTTCCCGTCGCATCTCAAGAGGAGGCCCTCTCAACAGGAACGGCGAGAGGAACTCCAGGGTCGTGCCACCATTCCAAGAGTCCCCCAGATGTCTCAGTCCATTCCAGAGGAACCTCTTTTCCCTTCACCGGCTCGTCTTTCACGCCGAGGATCGACTCACACCAAGGTGGCACGTGGCACAGCCCTGTGGGAAAGCCTCGTGGGAAAACCTCGAGGGACAGCCTCGAGGGAAAGCCACAGATCCCTTGATCCACGTGACAGGAAGCGTGACACTACTGCTGCAGCTCGGGAGGAAAGCGCACGTGCATGCCCCCACTCGAGACGAGGCCTGACTCCCCTGGGGAGACTCAGAAGCACCCCAAGATCCATGGCAACACTGGAGAGGAATCCTCAGGTTCCGGCCCCGACTCCACACAAGGACTGAGGCCCCGGCATGGACGGGAGAGGAATCCCGAGAGGTCCCCTAGCAACTCGCATGGGGACTGGCCTTTCCTGAGGCCACCAGAGCGGGTCCCTGAGGTCCCCGTCGTAACTCGAGAAGACCTGCCGCAACTCGAGAAAATCCAGGAGGTTCTCCCCTCCAGGCGAGATGAGGCCCATTTCCGCTGAGGCGTCTCGAGGCTGATCACACCTCACCTCTGGAACTTCGAAAGGGTCCTTCACACCCTTGGTGCAAATCCAGAAGTTCCCCGACCTAGCCGTCTCCACTCGAGAGGAATCACGAGGGTCCCGCCCACATCCAGAGGAGCCCCGTTTCCGCCTCGTAGCTCGAGATGAGGGATCCTTTCCCTGCTTCGTCGGGAAAGAGTTCCCGGCGTTCCCGTCGCATCTCAAGAGGAGGCCCTCTCAACAGGAACGGCGTGAGGAACTCCAGGGTCGTGCCACCATTCCAAGAGTCCCCCAGATGTCTCAGTCCATTCCAGAGGAACCTCTTTTCCCTTCACCGGCTCGTCTTTCACGCCGAGGATCGACTCACACCAAGGTGGCACGTGGCACAGCCCTGTGGGAAAGCCTCGTGGGAAAGCCTCGAGGGACAGCCTCGAGGGAAAGCCACAGATCCCTTGATCCACGTGACAGGAAGCGTGACACTACTGCTGCAGCTCGGGAGGAAAGCGCACGTGCATGCCCCCACTCGAGACGAGGCCTGACTCCCCTGGGGAGACTCAGAAGCACCCCAAGATCCATGGCAACACTGGAGAGGAATCCTCAGGTTCCGGCCCCGACTCCACACAAGGACTGAGGCCCCGGCATGGACGGGAGAGGAATCCCGAGAGGTCCCCTAGCAACTCGCATGGGGACTGGCCTTTCCTGAGGCCACCAGAGCGGGTCCCTGAGGTCCCCGTCGTAACTCGAGAAGACCTGCCGCAACTCGAGAAAATCCAGGAGGTTCTCCCCTCCAGGCGAGATGAGGCCCATTTCCGCTGAGGCGTCGCGAGGCTGATCACACCTCACCTCTGGAACTTCGAAAGGGTCCTTCACACCCTTGGTGCAAATCCAGAAGTTCCCCGACCTAGCCGTCTCCACTCGAGAGGAATCACGAGGGTCCCGCCCACATCCAGAGGAGCCCCGTTTCCGCCTCGTAGCTCGAGATGAGGGATCCTTTCCCTGCTTCGTCGGGAAAGAGTTCCCGGCGTTCCCGTCGCATCTCAAGAGGAGGCCCTCTCAACAGGAACGGCGAGAGGAACTCCAGGGTCGTGCCACCATTCCAAGAGTCCCCCAGATGTCTCAGTCCATTCCAGAGGAACCTCTTTTCCCTTCACCGGCTCGTCTTTCACGCCGAGGATCGACTCACACCAAGGTGGCACGTGGCACAGCCCTGTGGGAAAGCCTCGTGGGAAAGCCTCGAGGGACAGCCTCGAGGGAAAGCCACAGATCCCTTGATCCACGTGACAGGAAGCGTGACACTACTGCTGCAGCTCGGGAGGAAAGCGCACGTGCATGCCCCCACTCGAGACGAGGCCTGACTCCCCTGGGGAGACTCAGAAGCACCCCAAGATCCATGGCAACACTGGAGAGGAATCCTCAGGTTCCGGCCCCGACTCCACACAAGGACTGAGGCCCCGGCATGGACGGGAGAGGAATCCCGAGAGGTCCCCTAGCAACTCGCATGGGGACTGGCCTTTCCTGAGGCCACCAGAGCGGGTCCCTGAGGTCCCCGTCGTAACTCGAGAAGACCTGCCGCAACTCGAGAAAATCCAGGAGGTTCTCCCCTCCAGGCGAGATGAGGCCCATTTCCGCTGAGGCGTCGCGAGGCTGATCACACCTCACCTCTGGAACTTCGAAAGGGTCCTTCACACCCTTGGTGCAAATCCAGAAGTTCCCCGACCTAGCCGTCTCCACTCGAGAGGAATCACGAGGGTCCCGCCCACATCCAGAGGAGCCCCGTTTCCGCCTCGTAGCTCGAGATGAGGGATCCTTTCCCTGCTTCGTCGGGAAAGAGTTCCCGGCGTTCCCGTCGCATCTCAAGAGGAGGCCCTCTCAACAGGAACGGCGAGAGGAACTCCAGGGTCGTGCCACCATTCCAAGAGTCCCCCAGATGTCTCAGTCCATTCCAGAGGAACCTCTTTTCCCTTCACCGGCTCGTCTTTCACGCCGAGGATCGACTCACACCAAGGTGGCACGTGGCACAGCCCTGTGGGAAAGCCTCGTGGGAAAGCCTCGAGGGACAGCCTCGAGGGAAAGCCACAGATCCCTTGATCCACGTGACAGGAAGCGTGACACTACTGCTGCAGCTCGGGAGGAAAGCGCACGTGCATGCCCCCACTCGAGACGAGGCCTGACTCCCCTGGGGAGACTCAGAAGCACCCCAAGATCCATGGCAACACTGGAGAGGAATCCTCAGGTTCCGGCCCCGACTCCACACAAGGACTGAGGCCCCGGCATGGACGGGAGAGGAATCCCGAGAGGTCCCCTAGCAACTCGCATGGGGACTGGCCTTTCCTGAGGCCACCAGAGCGGGTCCCTGAGGTCCCCGTCGTAACTCGAGAAGACCTGCCGCAACTCGAGAAAATCCAGGAGGTTCTCCCCTCCAGGCGAGATGAGGCCCATTTCCGCTGAGGCGTCGCGAGGCTGATCACACCTCACCTCTGGAACTTCGAAAGGGTCCTTCACACCCTTGGTGCAAATCCAGAAGTTCCCCGACCTAGCCGTCTCCACTCGAGAGGAATCACGAGGGTCCCGCCCACATCCAGAGGAGCCCCGTTTCCGCCTCGTAGCTCGAGATGAGGGATCCTTTCCCTGCTTCGTCGGGAAAGAGTTCCCGGCGTTCCCGTCGCATCTCAAGAGGAGGCCCTCTCAACAGGAACGGCGAGAGGAACTCCAGGGTCGTGCCACCATTCCAAGAGTCCCCCAGATGTCTCAGTCCATTCCAGAGGAACCTCTTTTCCCTTCACCGGCTCGTCTTTCACGCCGAGGATCGACTCACACCAAGGTGGCACGTGGCACAGCCCTGTGGGAAAGCCTCGTGGGAAAGCCTCGAGGGACAGCCTCGAGGGAAAGCCACAGATCCCTTGATCCACGTGACAGGAAGCGTGACACTACTGCTGCAGCTCGGGAGGAAAGCGCACGTGCATGCCCCCACTCGAGACGAGGCCTGACTCCCCTGGGGAGACTCAGAAGCACCCCAAGATCCATGGCAACACTGGAGAGGAATCCTCAGGTTCCGGCCCCGACTCCACACAAGGACTGAGGCCCCGGCATGGACGGGAGAGGAATCCCGAGAGGTCCCCTAGCAACTCGCATGGGGACTGGCCTTTCCTGAGGCCACCAGAGCGGGTCCCTGAGGTCCCCGTCGTAACTCGAGAAGACCTGCCGCAACTCGAGAAAATCCAGGAGGTTCTCCCCTCCAGGCGAGATGAGGCCCATTTCCGCTGAGGCGTCTCGAGGCTGATCACACCTCACCTCTGGAACTTCGCATGGGTCCTTCACACCCTTGGTGCAAATCCAGAAGTTCCCCGACCTAGCCGTCTCCACTCGAGAGGAATCACGAGGGTCCCGCCCACATCCAGAGGAGCCCCGTTTCCGCCTCGTAGCTCGAGATGAGGGATCCTTTCCCTGCTTCGTCGGGAAAGAGTTCCCGGCGTTCCCGTCGCATCTCAAGAGGAGGCCCTCTCAACAGGAACGGCGAGAGGAACTCCAGGGTCGTGCCACCATTCCAAGAGTCCCCCAGATGTCTCAGTCCATTCCAGAGGAACCTCTTTTCCCTTCACCGGCTCGTCTTTCACGCCGAGGATCGACTCACACCAAGGTGGCACGTGGCACAGCCCTGTGGGAAAGCCTCGTGGGAAAGCCTCGAGGGACAGCCTCGAGGGAAAGCCACAGATCCCTTGATCCACGTGACAGGAAGCGTGACACTACTGCTGCAGCTCGGGAGGAAAGCGCACGTGCATGCCCCCACTCGAGACGAGGCCTGACTCCCCTGGGGAGACTCAGAAGCACCCCAAGATCCATGGCAACACTGGAGAGGAATCCTCAGGTTCCGGCCCCGACTCCACACAAGGACTGAGGCCCCGGCATGGACGGGAGAGGAATCCCGAGAGGTCCCCTAGCAACTCGCATGGGGACTGGCCTTTCCTGAGGCCACCAGAGCGGGTCCCTGAGGTCCCCGTCGTAACTCGAGAAGACCTGCCGCAACTCGAGAAAATCCAGGAGGTTCTCCCCTCCAGGCGAGATGAGGCCCATTTCCGCTGAGGCGTCTCGAGGCTGATCACACCTCACCTCTGGAACTTCGAAAGGGTCCTTCACACCCTTGGTGCAAATCCAGAAGTTCCCCGACCTAGCCGTCTCCACTCGAGAGGAATCACGAGGGTCCCGCCCACATCCAGAGGAGCCCCGTTTCCGCCTCGTAGCTCGAGATGAGGGATCCTTTCCCTGCTTCGTCGGGAAAGAGTTCCCGGCGTTCCCGTCGCATCTCAAGAGGAGGCCCTCTCAACAGGAACGGCGAGAGGAACTCCAGGGTCGTGCCACCATTCCAAGAGTCCCCCAGATGTCTCAGTCCATTCCAGAGGAACCTCTTTTCCCTTCACCGGCTCGTCTTTCACGCCGAGGATCGACTCACACCAAGGTGGCACGTGGCACAGCCCTGTGGGAAAGCCTCGTGGGAAAGCCTCGAGGGACAGCCTCGAGGGAAAGCCACAGATCCCTTGATCCACGTGACAGGAAGCGTGACACTACTGCTGCAGCTCGGGAGGAAAGCGCACGTGCATGCCCCCACTCGAGACGAGGCCTGACTCCCCTGGGGAGACTCAGAAGCACCCCAAGATCCATGGCAACACTGGAGAGGAATCCTCAGGTTCCGGCCCCGACTCCACACAAGGACTGAGGCCCCGGCATGGACGGGAGAGGAATCCCGAGAGGTCCCCTAGCAACTCGCATGGGGACTGGCCTTTCCTGAGGCCACCAGAGCGGGTCCCTGAGGTCCCCGTCGTAACTCGAGAAGACCTGCCGCAACTCGAGAAAATCCAGGAGGTTCTCCCCTCCAGGCGAGATGAGGCCCATTTCCGCTGAGGCGTCTCGAGGCTGATCACACCTCACCTCTGGAACTTCGAAAGGGTCCTTCACACCCTTGGTGCAAATCCAGAAGTTCCCCGACCTAGCCGTCTCCACTCGAGAGGAATCACGAGGGTCCCGCCCACATCCAGAGGAGCCCCGTTTCCGCCTCGTAGCTCGAGATGAGGGATCCTTTCCCTGCTTCGTCGGGAAAGAGTTCCCGGCGTTCCCGTCGCATCTCAAGAGGAGGCCCTCTCAACAGGAACGGCGAGAGGAACTCCAGGGTCGTGCCACCATTCCAAGAGTCCCCCAGATGTCTCAGTCCATTCCAGGGGAACCTCTTTTCCCTTCACCGGCTCGTCTTTCACGCCGAGGATCGACTCACACCAAGGTGGCACATGGCACAGCCCTGTGGGAAAGCCTCGTGGGAAAGCCTCGAGGGACAGCCTCGAGGGAAAGCCACAGATCCCTTGATCCACGTGACAGGAAGCGTGACACTACTGCTGCAGCTCGGGAGGAAAGCGCACGTGCATGCCCCCACTCGAGACGAGGCCTGACTCCCCTGGGGAGACTCAGAAGCACCCCAAGATCCATGGCAACACTGGAGAGGAATCCTCAGGTTCCGGCCCCGACTCCACACAAGGACTGAGGCCCCGGCATGGACGGGAGAGGAATCCCGAGAGGTCCCCTAGCAACTCGCATGGGGACTGGCCTTTCCTGAGGCCACCAGAGCGGGTCCCTGAGGTCCCCGTCGTAACTCGAGAAGACCTGCCGCAACTCGAGAAAATCCAGGAGGTTCTCCCCTCCAGGCGAGATGAGGCCCATTTCCGCTGAGGCGTCTCGAGGCTGATCACACCTCACCTCTGGAACTTCGAAAGGGTCCTTCACACCCTTGGTGCAAATCCAGAAGTTCCCCGACCTAGCCGTCTCCACTCGAGAGGAATCACGAGGGTCCCGCCCACATCCAGAGGAGCCCCGTTTCCGCCTCGTAGCTCGAGATGAGGGATCCTTTCCCTGCTTCGTCGGGAAAGAGTTCCCGGCGTTCCCGTCGCATCTCAAGAGGAGGCCCTCTCAACAGGAACGGCGAGAGGAACTCCAGGGTCGTGCCACCATTGCAAGAGTCTCCCAGATGTCTCAGTCCATTCCAGAGGAACCTCTTTTCCCTTCACCGGCTCGTCTTTCACGCCGAGGATCGACTCACACCAAGGTGGCACGTGGCAGAGCCCTGTGGGAAAGCCTCGTGGGAAAGCCTCGAGGGACAGCCTCGAGGGAAAGCCACAGATCCCTTGATCCACGTGACAGGAAGCGTGACACTACTGCTGCAGCTCGGGAGGAAAGCGCACGTGCATGCCCCCACTCGAGACGAGGCCTGACTCCCCTGGGGAGACTCAGAAGCACCCCAAGATCCATGGCAACACTGGAGAGGAATCCTCAGGTTCCGGCCCCGACTCCACACAAGGACTGAGGCCCCGGCATGGACGGGAGAGGAATCCCGAGAGGTCCCCTAGCAACTCGCATGGGGACTGGCCTTTCCTGAGGCCACCAGAGCGGGTCCCTGAGGTCCCCGTCGTAACTCGAGAAGACCTGCCGCAACTCGAGAAAATCCAGGAGGTTCTCCCCTCCAGGCGAGATGAGGCCCATTTCCGCTGAGGCGTCTCGAGGCTGATCACACCTCACCTCTGGAACTTCGAAAGGGTCCTTCACACCCTTGGTGCAAATCCAGAAGTTCCCCGACATACCCGTCTCCACTCGAGAGGAATCACGAGGGTCCCGCCCACATCCAGAGGAGCCCCGTTTCCGCCTCGTAGCTCGAGATGAGGGATCCTTTCCCTGCTTCGTCGGGAAAGAGTTCCCGGCGTTCCCGTCGCATCTCAAGAGGAGGCCCTCTCTACAGGAACGGCGAGAGGAACTCCAGGGTCGTGCCACCATTCCAAGAGTCCCCCAGATGTCTCAGTCCATTCCAGAGGAACCTCTTTTCCCTTCACCGGCTCGTCTTTCACGCCGAGGATCGACTCACACCAAGGTGGCACGTGGCACAGCCCTGTGGGAAAGCCTCGTGGGAAAGCCTCGAGGGACAGCCTCGAGGGAAAGCCACAGATCCCTTGATCCACGTGACAGGAAGCGTGACACTACTGCTGCAGCTCGGGAGGAAAGCGCACGTGCATGCCCCCACTCGAGACGAGGCCTGACTCCCCTGGGGAGACTCAGAAGCACCCCAAGATCCATGGCAACACTGGAGAGGAATCCTCAGGTTCCGGCCCCGACTCCACACAAGGACTGAGGCCCCGGCATGGACGGGAGAGGAATCCCGAGAGGTCCCCTAGCAACTCGCATGGGGACTGGCCTTTCCTGAGGCCACCAGAGCGGGTCCCTGAGGTCCCCGTCGTAACTCGAGAAGACCTGCCGCAACTCGAGAAAATCCAGGAGGTTCTCCCCTCCAGGCGAGATGAGGCCCATTTCCGCTGAGGCGTCTCGAGGCTGATCACACCTCACCTCTGGAACTTCGAAAGGGTCCTTCACACCCTTGGTGCAAATCCAGAAGTTCCCCGACCTAGCCGTCTCCACTCGAGAGGAATCACGAGGGTCCCGCCCACATCCAGAGGAGCCCCGTTTCCGCCTCGTAGCTCGAGATGAGGGATCCTTTCCCTGCTTCGTCGGGAAAGAGTTCCCGGCGTTCCCGTCGCATCTCAAGAGGAGGCCCTCTCAACAGGAACGGCGAGAGGAACTCCAGGGTCGTGCCACCATTCCAAGAGTCCCCCAGATGTCTCAGTCCATTCCAGAGGAACCTCTTTTCCCTTCACCGGCTCGTCTTTCACGCCGAGGATCGACTCACACCAAGGTGGCACGTGGCACAGCCCTGTGGGAAAGCCTCGTGGGAAAGCCTCGAGGGACAGCCTCGAGGGAAAGCCACAGATCCCTTGATCCACGTGACAGGAAGCGTGACACTACTGCTGCAGCTCGGGAGGAAAGCGCACGTGCATGCCCCCACTCGAGACGAGGCCTGACTCCCCTGGGGAGACTCAGAAGCACCCCAAGATCCATGGCAACACTGGAGAGGAATCCTCAGGTTCCGGCCCCGACTCCACACAAGGACTGAGGCCCCGGCATGGACGGGAGAGGAATCCCGAGAGGTCCCCTAGCAACTCGCATGGGGACTGGCCTTTCCTGAGGCCACCAGAGCGGGTCCCTGAGGTCCCCGTCGTAACTCGAGAAGACCTGCCGCAACTCGAGAAAATCCAGGAGGTTCTCCCCTCCAGGCGAGATGAGGCCCATTTCCACTGAGGCGTCTCGAGGCTGATCACACCTCACCTCTGGAACTTCGCAAGGGTCCTTCACACCCTTGGTGCAAATCCAGAAGTTCCCCGACCTAGCCGTCTCCACTCGAGAGGAATCACGAGGGTCCCGCCCACATCCAGAGGAGCCCCGTTTCCGCCTCGTAGCTCGAGATGAGGGATCCTTTCCCTGCTTCGTCGGGAAAGAGTTCCCGGCGTTCCCGTCGCATCTCAAGAGGAGGCCCTCTCAACAGGAACGGCGAGAGGAACTCCAGGGTCGTGCCACCATTCCAAGAGTCCCCCAGATGTCTCAGTCCATTCCAGAGGAACCTCTTTTCCCTTCACCGGCTCGTCTTTCACGCCGAGGATCGACTCACACCAAGGTGGCACGTGGCACAGCCCTGTGGGAAAGCCTCGTGGGAAAGCCTCGAGGGACAGCCTCGAGGGAAAGCCACAGATCCCTTGATCCACGTGACAGGAAGCGTGACACTACTGCTGCAGCTCGGGAGGAAAGCGCACGTGCATGCCCCCACTCGAGACGAGGCCTGACTCCCCTGGGGAGACTCAGAAGCACCCCAAGATCCATGGCAACACTGGAGAGGAATCCTCAGGTTCCGGCCCCGACTCCACACAAGGACTGAGGCCCCGGCATGGACGGGAGAGGAATCCCGAGAGGTCCCCTAGCAACTCGCATGGGGACTGGCCTTTCCTGAGGCCACCAGAGCGGGTCCCTGAGGTCCCCGTCGTAACTCGAGAAGACCTGCCGCAACTCGAGAAAATCCAGGAGGTTCTCCCCTCCAGGCGAGATGAGGCCCATTTCCGCTGAGGCGTCTCGAGGCTGATCACACCTCACCTCTGGAACTTCGAAAGGGTCCTTCACACCCTTGGTGCAAATCCAGAAGTTCCCCGACCTAGCCGTCTCCACTCGAGAGGAATCACGAGGGTCCCGCCCACATCCAGAGGAGCCCCGTTTCCGCCTCGTAGCTCGAGATGAGGGATCCTTTCCCTGCTTCGTCGGGAAAGAGTTCCCGGCGTTCCCGTCGCATCTCAAGAGGAGGCCCTCTCAACAGGAACGGCGAGAGGAACTCCAGGGTCGTGCCACCATTCCAAGAGTCCCCCAGATGTCTCAGTCCATTCCAGAGGAACCTCTTTTCCCTTCACCGGCTCGTCTTTCACGCCGAGGATCGACTCACACCAAGGTGGCACGTGGCACAGCCCTGTGGGAAAGCCTCGTGGGAAAGCCTCGAGGGACAGCCTCGAGGGAAAGCCACAGATCCCTTGATCCACGTGACAGGAAGCGTGACACTACTGCTGCAGCTCGGGAGGAAAGCGCACGTGCATGCCCCCACTCGAGACGAGGCCTGACTCCCCTGGGGAGACTCAGAAGCACCCCAAGATCCATGGCAACACTGGAGAGGAATCCTCAGGTTCCGGCCCCGACTCCACACAAGGACTAAGGCCCCGGCATGGACGGGAGAGGAATCCCGAGAGGTCCCCTAGCAACTCGCATGGGGACTGGCCTTTCCTGAGGCCACCAGAGCGGGTCCCTGAGGTCCCCGTCGTAACTCGAGAAGACCTGCCGCAACTCGAGAAAATCCAGGAGGTTCTCCCCTCCAGGCGAGATGAGGCCCATTTCCGCTGAGGCGTCTCGAGGCTGATCACACCTCACCTCTGGAACTTCGAAAGGGTCCTTCACACCCTTGGTGCAAATCCAGAAGTTCCCCGACCTAGCCGTCTCCACTCGAGAGGAATCACGAGGGTCCCGCCCACATCCAGAGGAGCCCCGTTTCCGCCTCGTAGCTCGAGATGAGGGATCCTTTCCCTGCTTCGTCGGGAAAGAGTTCCCGGCGTTCCCGTCGCATCTCAAGAGGAGGCCCTCTCAACAGGAACGGCGAGAGGAACTCCAGGGTCGTGCCACCATTCCAAGAGTCCCCCAGATGTCTCAGTCCATTCCAGAGGAACCTCTTTTCCCTTCACCGGCTCGTCTTTCACGCCGAGGATCGACTCACACCAAGGTGGCACGTGGCACAGCCCTGTGGGAAAGCCTCGTGGGAAAGCCTCGAGGGACAGCCTCGAGGGAAAGCCACAGATCCCTTGATCCACGTGACAGGAAGCGTGACACTACTGCTGCAGCTCGGGAGGAAAGCGCACGTGCATGCCCCCACTCGAGACGAGGCCTGACTCCCCTGGGGAGACTCAGAAGCACCCCAAGATCCATGGCAACACTGGAGAGGAATCCTCAGGTTCCGGCCCCGACTCCACACAAGGACTGAGGCCCCGGCATGGACGGGAGAGGAATCCCGAGAGGTCCCCTAGCAACTCGCATGGGGACTGGCCTTTCCTGAGGCCACCAGAGCGGGTCCCTGAGGTCCCCGTCGTAACTCGAGAAGACCTGCCGCAACTCGAGAAAATCCAGGAGGTTCTCCCCTCCAGGCGAGATGAGGCCCATTTCCGCTGAGGCGTCTCGAGGCTGATCACACCTCACCTCTGGAACTTCGAAAGGGTCCTTCACACCCTTGGTGCAAATCCAGAAGTTCCCCGACCTAGCCGTCTCCACTCGAGAGGAATCACGAGGGTCCCGCCCACATCCAGAGGAGCCCCGTTTCCGCCTCGTAGCTCGAGATGAGGGATCCTTTCCCTGCTTCGTCGGGAAAGAGTTCCCGGCGTTCCCGTCGCATCTCAAGAGGAGGCCCTCTCAACAGGAACGGCGAGAGGAACTCCAGGGTCGTGCCACCATTCCAAGAGTCCCCCAGATGTCTCAGTCCATTCCAGAGGAACCTCTTTTCCCTTCACCGGCTCGTCTTTCACGCCGAGGATCGACTCACACCAAGGTGGCACGTGGCACAGCCCTGTGGGAAAGCCTCGTGGGAAAGCCTCGAGGGACAGCCTCGAGGGAAAGCCACAGATCCCTTGATCCACGTGACAGGAAGCGTGACACTACTGCTGCAGCTCGGGAGGAAAGCGCACGTGCATGCCCCCACTCGAGACGAGGCCTGACTCCCCTGGGGAGACTCAGAAGCACCCCAAGATCCATGGCAACACTGGAGAGGAATCCTCAGGTTCCGGCCCCGACTCCACACAAGGACTGAGGCCCCGGCATGGACGGGAGAGGAATCCCGAGAGGTCCCCTAGCAACTCGCATGGGGACTGGCCTTTCCTGAGGCCACCAGAGCGGGTCCCTGAGGTCCCCGTCGTAACTCGAGAAGACCTGCCGCAACTCGAGAAAATCCAGGAGGTTCTCCCCTCCAGGCGAGATGAGGCCCATTTCCACTGAGGCGTCTCGAGGCTGATCACACCTCACCTCTGGAACTTCGCAAGGGTCCTTCACACCCTTGGTGCAAATCCAGAAGTTCCCCGACCTAGCCGTCTCCACTCGAGAGGAATCACGAGGGTCCCGCCCACATCCAGAGGAGCCCCGTTTCCGCCTCGTAGCTCGAGATGAGGGATCCTTTCCCTGCTTCGTCGGGAAAGAGTTCCCGGCGTTCCCGTCGCATCTCAAGAGGAGGCCCTCTCAACAGGAACGACGAGAGGAACTCCAGGGTCGTGCCACCATTCCAAGAGTCCCCCAGATGTCTCAGTCCATTCCAGAGGAACCTCTTTTCCCTTCACCGGCTCGTCTTTCACGCCGAGGATCGACTGACACCAAGGTGGCACGTGGCACAGCCCTGTGGGAAAGCCTCGTGGGAAAGCCTCGAGGGACAGCCTCGAGGGAAAGCCACAGATCCCTTGATCCACGTGACAGGAAGCGTGACACTACTGCTGCAGCTCGGGAGGAAAGCGCACGTGCATGCCCCCACTCGAGACGAGGCCTGACTCCCCTGGGGAGACTCAGAAGCACCCCAAGATCCATGGCAACACTGGAGAGGAATCCTCAGGTTCCGGCCCCGACTCCACACAAGGACTGAGGCCCCGGCATGGACGGGAGAGGAATCCCGAGAGGTCCCCTAGCAACTCGCATGGGGACTGGCCTTTCCTGAGGCCACCAGAGCGGGTCCCTGAGGTCCCCGTCGTAACTCGAGAAGACCTGCCGCAACTCGAGAAAATCCAGGAGGTTCTCCCCTCCAGGCGAGATGAGGCCCATTTCCGCTGAGGCGTCTCGAGGCTGATCACACCTCACCTCTGGAACTTCGAAAGGGTCCTTCACACCCTTGGTGCAAATCCAGAAGTTCCCCGACCTAGCCGTCTCCACTCGAGAGGAATCACGAGGGTCCCGCCCACATCCAGAGGAGCCCCGTTTCCGCCTCGTAGCTCGAGATGAGGGATCCTTTCCCTGCTTCGTCGGGAAAGAGTTCCCGGCGTTCCCGTCGCATCTCAAGAGGAGGCCCTCTCAACAGGAACGGCGAGAGGAACTCCAGGGTCGTGCCACCATTCCAAGAGTCCCCCAGATGTCTCAGTCCATTCCAGAGGAACCTCTTTTCCCTTCACCGGCTCGTCTTTCACGCCGAGGATCGACTCACACCAAGGTGGCACGTGGCACAGCCCTGTGGGAAAGCCTCGTGGGAAAGCCTCGAGGGACAGCCTCGAGGGAAAGCCACAGATCCCTTGATCCACGTGACAGGAAGCGTGACACTACTGCTGCAGCTCGGGAGGAAAGCGCACGTGCATGCCCCCACTCGAGACGAGGCCTGACTCCCCTGGGGAGACTCAGAAGCACCCCAAGATCCATGGCAACACTGGAGAGGAATCCTCAGGTTCCGGCCCCGACTCCACACAAGGACTAAGGCCCCGGCATGGACGGGAGAGGAATCCCGAGAGGTCCCCTAGCAACTCGCATGGGGACTGGCCTTTCCTGAGGCCACCAGAGCGGGTCCCTGAGGTCCCCGTCGTAACTCGAGAAGACCTGCCGCAACTCGAGAAAATCCAGGAGGTTCTCCCCTCCAGGCGAGATGAGGCCCATTTCCGCTGAGGCGTCTCGAGGCTGATCACACCTCACCTCTGGAACTTCGAAAGGGTCCTTCACACCCTTGGTGCAAATCCAGAAGTTCCCCGACCTAGCCGTCTCCACTCGAGAGGAATCACGAGGGTCCCGCCCACATCCAGAGGAGCCCCGTTTCCGCCTCGTAGCTCGAGATGAGGGATCCTTTCCCTGCTTCGTCGGGAAAGAGTTCCCGGCGTTCCCGTCGCATCTCAAGAGGAGGCCCTCTCAACAGGAACGGCGAGAGGAACTCCAGGGTCGTGCCACCATTCCAAGAGTCCCCCAGATGTCTCAGTCCATTCCAGAGGAACCTCTTTTCCCTTCACCGGCTCGTCTTTCACGCCGAGGATCCTCACACCAAGGTGGCACGTGGCACAGCCCTGTGGGAAAGCCTCGTGGGAAAGCCTCGAGGGACAGCCTCGAGGGAAAGCCACAGATCCCTTGATCCACGTGACAGGAAGCGTGACACTACTGCTGCAGCTCGGGAGGAAAGCGCACGTGCCTGCCCCCAAACGAGACGAGGCCTGACTCCCCTGGGGAGACTCAGAAGCACCCCAAGATCCATGGCAACACTGGAAAGGAGTCCTCAGGTTCCGGCCCCGACTCCACACAAGGACTGAGGCCCCGGCATGGACGGGAGAGGAATCCCGAGAGGTCCCCTAGCAACTCGCATGGGGACTGGCCTTTCCTGAGGCCACCAGAGCGGGTCCCTGAGGTCCCCGTCGTAACTCGAGAAGACCTGCCGCAACTGGAGAAAATCCAGGAGGTTCTCCCCTCCAGGCGAGATGAGGCCCATTTCCGCTGAGGCGTCTCGAGGCTGATCACACCTCACCTCTGGAACTTCGAAAGGGTCCTTCACACCCTTGGTGCAAATCAAGAAGTTCCCCGACCTAGCCGTCTCCACTCGAGAGGAATCACGAGGGTCCCGCCCACATCCAGAGGAGCCCCGTTTCCGCCTCGTAGCTCGAGATGAGGGATCCTTTCCCTGCTTCGTCGAGAAAGAGTTCCCGGCGTTCCCGTCGCATCTCAAGAGGAGGCCCTCTCAACAGGAACGGCGAGAGGAACTCCAGGGTCGTGCCACCATTCCAAGAGTCCCCCAGATGTCTCAGTCCATTCCAGAGGAACCTCTTTTCCCTTCACCGGCTCGTCTTTCACGCCGAGGATCGACTCACACCAAGGTGGCACGTGGCATAGCCCTGTGGGAAAGCCTCGTGGGAAAGCCTCGAGGGACAGCCTCGAGGGAAAGCCACAGATCCCTTGATCCACGTGACAGGAAGCGTGACACTACTGCTGCAGCTCGGGAGGAAAGCGCACGTGCATGCCCCCACTCGAGACGAGGCCTGACTCCCCTGGGGAGACTCAGAAGCACCCCAAGATCCATGGCAACACTGGAGAGGAATCCTCAGGTTCCGGCCCCGACTCCACACAAGGACTGAGGCCCCGGCATGGACGGGAGAGGAATCCCGAGAGGTCCCCTAGCAACTCGCATGGGGACTGGCCTTTCCTGAGGCCACCAGAGCGGGTCCCTGAGGTCCCCGTCGTAACTCGAGAAGACCTACCGCAACTCGAGAAAATCCAGGAGGTTCTCCCCTCCAGGCGAGATGAGGCCCATTTCCGCTGAGGCGTCTCGAGGCTGATCACACCTCCCCTCTGGAACTTCGAAAGGGTCCTTCACACCCTTGGTGCAAATCAAGAAGTTCCCCGACATACCCGTCTCCACTCGAGAGGAATCACGAGGGTCCCGCCCACATCCAGAGGAGCCCCGTTTCCGCCTCGTAGCTCGAGATGAGGGATCCTTTCCCTGCTTCGTCGGGAAAGAGTTCCCGGCGTTCCCGTCGCATCTCAAGAGGAGGCCCTCTCTACAGGAACGGCGAGAGGAACTCCAGGGTCGTGCCACCATTCCAAGAGTCCCCCAGATGTCTCAGTCCATTCCAGAGGAACCTCTTTCCCTTCACTGGCTCGTCTTTCACGCCGAGGATCGACTCACACCAAGGTGGCACGTGGCACAGCCCTGTGGGAAAGCCTCGTGGGAAAGCCTCGAGGGACAGCCTCGAGGGAAAGCCACAGATCCCTTGATCCACGTGACAGGAAGCGTGACACTACTGCTGCAGCTCGGGAGGAAAGCTCACGTGCATGCCCCCAAACGAGACGAGGCCTGACTCCCCTGGGGAGACTCAGAAGCACCCCAAGATCCATGGCAACACTGGAGAGGAATCCTCAGGTTCCGGCCCCGACTCCACACAAGGACTGAGGCCCCGGCATGGACGGGAGAGGAATCCCGAGAGGTCCCCTAGCAACTCGCATGGGGACTGGCCTTTCCTGAGGCCACCAGAGCGGGTCCCTGAGGTCCCCGTCGTAACTCGAGAAGACCTGCCGCAACTGGAGAAAATCCAGGAGGTTCTCCCCTCCAGGCGAGATGAGGCCCATTTCCGCTGAGGCGTCTCGAGGCTGATCACACCTCACCTCTGGAACTTCGAAAGGGTCCTTCACACCTTTGGTGCAAATCAAGAAGTTCCCCGACCTAGCCGTCTCCACTCGAGAGGAATCACGAGGGTCCCGCCCACATCCAGAGGAGCCCCGTTTCCGCCTCGTAGCTCGAGATGAGGGATCCTTTCCCTGCTTCGTCGAGAAAGAGTTCCCGGCGTTCCCGTCGCATCTCAAGAGGAGGCCCTCTCAACAGGAACGGCGAGAGGAACTCCAGGGTCGTGCCACCATTCCAAGAGTCCCCCAGATGTCTCAGTCCATTCCAGAGGAACCTCTTTTCCCTTCACCGGCTCGTCTTTCACGCCGAGGATCGACTCACACCAAGGTGGCACGTGGCACAGCCCTGTGGGAAAGCCTCGTGGGAAAGCCTCGAGGGACAGCCTCGAGGGAAAGCCACAGATCCCTTGATCCACGTGACAGGAAGAGTGACACTACTGCTGCAGCTTGGGAGGAAAGCGCACGTGCATGCCCCCACTCGAGACGAGGCCTGACTCCCCTGGGGAGAATCAGAAGCACCCCAAGATCCATGGCAACACTGGAGAGGAATCCTCAGGTTCCGGCCCCGACTCCACACAAGGACTGAGGCCCCGGCATGGACGGGAGAGGAATCCCGTGAGGTCCCCTAGCAACTCGCATGGGGACTGGCCTTTCCTGAGGCCACCAGAGCGGGTCCCTGAGGTCCCCGTCGTAACTCGAGAAGACCTGCCGCAACTCGAGAAAATCCAGGAGGTTCTCCCCTCCAGGCGAGATGAGGCCCATTTCCGCTGAGGCGTCTCGAGGCTGATCACACCTCCCCTCTGGAACTTCGAAAGGGTCCTTCACATCCTTGGTGCAAATCAAGAAGTTCCCCGACATACCCGTCTCCACTCGAGAGGAATCACGAGGGTCCCGCCCACATCCAGAGGAGCCCCGTTTCCGCCTCGTAGCTCGAGATGAGGGATCCTTTCCCTGCTTCGTCGGGAAAGAGTTCCCGGCGTTCCCGTCGCATCTCAAGAGGAGGCCCTCTCTACAGGAACGGCGAGAGGAACTCCAGGGTCTTGCCACCATTCCAAGAGTCCCCCAGATGTCTCAGTCCATTCCAGAGGAACCTCTTTCCCTTCACTGGCTCGTCTTTCACGCCGAGGATCGACTCACACCAAGGTGGCACGTGGCACAGCCCTGTGGGAAAGCCTCGTGGGAAAGCCTCGAGGGACAGCCTCGAGGGAAAGCCACAGATCCCTTGATCCACGTGACAGGAAGCGTGACACTACTGCTGCAGCTCGGGAGGAAAGCGCACGTGCCTGCCCCCAAACGAGACGAGGCCTGACTCCCCTGGGGAGACTCAGAAGCACCCCAAGATCCATGGCAACACTGGAAAGGAGTCCTCAGGTTCCGGCCCCGACTCCACACAAGGACTGAGGCCCCGGCATGGACGGGAGAGGAATCCCGAGAGGTCCCCTAGCAACTCGCATGGGGACTGGCCTTTCCTGAGGCCACCAGAGCGGGTCCCTGAGGTCCCCGTCGTAACTCGAGAAGACCTGCCGCAACTGGAGAAAATCCAGGAGGTTCTCCCCTCCAGGCGAGATGAGGCCCATTTCCGCTGAGGCGTCTCGAGGCTGATCACACCTCACCTCTGGAACTTCGAAAGGGTCCTTCACACCCTTGGTGCAAATCAAGAAGTTCCCCGACCTAGCCGTCTCCACTCGAGAGGAATCACGAGGGTCCCGCCCACATCCAGAGGAGCCCCGTTTCCGCCTCGTAGCTCGAGATGAGGGATCCTTTCCCTGCTTCGTCGAGAAAGAGTTCCCGGCGTTCCCGTCGCATCTCAAGAGGAGGCCCTCTCAACAGGAACGGCGAGAGGAACTCCAGGGTCGTGCCACCATTCCAAGAGTCCCCCAGATGTCTCAGTCCATTCCAGAGGAACCTCTTTTCCCTTCACCGGCTCGTCTTTCACGCCGAGGATCGACTCACACCAAGGTGGCACGTGGCATAGCCCTGTGGGAAAGCCTCGTGGGAAAGCCTCGAGGGACAGCCTCGAGGGAAAGCCACAGATCCCTTGATCCACGTGACAGGAAGCGTGACACTACTGCTGCAGCTCGGGAGGAAAGCGCACGTGCATGCCCCCACTCGAGACGAGGCCTGACTCCCCTGGGGAGACTCAGAAGCACCCCAAGATCCATGGCAACACTGGAGAGGAATCCTCAGGTTCCGGCCCCGACTCCACACAAGGACTGAGGCCCCGGCATGGACGGGAGAGGAATCCCGAGAGGTCCCCTAGCAACTCGCATGGGGACTGGCCTTTCCTGAGGCCACCAGAGCGGGTCCCTGAGGTCCCCGTCGTAACTCGAGAAGACCTACCGCAACTCGAGAAAATCCAGGAGGTTCTCCCCTCCAGGCGAGATGAGGCCCATTTCCGCTGAGGCGTCTCGAGGCTGATCACACCTCCCCTCTGGAACTTCGAAAGGGTCCTTCACACCCTTGGTGCAAATCAAGAAGTTCCCCGACATACCCGTCTCCACTCGAGAGGAATCACGAGGGTCCCGCCCACATCCAGAGGAGCCCCGTTTCCGCCTCGTAGCTCGAGATGAGGGATCCTTTCCCTGCTTCGTCGGGAAAGAGTTCCCGGCGTTCCCGTCGCATCTCAAGAGGAGGCCCTCTCTACAGGAACGGCGAGAGGAACTCCAGGGTCGTGCCACCATTCCAAGAGTCCCCCAGATGTCTCAGTCCATTCCAGAGGAACCTCTTTCCCTTCACTGGCTCGTCTTTCACGCCGAGGATCGACTCACACCAAGGTGGCACGTGGCACAGCCCTGTGGGAAAGCCTCGTGGGAAAGCCTCGAGGGACAGCCTCGAGGGAAAGCCACAGATCCCTTGATCCACGTGACAGGAAGCGTGACACTACTGCTGCAGCTCGGGAGGAAAGCTCACGTGCATGCCCCCAAACGAGACGAGGCCTGACTCCCCTGGGGAGACTCAGAAGCACCCCAAGATCCATGGCAACACTGGAGAGGAATCCTCAGGTTCCGGCCCCGACTCCACACAAGGACTGAGGCCCCGGCATGGACGGGAGAGGAATCCCGAGAGGTCCCCTAGCAACTCGCATGGGGACTGGCCTTTCCTGAGGCCACCAGAGCGGGTCCCTGAGGTCCCCGTCGTAACTCGAGAAGACCTGCCGCAACTGGAGAAAATCCAGGAGGTTCTCCCCTCCAGGCGAGATGAGGCCCATTTCCGCTGAGGCGTCTCGAGGCTGATCACACCTCACCTCTGGAACTTCGAAAGGGTCCTTCACACCTTTGGTGCAAATCAAGAAGTTCCCCGACCTAGCCGTCTCCACTCGAGAGGAATCACGAGGGTCCCGCCCACATCCAGAGGAGCCCCGTTTCCGCCTCGTAGCTCGAGATGAGGGATCCTTTCCCTGCTTCGTCGGGAAAGAGTTCCCGGCGTTCCCGTCGCATCTCAAGAGGAGGCCCTCTCAACAGGAACGGCGAGAGGAACTCCAGTGTCGTGCCACCATTCCAAGAGTCCCCCAGATGTCTCAGTCCATTCCAGAGGAACCTCTTTTCCCTTCACCGGCTCGTCTTTCACGCCGAGGATCGACTCACACCAAGGTGGCACGTGGCACAGCCCTGTGGGAAAGCCTCGTGGGAAAGCCTCGAGGGACAGCCTCGAGGGAAAGCCACAGATCCCTTGATCCACGTGACAGGAAGCGTGACACTACTGCTGCAGCTCGGGAGGAAAGCGCACGTGCATGCCCCCACTCGAGACGAGGCCTGACTCCCCTGGGGAGACTCAGAAGCACCCCAAGATCCATGGCAACACTGGAGAGGAATCCGCAGGTTCCGGCCCCGACTCCACACAAGGACTGAGGCCCCGGCATGGACGGGAGAGGAATCCCGAGAGGTCCCCTAGCAACTCGCATGGGGACTGGCCTTTCCTGAGGCCACCAGAGCGGGTCCCTGAGGTCCCCGTCGTAACTCGAGAAGACCTGCCGCAACTCGAGAAAATCCAGGAGGTTCTCCCCTCCAGGCGAGATGAGGCCCATTTCCGCTGAGGCGTCTCGAGGCTGATCACACCTCCCCTCTGGAACTTCGAAAGGGTCCTTCACACCCTTGGTGCAAATCAAGAAGTTCCCCGACATACCCGTCTCCACTCGAGAGGAATCACGATGGTCCCGCCCACATCCAGAGGAGCCCCGTTTCCGCCTCGTAGCTCGAGATGAGGGATCCTTTCCCTGCTTCGTCGGGAAAGAGTTCCCGGCGTTCCCGTCGCATCTCAAGAGGAGGCCCTCTCTACAGGAACGGCGAGAGGAACTCCAGGGTCGTGCCACCATTCCAAGAGTCCCCCAGATGTCTCAGTCCATTCCAGAGGAACCTCTTTCCCTTCACTGGCTCGTCTTTCACGCCGAGGATCGACTCACACCAAGGTGGCACGTGGCACAGCCCTGTGGGAAAGCCTCGTGGGAAAGCCTCGAGGGACAGCCTCGAGGGAAAGCCACAGATCCCTTGATCCACGTGACAGGAAGCGTGACACTACTGCTGCAGCTCGGGAGGAAAGCGCACGTGCATGCCCCCAAACGAGACGAGGCCTGACTCCCCTGGGGAGACTCAGAAGCACCCCAAGATCCATGGCAACACTGGAGAGGAATCCTCAGGTTCCGGCCCCGACTCCACACAAGGACTGAGGCCCCGGCATGGACGGGAGAGGAATCCCGAGAGGTCCCCTAGCAACTCGCATGGGGACTGGCCTTTCCTGAGGCCACCAGAGCGGGTCCCTGAGGTCCCCGTCGTAACTCGAGAAGACCTGCCGCAACTGGAGAAAATCCAGGAGGTTCTCCCCTCCAGGCGAGATGAGGCCCATTTCCGCTGAGGCGTCTCGAGGCTGATCACACCTCACCTCTGGAACTTCGAAAGGGTCCTTCACACCCTTGGTGCAAATCAAGAAGTTCCCCGACCTAGCCGTCTCCACTCGAGAGGAATCACGAGGGTCCCGCCCACATCCAGAGGAGCCCCGTTTCCGCCTCGTAGCTCGAGATGAGGGATCCTTTCCCTGCTTCGTCGAGAAAGAGTTCCCGGCGTTCCCGTCGCATCTCAAGAGGAGGCCCTCTCAACAGGAACGGCGAGAGGAACTCCAGGGTCGTGCCACCATTCCAAGAGTCCCCCAGATGTCTCAGTCCATTCCAGAGGAACCTCTTTTCCCTTCACCGGCTCGTCTTTCACGCCGAGGATCGACTCACACCAAGGTGGCACGTGGCACAGCCCTGTGGGAAAGCATCGTGGGAAAGCCTCGAGGGACAGCCTCGAGGGAAAGCTACAGATCCCTTGATCCACGTGACAGGAAGCGTGACACTACTGCTGCAGCTCGGGAGGAAAGCGCACGTGCATGCCCCCACTCGAGACGAGGCCTGACTCCCCTGGGGAGACTCAGAAGCACCCCAAGATCCATGGCAACACTGGAGAGGAATCCTCAGGTTCCGGCCCCGACTCCACACAAGGACTGAGGCCCCGGCATGGACGGGAGAGGAATCCCGAGAGGTCCCCTAGCAACTCGCATGGGGACTGGCCTTTCCTGAGGCCACCAGAGCGGGTCCCTGAGGTCCCCGTCGTAACTCGAGAAGACCTGCCGCAACTCGAGAAAATCCAGGAGGTTCTCCCCTCCAGGCGAGATGAGGCCCATTTCCGCTGAGGCGTCTCGAGGCTGATCACACCTCCCCTCTGGAACTTCGAAAGGGTCCTTCACACCCTTGGTGCAAATCAAGAAGTTCCCCGACATACCCGTCTCCACTCGAGAGGAATCACGAGGGTCCCGCCCACATCCAGAGGAGCCCCGTTTCCGCCTCGTAGCTCGAGATGAGGGATCCTTTCCCTGCTTCGTCGGGAAAGAGTTCCCGGCGTTCCCGTCGCATCTCAAGAGGAGGCCCTCTCTACAGGAACGGCGAGAGGAACTCCAGGGTCGTGCCACCATTCCAAGAGTCCCCCAGATGTCTCAGTCCATTCCAGAGGAACCTCTTTCCCTTCACTGGCTCGTCTTTCACGCCGAGGATCGACTCACACCAAGGTGGCACGTGGCACAGCCCTGTGGGAAAGCCTCGTGGGAAAGCCTCGAGGGACAGCCTCGAGGGAAAGCCACAGATCCCTTGATCCACGTGACAGGAAGCGTGACACTACTGCTGCAGCTCGGGAGGAAAGCGCACGTGCATGCCCCCAAACGAGACGAGGCCTGACTCCCCTGGGGAGACTCAGAAGCACCCCAAGATCCATGGCAACACTGGAGAGGAATCCTCAGGTTCCGGCCCCGACTCCACACAAGGACTGAGGCCCCGGCATGGACGGGAGAGGAATCCCGAGAGGTCCCCTAGCAACTCGCATGGGGACTGGCCTTTCCTGAGGCCACCAGAGCGGGTCCCTGAGGTCCCCGTCGTAACTCGAGAAGACCTGCTGCAACTGGAGAAAATCCAGGAGGTTCTCCCCTCCAGGCGAGATGAGGCCCATTTCCGCTGAGGCGTCTTGAGGCTGATCACACCTCACCTCTGGAACTTCGAAAGGGTCCTTCACACCCTTGGTGCAAATCAAGAAGTTCCCCGACCTAGCCGTCTCCACTCGAGAGGAATCACGAGGGTCCCGCCCACATCCAGAGGAGCCCCGTTTCCGCCTCGTAGCTCGAGATGAGGGATCCTTTCCCTGCTTCGTCGAGAAAGAGTTCCCGGCGTTCCCGTCGCATCTCAAGAGGAGGCCCTCTCAACAGGAACGGCGAGAGGAACTCCAGGGTCGTGCCACCATTCCAAGAGTCCCCCAGATGTCTCAGTCCATTCCAGAGGAACCTCTTTTCCCTTCACCGGCTCGTCTTTCACGCCGAGGATCGACTCACACCAAGGTGGCACGTGGCACAGCCCTGTGGGAAAGCATCGTGGGAAAGCCTCGAGGGACAGCCTCGAGGGAAAGCCACAGATCCCTTGATCCACGTGACAGGAAGCGTGACACTACTGCTGCAGCTCGGGAGGAAAGCGCACGTGCATGCCCCCACTCGAGACGAGGCCTGACTCCCCTGGGGAGACTCAGAAGCACCCCAAGATCCATGGCAACACTGGAGAGGAATCCTCAGGTTCCGGCCCCGACTCCACACAAGGACTGAGGCCCCGGCATGGACGGGAGAGGAATCCCGAGAGGTCCCCTAGCAACTCGCATGGGGACTGGCCTTTCCTGAGGCCACCAGAGCGGGTCCCTGAGGTCCCCGTCGTAACTCGAGAAGACCTGCCGCAACACGAGAAAATCCAGGAGGTTCTCCCCTCCAGGCGAGATGAGGCCCATTTCCGCTGAGGCGTCTCGAGGCTGATCACACCTCCCCTCTGGAACTTCGAAAGGGTCCTTCACACCCTTGGTGCAAATCAAGAAGTTCCCCGACATACCCGTCTCCACTCGAGAGGAATCACGAGGGTCCCGCCCACATCCAGAGGAGCCCCGTTTCCGCCTCGTAGCTCGAGATCAGGGATCCTTTCCCTGCTTCGTCGGGAAAGAGTTCCCGGCGTTCCCGTCGCATCTCAAGAGGAGGCCCTCTCTACAGGAACGGCGAGAGGAACTCCAGGGTCGTGCCACCATTCCAAGAGTCCCCCAGATGTCTCAGTCCATTCCAGAGGAACCTCTTTCCCTTCACTGGCTCGTCTTTCACGCCGAGGATCGACTCACACCAAGGTGGCACGTGGCACAGCCCTGTGGGAAAGCCTCGTGGGAAAGCCTCGAGGGACAGCCTCGAGGGAAAGCCACAGATCCCTTGATCCACGTGACAGGAAGCGTGACACTACTGCTGCAGCTCGGGAGGAAAGCGCACGTGCATGCCCCCAAACGAGACGAGGCCTGACTCCCCTGGGGAGACTCAGAAGCACCCCAAGATCCATGGCAACACTGGAGAGGAATCCTCAGGTTCCGGCCCCGACTCCACACAAGGACTGAGGCCCCGGCATGGACGGGAGAGGAATCCCGAGAGGTCCCCTAGCAACTCGCATGGGGACTGGCCTTTCCTGAGGCCACCAGAGCGGGTCCCTGAGGTCCCCGTCGTAACTCGAGAAGACCTGCCGCAACTGGAGAAAATCTAGGAGGTTCTCCCCTCCAGGCGAGATGAGGCCCATTTCCGCTGAGGCGTCTCGAGGCTGATCACACCTCACCTCTGGAACTTCGAAAGGGTCCTTCACACCCTTGGTGCAAATCAAGAAGTTCCCCGACCTAGCCGTCTCCACTCGAGAGGAATCACGAGGGTCCCGCCCACATCCAGAGGAGCCCCGTTTCCGCCTCGTAGCTCGAGATGAGGGATCCTTTCCCTGCTTCGTCGAGAAAGAGTTCCCGGCGTTCCCGTCGCATCTCAAGAGGAGGCCCTCTCAACAGGAACGGCGAGAGGAACTCCAGGGTCGTGCCACCATTCCAAGAGTCCCCCAGATGTCTCAGTCCATTCCAGAGGAACCTCTTTTCCCTTCACCGGCTCGTCTTTCACGCCGAGGATCGACTCACACCAAGGTGGCACGTGGCACAGCCCTGTGGGAAAGCCTCGTGGGAAAGCCTCGAGGGACAGCCTCGAGGGAAAGCCACAGATCCCTTGATCCACGTGACAGGAAGCGTGACACTACTGCTGCAGCTCGGGAGGAAAGCGCACGTGCATGCCCCCACTCGAGACGAGGCCTGACTCCCCTGGGGAGACTCAGAAGCACCCCAAGATCCATGGCAACACTGCAGAGGAATCCTCAGGTTCCGGCCCCGACTCCACACAAGGACTGAGGCCCCGGCATGGACGGGAGAGGAATCCCGAGAGGTCCCCTAGCAACTCGCATGGGGACTGGCCTTTCCTGAGGCCACCAGAGCGGGTCCCTGAGGTCCCCGTCGTAACTCGAGAAGACCTGCCGCAACTCGAGAAAATCCAGGAGGTTCTCCCCTCCAGGCGAGATGAGGCCCATTTCCGCTGAGGCGTCTCGAGGCTGATCACACCTCCCCTCTGGAACTTCGAAAGGGTCCTTCACACCCTTGGTGCAAATCAAGAAGTTCCCCGACATACCCGTCTCCACTCGAGAGGAATCACGAGGGTCCCGCCCACATCCAGAGGAGCCCCATTTCCGCCTCGTAGCTCGAGATGAGGGATCCTTTCCCTGCTTCGTCGGGAAAGAGTTCCCGGCGTTCCCGTTGCATCTCAAGAGGAGGCCCTCTCAACAGGAACGGCGAGAGGAACTCCAGGGTCGTGCCACCATTCCAAGAGTCCCCCAGATGTCTCAGTCCATTCCAGAGGAACCTCTTTTCCCTTCACCGGCTCGTCTTTCACGCCGAGGATCGACTCACACCAAGGTGGCACGTGGCACAGCCCTGTGGGAAAGCCTCGTGGGAAAGCCTCGAGGGACAGCCTCGAGGGAAAGCCACAGATCCCTTGATCCACGTGACAGGAAGCGTGACACTACTGCTGCAGCTCGGGAGGAAAGCGCACGTGCATGCCCCCACTCGAGACGAGGCCTGACTCCCCTGGGGAGACTCAGAAGCACCCCAAGATCCATGGCAACACTGGAGAGGAATCCTCAGGTTCCGGCCCCGACTCCACACAAGGACTGAGGCCCCGGCATGGACGGGAGAGGAATCCCGAGAGGTCCCCTAGCAACTCTCATGGGGACTGGCCTTTCCTGAGGCCACCAGAGCGGGTCCCTGAGGTCCCCGTCGTAACTCGAGAAGACCTGCCGCAACTCGAGAAAATCCAGGAGGTTCTCCCCTCCAGGCGAGATGAGGCCCATTTCCGCTGAGGCGTCTCGAGGCTGATCACACCTCCCCTCTGGAACTTCGAAAGGGTCCTTCACACCCTTGGTGCAAATCAAGAAGTTCCCCGACATACCCGTCTCCACTCGAGAGGAATCACGAGGGTCCCGCCCACATCCAGAGGAGCCCCGTTTCCGCCTCGTAGCTCGAGATGAGGGATCCTTTCCCTGCTTCGTCGGGAAAGAGTTCCCGGCGTTCCCGTCGCATCTCAAGAGGAGGCCCTCTCTACAGGAACGGCGAGAGGAACTCCAGGGTCGTGCCACCATTCCAAGAGTCCCCCAGATGTCTCAGTCCATTCCAGAGGAACCTCTTTCCCTTCACTGGCTCGTCTTTCACGCCGAGGATCGACTCACACCAAGGTGGCACGTGGCACAGCCCTGTGGGAAAGCCTCGTGGGAAAGCCTCGAGGGACAGCCTCGAGGGAAAGCCACAGATCCCTTGATCCACGTGACAGGAAGCGTGACACTACTGCTGCAGCTCGGGAGGAAAGCGCACGTGCATGCCCCCAAACGAGACGAGGCCTGACTCCCCTGGGGAGACTCAGAAGCACCCCAAGATCCATGGCAACACTGGAGAGGAATCCTCAGGTTCCGGCCCCGACTCCACACAAGGACTGAGGCCCCGGCATGGACGGGAGAGGAATCCCGAGAGGTCCCCTAGCAACTCGCATGGGGACTGGCCTTTCCTGAGGCCACCAGAGCGGGTCCCTGAGGTCCCCGTCGTAACTCGAGAAGACCTGCCGCAACTGGAGAAAATCCAGGAGGTTCTCCCCTCCAGGCGAGATGAGGCCCATTTCAGCTCAGGCGTCTCGAGGCTGATCACACCTCACCTCTGGAACTTCGAAAGGGTCCTTCACATCCTTGGTGCAAATCAAGAAGTTCCCCGACCTAGCCGTCTCCACTCGAGAGGAATCACGAGGGTCCCGCCCACATCCAGAGGAGCCCCATTTCCGCCTCGTAGCTCGAGATGAGGGATCCTTTCCCTGCTTCGTCGGGAAAGAGTTCCCGGCGTTCCCGTCGCATCTCAAGAGGAGGCCCTCTCAACAGGAACGGCGAGAGGAACTCCAGGGTCGTGCCAGCATTCCAAGAGTCCCCCAGATGTCTCAGTCCATTCCAGAGGAACCTCTTTTCCCTTCACCGGCTCGTCTTTCACGCCGAGGATCGACTCACACCAAGGTGGCACGTGGCACAGCCCTGTGGGAAAGCCTCGTGGGAAAGCCTCGAGGGACAGCCTCGAGGGAAAGCCACAGATCCCTTGATCCACGTGACAGGAAGCGTGACACTACTGCTGCAGCTCGGGAGGAAAGCGCACGTGCATGCCCCCACTCGAGACGAGGCCTGACTCCCCTGGGGAGACTCAGAAGCACCCCAAGATCCATGGCAACACTGGAGAGGAATCCTCAGGTTCCGGCCCCGACTCCACACAAGGACTGAGGCCCCGGCATGGACGGGAGAGGAATCCCGAGAGGTCCCCTAGCAACTCGCATGGGGACTGGCCTTTCCTGAGGCCACCAGAGCGGGTCCCTGAGGTCCCCGTCGTAACTCGAGAAGACCTGCCGCAACTCGAGAAAATCCAGGAGGTTCTCCCCTCCAGGCGAGATGAGGCCCATTTCCGCTGAGGCGTCTCGAGGCTGATCACACCTCCCCTCTGGAACTTCGAAAGGGTCCTTCACACCCTTGGTGCAAATCAAGAAGTTCCCCGACATACCCGTCTCCACTCGAGAGGAATCACGAGGGTCCCGCCCACATCCAGAGGAGCCCCGTTTCCGCCTCGTAGCTCGAGATGAGGGATCCTTTCCCTGCTTCGTCGGGAAAGAGTTCCAGGCGTTCCCGTCGCATCTCAAGAGGAGGCCCTCTCTACAGGAACGGCGAGAGGAACTCCAGGGTCGTGCCACCATTCCAAGAGTCCCCCAGATGTCTCAGTCCATTCCAGAGGAACCTCTTTCCCTTCACTGGCTCGTCTTTCACGCCGAGGATCGACTCACTCCAAGGTGGCACGTGGCACAGCCCTGTGGGAAAGCCTCGTGGGAAAGCCTCGAGGGACAGCCTCGAGGGAAAGCCACAGATCCCTTGATCCACGTGACAGGAAGCGTGACACTACTGCTGCAGCTCGGGAGGAAAGCGCACGTGCATGCCCCCAAACGAGACGAGGCCTGACTCCCCTGGGGAGACTCAGAAGCACCCCAAGATCCATGGCAACACTGGAGAGGAATCCGCAGGTTCCGGCCCCGACTCCACACAAGGACTGAGGCCCCGGCATGGACGGGAGAGGGATCCCGAGAGGTCCCCTAGCAACTCGCATGGGGACTGGCCTTTCCTGAGGCCACCAGAGCGGTTCCCTGAGGTCCCCGTCGTAACTCGAGAAGACCTGCCGCAACTGGAGAAAATCCAGGAGGTTCTCCCCTCCAGGCGAGATGAGGCCCATTTCCGCTGAGGTATCTCGAGGCTGATCACACCTCACCTCTGGAACTTCGAAAGGGTCCTTCACACCCTTGGTGCAAATCAAGAAGTTCCCCGACCTAGCCGTCTCCACTCGAGAGGAATCACGAGGGTCCCGCCCACATCCAGAGGAGCCCCGTTTCCGCCTCGTAGCTCGAGATGAGGGATCCTTTCCCTGCTTCGTCGAGAAAGAGTTCCCGGCGTTCCCGTCGCATCTCAAGAGGAGGCCCTCTCAACAGGAACGGCGAGAGGAACTCCAGGGTCGTGCCACCATTCCAAGAGTCCCCCAGATGTCTCAGTCCATTCCAGAGGAACCTCTTTTCCCTTCACCGGCTCGTCTTTCACGCCGAGGATCGACTCACACCAAGGTGGCACGTGGCACAGCCCTGTGGGAAAGCCTCGTGGGAAAGCCTCGAGGGACAGCCTCGAGGGAAAGCCACAGATCCCTTGATCCACGTGACAGGAAGCGTGACACTACTGCTGCAGCTCGGGAGGAAAGCGCACGTGCATGCCCCCACTCGAGACGAGGCCTGACTCCCCTGGGGAGACTCAGAAGCACCCCAAGATCCATGGCAACACTGGAGAGGAATCCTCAGGTTCCGGCCCCGACTCCACACAAGGACTGAGGCCCCGGCATGGACGGGAGAGGAATCCCGAGAGGTCCCCTAGCAACTCGCATGGGGACTGGCCTTTCCTGAGGCCACCAGAGCGGGTCCCTGAGGTCCCCGTCGTAACTCGAGAAGACCTGCCACAACTCGAGAAAATCCAGGAGGTTCTCCCCTCCAGGCGAGATGAGGCCCATTTCCGCTGAGGCGTCACGTGGCTGATCACACCTCCCCTCTGGAACTTCGAAAGGGTCCTTCACACCCTTGGTGCAAATCAAGAAGTTCCCCGACATACCCGTCTCCACTCGAGAGGAATCACGAGGGTCCCGCCCACATCCAGAGGAGCCCCGTTTCCGCCTCGTAGCTCGAGATGAGGGATCCTTTCCCTGCTTCGTCGGGAAAGAGTTCCCGGCGTTCCCGTCGCATCTCAAGAGGAGGCCCTCTCTACAGGAACGGCGAGAGGAACTCCAGGGTCGTGCCACCATTCCAAGAGTCCCCCAGATGTCTCAGTCCATTCCAGAGGAACCTCTTTCCCTTCACTGGCTCGTCTTTCACGCCGAGGATCGACTCACACCAAGGTGGCACGTGGCACAGCCCTGTGGGAAAGCCTCGTGGGAAAGCCTCGAGGGACAGCCTCGAGGGAAAGCCACAGATCCCTTGATCCACGTGACAGGAAGCGTGACACTACTGCTGCAGCTCGGGAGGAAAGCGCACGTGCATGCCCCCAAACGAGACGAGGCCTGACTCCCCTGGGGAGACTCAGAAGCACCCCAAGATCCATGGCAACACTGGAGAGGAATCCTCAGGTTCCGGCCCCGACTCCACACAAGGACTGAGGCCCCGGCATGGACGGGAGAGGAATCCCGAGAGGTACCCTAGCAACTCGCATGGGGACTGGCCTTTCCTGAGGCCACCAGAGCGGGTCCCTGAGGTCCCCGTCGTAACTCGAGAAGACCTGCCGCAACTCGAGAAAATCCAGGAGGTTCTTCCCTCCAGGCGAGATGAGGCCCATTTCCGCTGAGGCGTCTCGAGGCTGATCACACCTCACCTCTGGAACTTCGAAAGGGTCCTTCACACCCTTGGTGCAAATCAAGAAGTTCCCCGACCTAGCCGTCTCCACTCGAGAGGAATCACGAGGGTCCCGCCCACATCCAGAGGAGCCCCGTTTCCGCCTCGTAGCTCGAGATGAGGGATCCTTTCCCTGCTTCGTCGGGAAAGATTTCCCGGCGTTCCCGTCGCATCTCAAGAGGAGGCCCTCTCAACAGGAACGGCGAGAGGAACTCCAGGGTCCTGCCACCATTCCAAGAGTCCCCCAGATGTCTCAGTCCATTCCAGAGGAACCTCTTTTCCCTTCACCGGCTCGTATTTCACGCTGAGGATCGACTCACAGCAAGGTGGCACGTGGCACAGCCCTGTGGGAAAGCCTCTTGGGAAAGCCTCGAGGGACAGCCTCGAGGGAAAGCCACAGATCCCTTGATCCACGTGACAGGAAGCGTGACACTACTGCTGCAGCTCGGGAGGAAAGAGCACGTGCATGCCCCCACTCGAGACGAGGCCTGACTCCCCTGGGGAGACTCAGAAGCACCCCAAGATCCATGGCAACACTGGAGAGGAATCCTCAGGTTCCGGCCCCTACTCCACACAAGGACTGAGGCCCCGGCATGGACGGGAGAGGAATCCCGAGAGGTCCCCTAGCAACTCGCATGGGGACTGGCCTTTCCTGAGGCCACCAGAGCGGGTCCCTGAGGTCCCCGTCGTAACTCCAGAAGACCTGCCGCAACTCCAGAAAATCCAGGAGGTTCTCCCCTCCAGGCGAGATGAGGCCCATTTCCGCTGAGGCGTCTCGAGGCTGATCACACCTCCCCTCTGGAACTTCGAAAGGGTCCTTCACACCCTTGGTGCAAATCAAGAAGTTCCCCGACATACCCGTCTCCACTCGAGAGGAATCACGAGGGTCCCGCCCACATCCAGAGGAGCCCCGTTTCCGCCTCGTAGCTCGAGATGAGGGATCCTTTCCCTGCTTCGTCGGGAAAGAGTTCCAGGCGTTCCCGTCGCATATCAAGAGGAGGCCCTCTCTACAGGAACGGCGAGAGGAACTCCAGGGTCGTGCCACCATTCCAAGAGTCCCCCAGATGTCTCAGTCCATTCCAGAGGAACCTCTTTCCCTTCACTGGCTCGTCTTTCACGCCGAGGATCGACTCACTCCAAGGTGGCACGTGGCACAGCCCTGTGGGAAAGCCTCGTGGGAAAGCCTCGAGGGACAGCCTCGAGGGAAAGCCACAGATCCCTTGATCCACGTGACAGGAAGCGTGACACTACTGCTGCAGCTCGGGAGGAAAGCGCACGTGCATGCCCCCAAACGAGACGAGGCCTGACTCCCCTGGGGAGACTCAGAAGCACCCCAAGATCCATGGCAACACTGGAGAGGAATCCTCAGGTTCCGGCCCCGACTCCACACAAGGACTGAGGCCCCGGCATGGACGGGAGAGGGATCCCGAGAGGTCCCCTAGCAACTCGCATGGGGACTGGCCTTTCCTGAGGCCACCAGAGCGGGTCCCTGAGGTCCCCGTCGTAACTCGAGAAGACCTGCCGCAACTGGATAAAATCCAGGAGGTTCTCCCCTCCAGGCGAGATGAGGCCCATTTCCGCTAAGGCGTCTCGAGGCTGATCACACCTCACCTCTGGAACTTCGAAAGGGTCCTTCACACCCTTGGTGCAAATCAAGAAGTTCCCCGACCTAGCCGTCTCCACTCGAGAGGAATCACGAGGGTCCCGCCCACATCCAGAGGAGCCCCGTTTCCGCCTCGTAGCTCGAGATGAGGGATCCTTTCCCTGCTTCGTCGAGAAAGAGTTCCCGGCGTTCCCGTCGCATCTCAAGAGGAGGCCCTCTCAACAGGAACGGCGAGAGGAACTCCAGGGTCGTGCCACCATTCCAAGAGTCCCCCAGATGTCTCAGTCCATTCCAGAGGAACCTCTTTTCCCTTCACCGGCTCGTCTTTCACGCCGAGGATCGACTCACACCAAGGTGGCACGTGGCACAGCCCTGTGGGAAAGCCTCGTGGGAAAGCCTCGAGGGACAGCCTCGAGGGAAAGCCACAGATCCCTTGATCCACGTGACAGGAAGCGTGACACTACTGCTGCAGCTCGGGAGGAAAGCGCACGTGCATGCCCCCACTCGAGACGAGGCCTGACTCCCCTGGGGAGACTCAGAAGCACCCCAAGATCCATGGCAACACTGCAGAGGAATCCTCAGGTTCCGGCCCCGACTCCACACAAGGACTGAGGCCCCGGCATGGACGGGAGAGGAATCCCGAGAGGTCCCCTAGCAACTCGCATGGGGACTGGCCTTTCCTGAGGCCACCAGAGCGGGTCCCTGAGGTGCCCGTCGTAACTCGAGAAGACCTGCCGCAACTCGAGAAAATCCAGGAGGTTCTCCCCTCCAGGCGAGATGAGGCCCATTTCCGCTGAGGCGTCACGAGGCTGATCACACCTCCCCTCTGGAACTTCGAAAGGGTCCTTCACACCCTTGGTGCAAATCAAGAAGTTCCCCGACATACCCGTCTCCACTCGAGAGGAATCACGAGGGTCCCGCCCACATCCAGAGGAGCCCCGTTTCCGCCTCGTAGCTCGAGATGAGGGATCCTTTCCCTGCTTCGTCGGGAAAGAGTTCCCGGCGTTCCCGTCGCATCTCAAGAGGAGGCCCTCTCTACAGGAACGGCGAGAGGAACTCCAGGGTCGTGCCACCATTCCAAGAGTCCCCCAGATGTCTCAGTCCATTCCAGAGGAACCTCTTTCCCTTCACTGGCTCGTCTTTCACGCCGAGGATCGACTCACTCCAAGGTGGCACGTGGCACAGCCCTGTGGGAAAGCCTCGTGGGAAAGCCTCGAGGGACAGCCTCGAGGGAAAGCCACAGATCCCTTGATCCACGTGACAGGAAGCGTGACACTACTGCTGCAGCTCGGGAGGAAAGCGCACGTGCATGCCCCCAAAGGAGACGAGGCCTGACTCCCCTGAGAAGACTCAGAAGCACCCCAAGATCCATGGCAACACTGGAGAGGAATCCTCAGGTTCCGGCCCCGACTCCACACAAGGACTGAGGCCCCGGCATGGACGGGAGAGGAATCCCGAGAGGTCCCCTAGCAACTCGCATGGGGACTGGCCTTTCCTGAGGCCACCAGAGCGGGTCCCTGAGGTCCCCGTCGTAACTCGAGAAGACCTGCCGCAACTCGAGAAAATCCAGGAGGTTCTTCCCTCCAGGCGAGATGAGGCCCATTTCCGCTGAGGCGTCTCGAGGCTGATCACACCTCACCTCTGGAACTTCGAAAGGGTCCTTCACACCCTTGGCGCAAATCAAGAAGTTCCCCGACCTAGCCGTCTCCACTCGAGAGGAATCACGAGGGTCCCGCCCACATCCAGAGGAGCCCCGTTTCCGCCTCGTAGCTCGAGATGAGGGATCCTTTCCCTGCTTCGTCGGGAAAGATTTCCCAGCGTTCCCGTCGCATCTCAAGTGGAGGCCCTCTCAACAGGAACGGCGAGAGGAACTCCAGGGTCGAGCCAGCATTCCAAGAGTCCCCCAGATGTCTCAGTCCATTCCAGAGGAACCTCTTTTCCCTTCACCGGCTCGTATTTCACGCCGAGGATCGACTCACAGCAAGGTGGCACGTGGCACAGCCCTGTGGGTAAGCCTCTTGGGAAAGCCTCGAGGGACAGCCTCGAGGGAAAGCCACAGATCCCTTGATCCACGTGACAGGAAGCGTGACACTACTGCTGCAGCACGGGAGGAAAGCGCACGTGCATGCCCCCACTCGAGACGAGGCCTGACTCCCCTGGGGAGACTCAGAAGCACCCCAAGATCCATGGCAACACTGGAGAGGAATCCTCAGGTTACGGCCCCGACTCCACACAAGGACTGAGGCCCCGGCATGGACGGGAGAGGAATCCCGAGAGGTCCCCTAGCAACTCGCATGGGGACTGGCCTTTCCTGAGGCCACCAGAGCGGGTCCCTGAGGTCCCCGTTGTAATTCGAGAAGACGTGCCACAACTCGAGAAAATCCAGGAGGTTCTCACCTCCAGGCGAGATGAGGCCCATTTCCGCTGAGGCGTCTCGAGGCTGATCACACCTCACCTCTGGAACTTCGAAAGTGTCCTTCACATCCTTGGTGCAAATCAAGAAGTTCCCCGACCTAGCCGTCTCCACTCGAGAGGAATCACGAGGGTCCCGCCCACATCCAGAGGAGCCCCGTTTCCGCCTCGTAGCTCGAGATGAGGGTTCCTTTCCCTGCTTCGTCAGGAAAGAGTTCCCGGAGTTCCCGTCGCATCTCAAGAGGAGGCCCTCTCAACAGGAACGGCGAGAGGAACTCCAGGGTCCTGCCACCATTCCAAGAGTCCCCCAGATGTCTCAGTCCATTCCAGAGGAACCTCTTTTCCCTTCACCGGCTCGTATTTCACGCTGAGGATCGACTCACAGCAAGGTGGCACGTGGCACAGCCCTGTGGGAAAGCCTCTTGGGAAAGCCTCGAGGGACAGCCTCGAGGGAAAGCCACAGATCCCTTGATCCACGTGACAGGAAGCGTGACACTACTGCTGCAGCTCGGGAGGAAAGAGCACGTGCATGCCCCCACTCGAGACGAGGCCTGACTCCCCTGGGGAGACTCAGAAGCACCCCAAGATCCATGGCAACACTGGAGAGGAATCCTCAGGTTCCGGCCCCGACTCCACACAAGGACTGAGGCCCCGGCATGGACGGGAGAGGAATCCCGAGAGGTCCCCTAGCAACTCGCATGGGGACTGGCCTTTCCTGAGGCCACCAGAGCGGGTCCCTGAGGTCCCCGTCGTAACTCCAGAAGACATGCCGCAACTCCAGAAAATCCAGGAGGTTCTCCCCTCCAGGCGAGATGAGGCCCATTTCCGCTGAGGCGTCTCGAGGCTGATCACACCTCACCTCTGGAACTTCGAAAGGCTCCTTCACACCCTTGGTGCAAATTAAGAAGTTCCCCGACCTAGCCGTCTCCACTCGAGAGGAATCACGAGGGTCCCGCCCACATCCAGAGGAGCCCCGTTTCCGCCTCGTAGCTCGAGATGAGGGATCCTTTCCCTGCTTCGTCGGGAAAGAGTTCCCGGCGTTCCCGTCGCATCTCAAGAGGAGGCCCTCTCAACAGGAACGGCGAGAGGAACTCCAGGGTCCTGCCACCATTCCAAGAGTCCCCCAGATGTCTCAGTCCATTCCAGAGGAACCTCTTTTCCCTTCACCGGCTCGTCTTTCACGCCGAGGATCGACTCACACCAAGGTGGCACGTGGCACAGCCCTGTGGGAAAGCCTCGTGGGAAAGCCTCGAGGGACAGCCTCGAGGGAAAGCCACAGATCCCTTGATCCACGTGACAGGAAGCGTGACACTACTGCTGCAGCTCGGGAGGAAAGCGCACGTGCATGCCCCCACTCGAGACGAGGCCTGACTCCCCTGGGGAGACTCAGAAGCACCCCAAGATCCATGGCAACACTGGAGAGGAATCCTCAGGTTCCGGCCCCGACTCCACACAAGGACTGAGGCCCCGGCTTGGACGGGAGAGGAATCCCGAGAGGTCCCCTAGCAACTCGCATGGGGACTGGCCTTTCCTGAGGCCACCAGAGCGGGTCCCTGAGGTCCCCGTCGTAACTCCAGAAGACCTGCCGCAACTCCAGAAAATCCAGGAGGTTCTCCCCTCCAGGCGAGATGAGGCCCATTTCCGCTGAGGCGTCTCGAGGCTGATCACACCTCCCCTCTGGAACTTCGAAAGGGTCCTTCACACCCTTGGTGCAAATCAAGAAGTTCCCCGACATACCCGTCTCCACTCGAGAGGAATCACGAGGGTCCCGCCCACATCCAGAGGAGCCCCGTTTCCGCCTCGTAGCTCGAGATGAGGGATCCTTTCCCCGCTTCGTCGGGAAAGAGTTCCAGGCGTTCCCGTCGCATCTCAAGAGGAGGCCCTCTCTACAGGAACGGCGAGAGGAACTCCAGGGTCGTGCCACCATTCCAAGAGTCCCCCAGATGTCTCAGTCCATTCCAGAGGAACCTCTTTCCCTTCACTGGCTCGTCTTTCACGCCGAGGATCGACTCACTCCAAGGTGGCACGTGGCACAGCCCTGTGGGAAAGCCTCGTGGGAAAGCCTCGAGGGACAGCCTCGAGGGAAAGCCACAGATCCCTTGATCCACGTGACAGGAAGCGTGACACTACTGCTGCAGCTCGGGAGGAAAGCGCACGTGCATGCCCCCAAACGAGACGAGGCCTGACTCCCCTGGGGAGACTCAGAAGCACCCCAAGATCCATGGCAACACTGGAGAGGAATCCTCAGGTTCCGGCCCCGACTCCACACAAGGACTGAGGCCCCGGCATGGACGGGAGAGGGATCCCGAGAGGTCCCCTAGCAACTCGCATGGGGACTGGCCTTTCCTGAGGCCACCAGAGCGGGTCCCTGAGGTCCCCGTCGTAACTCGAGAAGACCTGCCGCAACTGGAGAAAATCCAGGAGGTTCTCCCCTCCAGGCGAGATGAGGCCCATTTCCGCTGAGGCGTCTCGAGGCTGATCACACCTCCCCTCTGGAACTTCGAAAGGGTCCTTCACACCCTTGGTGCAAATCAAGAAGTTCCCCGACCTAGCCGTCTCCACTCGAGAGGAATCACGAGGGTCCCGCCCACATCCAGAGGAGCCCCGTTTCCGCCTCGTAGCTCGAGATGAGGGATCCTTTCCCTGCTTCGTCGAGAAAGAGTTCCCGGCGTTCCCGTCGCATCTCAAGAGGAGGCCCTCTCAACAGGAACGGCGAGAGGAACTCCAGGGTCGTGCCACCATTCCAAGAGTCCCCCAGATGTCTCAGTCCATTCCAGAGGAACCTCTTTTCCCTTCACCGGCTCGTCTTTCACGCCGAGGATCGACTCACACCAAGGTGGCACGTGGCACAGCCCTGTGGGAAAGCCTCGTGGGAAAGCCTCGAGGGACAGCCTCGAGGGAAAGCCACAGATCCCTTGATCCACGTGACAGGAAGCGTGACACTACTGCTGCAGCTCGGGAGGAAAGCGCACGTGCATGCCCCCACTCGAGACGAGGCCTGACTCCCCTGGGGAGACTCAGAAGCACCCCAAGATCCATGGCAACACTGGAGAGGAATCCTCAGGTTCCGACCCCGACTCCACACAAGGACTGAGGCCCCGGCATGGACGGGAGAGGAATCCCGAGAGGTCCCCTAGCAACTCGCATGGGGACTGGCCTTTCCTGAGGCCACCAGAGCGGGTCCCTGAGGTCCCCGTCGTAACTCGAGAAGACCTGCCGCAACTCGAGAAAATCCAGGAGGTTCTCCCCTCCAGGCGAGATGAGGCCCATTTCCGCTGAGGCGTCTCGAGGCTGATCACACCTCACCTCTGGAACTTCGAAAGTGTCCTTCACATCCTTGGTGCAAATCAAGAAGTTCCCCGACCTAGCCGTCTCCACTCGAGAGGAATCACGAGGGTCCCGCCCACATCCAGAGGAGCCCCGTTTCCGCCTCGTAGCTCGAGATGAGGGTTCCTTTCCCTGCTTCGTCAGGAAAGAGTTCCCGGAGTTCCCGTCGCATCTCAAGAGGAGGCCCTCTCAACAGGAACGGCGAGAGGAACTCCAGGGTCCTGCCACCATTCCAAGAGTCCCCCAGATGTCTCAGTCCATTCCAGAGGAACCTCTTTTCCCTTCACCGGCTCGTATTTCACGCTGAGGATCGACTCACAGCAAGGTGGCACGTGGCACAGCCCTGTGGGAAAGCCTCTTGGGAAAGCCTCGAGGGACAGCCTCGAGGGAAAGCCACAGATCCCTTGATCCACGTGACAGGAAGCGTGACACTACTGCTGCAGCTCGGGAGGAAAGAGCACGTGCATGCCCCCACTCGAGACGAGGCCTGACTCCCCTGGGGAGACTCAGAAGCACCCCAAGATCCATGGCAACACTGGAGAGGAATCCTCAGGTTCCGGCCCCGACTCCACACAAGGACTGAGGCCCCGGCATGGACGGGAGAGGAATCCCGAGAGGTCCCCTAGCAACTCGCATGGGGACTGGCCTTTCCTGAGGCCTCCAGAGCGGGTCCCTGAGGTCCCCGTCGTAACTCCAGAAGACCTGCCGCAACTCCAGAAAATCCAGGAGGTTCTCCCCTCCAGGCGAGATGAGGCCCATTTCCGCTGAGGCGTCTCGAGGCTGATCACACCTCACCTCTGGAACTTCGAAAGGCTCCTTCACACCCTTGGTGCAAATTAAGAAGTTCCCCGACCTAGCCGTCTCCACTCGAGAGGAATCACGAGGGTCCCGACCACATCCAGAGGAGCCCCGTTTCCGCCTCGTAGCTCGAGATGAGGGATCCTTTCCCTGCTTCGTCGGGAAAGAGTTCCCGGCCTTCCCGTCGCATCTCAAGAGGAGGCCCTCTCAACAGGAACGGCGAGAGGAACTCCAGGGTCCTGCCACCATTCCAAGAGTCCCCCAGATGTCTCAGTCCATTCCAGAGGAACCTCTTTTCCCTTCACCGGCTCGTCTTTCACGCCGAGGATCGACTCACACCAAGGTGGCACGTGGCACAGCCCTGTGGGAAAGCCTCGTGGGAAAGCCTAGAGGGACAGCCTCGAGGGAAAGCCACAGATCCCTTGATCCACGTGACAGGAAGCGTGACACTACTGCTGAAGCTCGGGAGGAAAGCGCACGTGCATGCCCCCAATCGAGACGAGGCCTGACTCCCCTGGGGAGACTCAGAAGCACCCCAAGATCCATGGCAACACTGGAGAGGAATCCTCAGGTTACGGCCCCGACTCCACACAAGGACTGAGGCCCCGGCATGGACGGGAGAGGAATCCCGAGAGGTCCCCTAGCAACTCGCATGGGGACTGGCCTTTCCTGAGGCCACCAGAGCAGGTCCCTGAGGTCCCCGTCGTAACTCGAGACGACCTGCCGCAACTCGAGAAAATCCAGGAGGTTCTCCCCTCCAGGCGAGATGAGGCCCATTTCCGCTGAGGCGTCTCGAGGCTGATCACACCTCACCTCTGGAACTTCGAAAGGGTCCTTCACACCCTTGGTGCAAATCAAGAAGTTCCCCGACCTAGCCGTCTCCACTCGAGAGGAATCACGAGGGTCCCGCCCACATCCAGAGGAGCCCCGTTTCCGCCTCGTAGCTCGAGATGAGGGATCCTTTCCCTGCTTCGTCGGGAAAGAGTTCCCGGCGTTCCCGTCGCATCTCAAGAGGAGGCCCTCTCAACAGGAACGGCGAGAGGAACTCCAGGGTCGTGCCACCATTCCAAGAGTCCCCCAGATGTCTCAGTCCATTCCAGAGGAACCTCTTTTCCCTTCACCGGCTCGTCTTTCACGCCGAGGATCGACTCACACCAAGGTGGCACGTGGCACAGCCCTGTGGGAAAGCCTCGTGGGAAAGCCTCGAGGGACAGCCTCGAGGGAAAGCCACAGATCCCTTGATCCACGTGACAGGAAGCGTGACACTACTGCTGCAGCTCGGGAGGAAAGCGCACGTGCATGCCCCCACTCGAGACGAGGCCTGACTCCCCTGGGGAGACTCAGAAGCACCCCAAGATCCATGGCAACACTGGAGAGGAATCCTCAGGTTCCGGCCCCGACTCCACACAAGGACTGAGGCCCCGGCATGGACGGGAGAGGAATCCCGAGAGGTCCCCTAGCAACTCGCATGGGGACTGGCCTTTCCTGAGGCCACCAGAGCGGGTCCCTGAGGTCCCCGTCGTAACTCGAGAAGACCTGCCGCAACTCGAGAAAATCCAGGAGGTTCTCCCCTCCAGGCGAGATGAGGCCCATTTCCGCTGAGGCGTCTCGAGGCTGATCACACCTCCCCTCTGGAACTTCGAAAGGGTCCTTCACACCCTTGGTGCAAATCAAGAAGTTCCCCGACATACCCGTCTCCACTCGAGAGGAATCACGAGGGTCCCGCCCACATCCAGAGGAGCCCCGTTTCCGCCTCGTAGCTCGAGATGAGGGATCCTTTCCCTGCTTCGTCGGGAAAGAGTTCCAGGCGTTCCCGTCGCATCTCAAGAGGAGGCCCTCTCTACAGGAACGGCGAGAGGAACTCCAGGGTCGTGCCACCATTCCAAGAGTCCCCCAGATGTCTCAGTCCATTCCAGAGGAACCTCTTTCCCTTCACTGGCTCGTCTTTCACGCCGAGGATCGACTCACTCCAAGGTGGCACGTGGCACAGCCCTGTGGGAAAGCCTCGTGGGAAAGCCTCGAGGGACAGCCTCGAGGGAAAGCCACAGATCCCTTGATCCACGTGACAGGAAGCGTGACACTACTGCTGAAGCTCGGGAGGAAAGCGCACGTGCATGCCCCCAATCGAGACGAGGCCTGACTCCCCTGGGGAGACTCAGAAGCACCCCAAGATCCATGGCAACACTGGAGAGGAATCCTCAGGTTACGGCCCCGACTCCACACAAGGACTGAGGCCCCGGCATGGACGGGAGAGGAATCCCGAGAGGTCCCCTAGCAACTCGCATGGGGACTGGCCTTTCCTGAGGCCACCAGAGCAGGTCCCTGAGGTCCCCGTCGTAACTCGAGACGACCTGCCGCAACTCGAGAAAATCCAGGAGGTTCTCCCCTCCAGGCGAGATGAGGCCCATTTCCGCTGAGGCGTCTCGAGGCTGATCACACCTCACCTCTGGAACTTCGAAAGGGTCCTTCACACCCTTGGTGCAAATCAAGAAGTTCCCCGACCTAGCCGTCTCCACTCGAGAGGAATCACGAGGGTCCCGCCCACATCCAGAAGAGCCCCGTTTCGGCCTCGTAGCTCGAGATGAGGGATCCTTTCCCTGCTTCGTCGGGAAAGAGATCCCGGCGTTCCCGTCGCATCTCAAGAGGAGGCCCTCTCTACAGGAACGGCGAGAGGAACTCCAGGGTCGTGCCACCATTCCAAGAGTCCCCCAGATGTCTCAGTCCATTCCAGAGGAACCTCTTTCCCTTCACTGGCTCGTCTTTCACGCCGAGGATCGACTCACACCAAGGTGGCACGTGGCACAGCCCTGTGGGAAAGCCTCGTGGGAAAGCCTCGAGGGACAGCCTCGAGGGAAAGCCACAGATCCCTTGATCCACGTGACAGGAAGCGTGACACTACTGCTGCAGCTCGGGAGGAAAGCGCACGTGCATGCCCCCTCTCGAGACGAGGCCTGACTCCCCTGGGGAGACTCAGAAGCACCCCAAGATCCATGGCAACACTGGAGAGGAATCCTCAGGTTCCGGCCCCGACTCCACACAAGGACTGAGGCCCCGGCATGGACGGGAGAGGAATCCCGAGAGGTCCCCTAGCAACTCGCATGGGGACTGGCCTTTCCTGAGGCCACCAGAGCGGGTCCCTGAGGTCCCCGTTGTAACTCGAGAAGACGTGCCACAACTCGAGAAAATCCAGGAGGTTCTCACCTCCAGGCGAGATGAGGCCCATTTCCGCTGAGGCGTCTCGAGGCTGATCACACCTCACCTCTGGAACTTCGAAAGTGTCCTTCACATCCTTGGTGCAAATCAAGAAGTTCCCCGACCTAGCCGTCTCCACTCGAGAGGAATCACGAGGGTCCCGCCCACATCCAGAGGAGCCCCGTTTCCGCCTCGTAGCTCGAGATGAGGGTTCCTTTCCCTGCTTCGTCAGGAAAGAGTTCCCGGAGTTCCCGTCGCATCTCAAGAGGAGGCCCTCTCAACAGGAACGGCGAGAGGAACTCCAGGGTCCTGCCACCATTCCAAGAGTCCCCCAGATGTCTCAGTCCATTCCAGAGGAACCTCTTTTCCCTTCACCGGCTCGTATTTCACGCTGAGGATCGACTCACAGCAAGGTGGCACGTGGCACAGCCCTGTGGGAAAGCCTCTTGGGAAAGCCTCGAGGGACAGCCTCGAGGGAAAGCCACAGATCCCTTGATCCACGTGACAGGAAGCGTAACACTACTGCTGCAGCTCGGGAGGAAAGAGCACGTGCATGCCCCCACTCGAGACGAGGCCTGACTCCCCTGGGGAGACTCAGAAGCACCCCAAGATCCATGGCAACACGGGAGAGGAATCCTCAGGTTCCGGCCCCGACTCCACACAAGGACTGAGGCCCCGGCATGGACGGGAGAGGAATCCCGAGAGGTCCCCTAGCCACTCGCATGGGGACTGGCCTTTCCTGAGGCCACCAGAGCGGGTCCCTGAGGTCCCCGTCGTAACTCCAGAAGACCTGCCGCAACTCCAGAAAATCCAGGAGGTTCTCCCCTCCAGGCGAGATGAGGCCCATTTCCGCTGAGGCGTCTCGAGGCTGATCACACCTCACCTCTGGAACTTCGAAAGGCTCCTTCACACCCTTGGTGCAAATTAAGAAGTTCCCCGACCTAGCCGTCTCCACTCGAGAGGAATCACGAGGGTCCCGCCCACATCCAGAGGAGCCCCGTTTCCGCCTCGTAGCTCGAGATGAGGGATCCTTTCCCTGCTTCGTCGGGAAAGAGTTCCCGGCCTTCCCGTCGCATCTCAAGAGGAGGCCCTCTCAACAGGAACGGCGAGAGGAACTCCAGGGTCGTGCCACCATTCCAAGAGTCCCCCAGATGTCTCAGTCCATTCCAGAGGAACCTCTTTTCCCTTCACCGGCTCGTCTTTCACGCCGAGGATCGACTCACACCAAGGTGGCACGTGGCACAGCCCTGTGGGAAAGCCTCGTGGGAAAGCCTCGAGGGACAGCCTCGAGGGAAAGCCACAGATCCCTTGATCCACGTGACAGGAAGCGTGACACTACTGCTGCAGCTCGGGAGGAAAGCGCACGTGCATGCCCCCACTCGAGACGAGGCCTGACTCCCCTGGGGAGACTCAGAAGCACCCCAAGATCCATGGCAACACTGGAGAGGAATCCTCAGGTTCCGGCCCCGACTCCACACAAGGACTGAGGCCCCGGCATGGACGGGAGAGGAATCCCGAGAGGTCCCCTAGCAACTCGCATGGGGACTGGCCTTTCCTGAGGCCACCAGAGCGGGTCCCTGAGGTCCCCGTCGTAACTCGAGAAGACCTGCCGCAACTCGAGAAAATCCAGGAGGTTCTCCCCTCCAGGCGAGATGAGGCCCATTTCCGCTGAGGCGTCACGAGGCTCATCACACCTCCCCTCTGGAACTTCGAAAGGGTCCTTCACACCCTTGGTGCAAATCAAGAAGTTCCCCGACATACCCGTCTCAACTCGAGAGGAATCACGAGGGTCCCGCCCACATCCAGAGGAGCCCCGTTTCGGCCTCGTAGCTCGAGATGAGGGATCCTTTCCCTGCTTCGTCGGGAAAGAGTTCCCGGCGTTCCCGTCGCATCTCAAGAGGAGGCCCTCTCTACAGGAACGGCGAGAGGAACTCCAGGGTCGTGCCACCATTCCAAGAGTCCCCCAGATGTCTCAGTCCATTCCAGAGGAACCTCTTTCCCTTCACTGGCTCGTCTTTCACGCCGAGGATCGACTCACACCAAGGTGGCACGTGGCACAGCCCTGTGGGAAAGCCTCGTGGGAAAGCCTCGAGGGACAGACTCGAGGGAAAGCCACAGATCCCTTGATCCACGTGACAGGAAGCGTGACACTACTGCTGCAGCTCGGGAGGAAAGCGCACGTGCATGCCCCCAAACGAGACAAGGCCTGACTCCCCTGGGGAGACTCAGAAGCACCCCAAGATCCATGGCAACACTGGAGAGGAATCCTCAGGTTCCGGCCCCGACTCCACACAAGGACTGAGGCCCCGGCATGGACGGGAGAGGAATCCCGAGAGGTCCCCTAGCAACTCGCATGGGGACTGGCCTTTCCTGAGGCCACCAGAGCGTGTCCCTGAGGTCCCCGTCGTAACTCGAGAAGACCTGCCGCAACTCGAGAAAATCCAGGAGGTTCTTCCCTCCAGGCGAGATGAGGCCCATTTCCGCTGAGGCGTCTCGAGGCTGATCACACCTCACCTCTGGAACTTCGAAAGGGTCCTTCACACCCTTGGTGCAAATCAAGAAGTTCCCCGACCTAGCCGTCTCCTCTCGAGAGGAATCACGAGGGTCCCGCCCACATCCAGAGGAGCCCCGTTTCCGCCTCGTAGCTCGAGATGAGGGATCCTTTCCCTGCTTCGTCGGGAAAGATTTCCCGGCGTTCCCGTCGCATCTCAAGTGGAGGCAGTCTCAACAGGAACGGCGAGAGGAACTCCAGGGTCGAGCCAGCATTCCAAGAGTCCCCCAGATGTCACAGTCCATTCCAGAGGAACCTCTTTTCCCTTCACCGGCTCGTATTTCACGCCGAGGATCGACTCACAGCAAGGTGGCACGTGGCACAGCCCTGTGGGAAAGCCTCTTGGGAAAGCCTCGAGGGACAGCCTCGAGGGAAAGCCACAGATCCCTTGATCCACGTGACAGGAAGCGTGACACTACTGCTGCAGCACGGGAGGAAAGCGCCCGTGCATGCCCCCACTCGAGACGAGGCCTGACTCCCCTGGGGAGACTCAGAAGCACCCCAAGATCCATGGCAACACTGGAGAGGAATCCTCAGGTTCCGGCCCCGACTCCACACAAGGACTGAGGCCCCGGCATGGACGGGAGAGGAATCCCGAGAGGTCCCCTAGCAACTCGCATGGGGACTGGCCTTTCCTGAGGCCACCAGAGCGGGTCCCTGAGGTCCCCGTTGTAACTCGAGAAGACGTGCCACAACTCGAGAAAATCCAGGAGGTTCTCACCTCCAGGCGAGATGAGGCCCATTTCCGCTGAGGCGTCTCGAGGCTGATCACACCTCACCTCTGGAACTTCGAAAGTGTCCTTCACATCCTTGGTGCAAATCAAGAAGTTCCCCGACCTAGCCGTCTCCACTCGAGAGGAATCACGAGGGTCCCGCCCACATCCAGAGGAGCCCCGTTTCCGCCTCGTAGCTCGAGATGAGGGTTCCTTTCCCTGCTTCGTCAGGAAAGAGTTCCCGGAGTTCCCGTCGCATCTCAAGAGGAGGCCCTCTCAACAGGAACGGCGAGAGGAACTCCAGGGTCCTGCCACCATTCCAAGAGTCCCCCAGATGTCTCAGTCCATTCCAGAGGAACCTCTTTTCCCTTCACCGGCTCGTATTTCACGCTGAGGATCGACTCACAGCAAGGTGGCACGTGGCACAGCCCTGTGGGAAAGCCTCTTGGGAAAGCCTCGAGGGACAGCCTCGAGGGAAAGCCACAGATCCCTTGATCCACGTGACAGGAAGCGTAACACTACTGCTGCAGCTTGGGAGGAAAGAGCACGTGCATGCCCCCACTCGAGACGAGGCCTGACTCCCCTGGGGAGACTCAGAAGCACCCCAAGATCCATGGCAACACTGGAGAGGAATCCTCAGGTTCCGGCCCCGACTCCACACAAGGACTGAGGCCCCGGCATGGACGGGAGAGGAATCCCGAGAGGTCCCCTAGCCACTCGCATGGGGACTGGCCTTTCCTGAGGCCACCAGAGCGGGTCCCTGAGGTCCCCGTCGTAACTCCAGAAGACCTGCCGCAACTCCAGAAAATCCAGGAGGTTCTCCCCTCCAGGCGAGATGAGGCCCATTTCCGCTGAGGCGTCTCGAGGCTGATCACACCTCACCTCTGGAACTTCGAAAGTGTCCTTCACATCCTTGGTGCAAATCAAGAAGTTCCCCGACCTAGCCGTCTCCACTCGAGAGGAATCACGAGGGTCCCGCCCACATCCAGAGGAGCCCCGTTTCCGCCTCGTAGCTCGAGATGAGGGTTCCTTTCCCTGCTTCGTCAGGAAAGAGTTCCCGGAGTTCCCGTCGCATCTCAAGAGGAGGCCCTCTCAACAGGAACGGCGAGAGGAACTCCAGGGTCCTGCCACCATTCCAAGAGTCCCCCAGATGTCTCAGTCCATTCCAGAGGAACCTCTTTTCCCTTCACCGGCTCGTATTTCACGCCGAGGATCGACTCACAGCAAGGTGGCACGTGGCACAGCCCTGTGGGAAAGCCTCTTGGGAAAGCCTCGAGGGACAGCCTCGAGGGAAAGCCACAGATCCCTTGATCCACGTGACAGGAAGCGTAACACTACTGCTGCAGCTCGGGAGGAAAGAGCACGTGCATGCCCCCACTCGAGACGAGGCCTGACTCCCCTGGGGAGACTCAGAAGCACCCCAAGATCCATGGCAACACTGGAGAGGAATCCTCAGGTTCCGGCCCCGACTCCACACAAGGACTGAGGCCCCGGCATGGACGGGAGAGGAATCCCGAGAGGTCCCCTAGCCACTCGCATGGGGACTGGCCTTTCCTGAGGCCACCAGAGCGGGTCCCTGAGGTCCCCGTCGTAACTCCAGAAGACCTGCCGCAACTCCAGAAAATCCAGGAGGTTCTCCCCTCCAGGCGAGATGAGGCCCATTTCCGCTGAGGCGTCTCGAGGCTGATCACACCTCACCTCTGGAACTTCGAAAGGGTCCTTCACACCCTTGGTGCAAATCAAGAAGTTCCCCGACCTAGCCGTCTCCACTCGAGAGGAATCACGAGGGTCCCGCCCACATCCAGAGGAGCCCCGTTTCCGCCTCGTAGCTCGAGATGAGGGATCCTTTCCCTGCTTCGTCGGGAAAGAGTTCCCGGCGTTCCCGTCGCATCTCAAGAGGAGGCCCTCTCAACAGGAACGGCGAGAGGAACTCCAGGGTCGTGCCACCATTCCAAGAGTCCCCCAGATGTCTCAGTCCATTCCAGAGGAACCTCTTTTCCCTTCACCGGCTCGTCTTTCACGCCGAGGATCGACTCACACCAAGGTGGCACGTGGCACAGCCCTGTGGGAAAGCCTCGTGGGAAAGCCTCGAGGGACAGCCTCGAGGGAAAGCCACAGATCCCTTGATCCACGTGACAGGAAGCGTGACACTACTGCTGCAGCTCGGGAGGAAAGCGCACGTGCATGCCCCCACTCGAGACGAGGCCTGACTCCCCTGGGGAGACTCAGAAGCACCCCAAGATCCATGGCAACACTGGAGAGGAATCCTCAGGTTCCGGCCCCGACTCCACACAAGGACTGAGGCCCCGGCATGGACGGGAGAGGAATCCCGAGAGGTCCCCTAGCAACTCGCATGGGGACTGGCCTTTCCTGAGGCCACCAGAGCGGGTCCCTGAGGTCCCCGTCGTAACTCGAGAAGACCTGCCGCAACTCGAGAAAATCCAGGAGGTTCTTCCCTCCAGGCGAGATGAGGCCCATTTCCGCTGAGGCGTCTCGAGGCTGATCACACCTCACCTCTGGAACTTCGAAAGGGTCCTTCACACCCTTGGTGCAAATCAAGAAGTTCCCCGACCTAGCCGTCTCCACTCGAGAGGAATCACGAGGGTCCCGCCCACATCCAGAGGAGCCCCGTTTCCGCCTCGTAGCTCGAGATGAGGGTTCCTTTCCCTGCTTCGTCAGGAAAGAGTTCCCGGAGTTCCCGTCGCATCTCAAGAGGAGGCCCTCTCAACAGGAACGGCGAGAGGAACTCCAGGGTCCTGCCACCATTCCAAGAGTCCCCCAGATGTCTCAGTCCATTCCAGAGGAACCTCTTTTCCCTTCACCGGCTCGTATTTCACGCTGAGGATCGACTCACAGCAAGGTGGCACGTGGCACAGACCTGTGGGAAAGCCTCTTGGGAAAGCCTCGAGGGACAGCCTCGAGGGAAAGCCACAGATCCCTTGATCCACGTGACAGGAAGCGTAACACTACTGCTGCAGCTTGGGAGGAAAGAGCACGTGCATGCCCCCACTCGAGACGAGGCCTGACTCCCCTGGGGAGACTCAGAAGCACCCCAAGATCCATGGCAACACTGGAGAGGAATCCTCAGGTTCCGGCCCCGACTCCACACAAGGACTGAGGCCCCGGCATGGACGGGAGAGGAATCCCGAGAGGTCCCCTAGCCACTCGCATGGGGACTGGCCTTTCCTGAGGCCACCAGAGCGGGTCCCTGAGGTCCCCGTCGTAACTCCAGAAGACCTGCCGCAACTCCAGAAAATCCAGGAGGTTCTCCCCTCCAGGCGAGATGAGGCCCATTTCCGCTGAGGCGTCTCGAGGCTGATCACACCTCACCTCTGGAACTTCGAAAGTGTCCTTCACATCCTTGGTGCAAATCAAGAAGTTCCCCGACCTAGCCGTCTCCACTCGAGAGGAATCACGAGGGTCCCGCCCACATCCAGAGGAGCCCCGTTTCCGCCTCGTAGCTCGAGATGAGGGTTCCTTTCCCTGCTTCGTCAGGAAAGAGTTCCCGGAGTTCCCGTCGCATCTCAAGAGGAGGCCCTCTCAACAGGAACGGCGAGAGGAACTCCAGGGTCCTGCCACCATTCCAAGAGTCCCCCAGATGTCTCAGTCCATTCCAGAGGAACCTCTTTTCCCTTCACCGGCTCGTATTTCACGCCGAGGATCGACTCACAGCAAGGTGGCACGTGGCACAGCCCTGTGGGAAAGCCTCTTGGGAAAGCCTCGAGGGACAGCCTCGAGGGAAAGCCACAGATCCCTTGATCCACGTGACAGGAAGCGTAACACTACTGCTGCAGCTCGGGAGGAAAGAGCACGTGCATGCCCCCACTCGAGACGAGGCCTGACTCCCCTGGGGAGACTCAGAAGCACCCCAAGATCCATGGCAACACTGGAGAGGAATCCTCAGGTTCCGGCCCCGACTCCACACAAGGACTGAGGCCCCGGCATGGACGGGAGAGGAATCCCGAGAGGTCCCCTAGCCACTCGCATGGGGACTGGCCTTTCCTGAGGCCACCAGAGCGGGTCCCTGAGGTCCCCGTCGTAACTCCAGAAGACCTGCCGCAACTCCAGAAAATCCAGGAGGTTCTCCCCTCCAGGCGAGATGAGGCCCATTTCCGCTGAGGCGTCTCGAGGCTGATCACACCTCACCTCTGGAACTTCGAAAGGGTCCTTCACACCCTTGGTGCAAATCAAGAAGTTCCCCGACCTAGCCGTCTCCACTCGAGAGGAATCACGAGGGTCCCGCCCACATCCAGAGGAGCCCCGTTTCCGCCTCGTAGCTCGAGATGAGGGATCCTTTCCCTGCTTCGTCGGGAAAGAGTTCCCGGCGTTCCCGTCGCATCTCAAGAGGAGGCCCTCTCAACAGGAACGGCGAGAGGAACTCCAGGGTCGTGCCACCATTCCAAGAGTCCCCCAGATGTCTCAGTCCATTCCAGAGGAACCTCTTTTCCCTTCACCGGCTCGTCTTTCACGCCGAGGATCGACTCACACCAAGGTGGCACGTGGCACAGCCCTGTGGGAAAGCCTCGTGGGAAAGCCTCGAGGGACAGCCTCGAGGGAAAGCCACAGATCCCTTGATCCACGTGACAGGAAGCGTGACACTACTGCTGCAGCTCGGGAGGAAAGCGCACGTGCATGCCCCCACTCGAGACGAGGCCTGACTCCCCTGGGGAGACTCAGAAGCACCCCAAGATCCATGGCAACACTGGAGAGGAATCCTCAGGTTCCGGCCCCGACTCCACACAAGGACTGAGGCCCCGGCATGGACGGGAGAGGAATCCCGAGAGGTCCCCTAGCAACTCGCATGGGGACTGGCCTTTCCTGAGGCCACCAGAGCGGGTCCCTGAGGTCCCCGTCGTAACTCGAGAAGACCTGCCGCAACTCGAGAAAATCCAGGAGGTTCTTCCCTCCAGGCGAGATGAGGCCCATTTCCGCTGAGGCGTCTCGAGGCTGATCACACCTCACCTCTGGAACTTCGAAAGGGTCCTTCACACCCTTGGTGCAAATCAAGAAGTTCCCCGACCTAGCCGTCTCCACTCGAGAGGAATCACGAGGGTCCCGCCCACATCCAGAGGAGCCCCGTTTCCGCCTCGTAGCTCGAGATGAGGGATCCTTTCCCTGCTTCGTCGGGAAAGATTTCCCGGCGTTCCCGTCGCATCTCAAGTGGAGGCCCTCTCAACAGGAACGGCGAGAGGAACTCCAGGGTCGAGCCAGCATTCCAAGAGTCCCCCAGATGTCTCAGTCCATTCCAGAGGAACCTCTTTTCCCTTCACCGGCTCGTATTTCACGCCGAGGATCGACTCACAGCAAGGTGGCACGTGGCACAGCCCTGTGGGAAAGCCTCTTGGGAAAGCCTCGAGGGACAGCCTCGAGGGAAAGCCACAGATCCCTTGATCCACGTGACAGGAAGCGTAACACTACTGCTGCAGCACGGGAGGAAAGCGCACGTGCATGCCCCCACTCGAGACGAGGCCTGACTCCCCTGGGGAGACTCAGAAGCACCCCAAGATCCATGGCAACACTGGAGAGGAATCCTCAGGTTACGGCCCCGACTCCACACAAGGACTGAGGCCCCGGCATGGACGGGAGAGGAATCCCGAGAGGTCCCCTAGCAACTCGCATGGGGACTGGCCTTTCCTGAGGCCACCAGAGCGGGTCCCTGAGGTCCCCGTTGTAACTCGAGAAGACGTGCCACAACTCGAGAAAATCCAGGAGGTTCTCACCTCCAGGCGAGATGAGGCCCATTTCCGCTGAGGCGTCTCGAGGCTGATCACACCTCACCTCTGGAACTTCGAAAGTGTCCTTCACATCCTTGGTGCAAATCAAGAAGTTCCCCGACCTAGCCGTCTCCACTCGAGAGGAATCACGAGGGTCCCGCCCACATCCAGAGGAGCCCCGTTTCCGCCTCGTAGCTCGAGATGAGGGTTCCTTTCCCTGCTTCGTCAGGAAAGAGTTCCCGGAGTTCCCGTCGCATCTCAAGAGGAGGCCCTCTCAACAGGAACGGCGAGAGGAACTCCAGGGTCCTGCCACCATTCCAAGAGTCCCCCAGATGTCTCAGTCCATTCCAGAGGAACCTCTTTTCCCTTCACCGGCTCGTATTTCACGCTGAGGATCGACTCACAGCAAGGTGGCACGTGGCACAGCCCTGTGGGAAAGCCTCTTGGGAAAGCCTCGAGGGACAGCCTCGAGGGAAAGCCACAGATCCCTTCATCCACGTGACAGGAAGCGTAACACTACTGCTGCAGCTCGGGAGGAAAGAGCACGTGCATGCCCCCACTCGAGACGAGGCCTGACTCCCCTGGGGAGACTCAGAAGCACCCCAAGATCCATGGCAACACTGGAGAGGAATCCTCAGGTTCCGGCCCCGACTCCACACAAGGACTGAGGCCCCGGCATGGACGGGAGAGGAATCCCGAGAGGTCCCCTAGCAACTCGCATGGGGACTGGCCTTTCCTGAGGCCACCAGAGCGGGTCCCTGAGGTCCCCGTCGTAACTCCAGAAGACCTGCCGCAACTCCAGAAAATCCAGGAGGTTCTCCCCTCCAGGCGAGATGAGGCCCATTTCCGCTGAGGCGTCTCGAGGCTGATCACACCTCACCTCTGGAACTTCGAAAGGCTCCTTCACACCCTTGGTGCAAATTAAGAAGTTCCCCGACCTAGCCGTCTCCACTCGAGAGGAATCACGAGGGTCCCGCCCACATCCAGAGGAGCCCCGTTTCCGCCTCGTAGCTCGAGATGAGGGATCCTTTCCCTGCTTCGTCGGGAAAGAGTTCCCGGCCTTCCCGTCGCATCTCAAGAGGAGGCCCTCTCAACAGGAACGGCGAGAGGAACTCCAGGGTCCTGCCACCATTCCAAGAGTCCCCCAGATGTCTCAGTCCATTCCAGAGGAACCTCTTTTCCCTTCACCGGCTCGTCTTTCACGCCGAGGATCGACTCACACCAAGGTGGCACGTGGCACAGCCCTGTGGGAAAGCCTCGTGGGAAAGCCTAGAGGGACAGCCTCGAGGGAAAGCCACAGATCCCTTGATCCACGTGACAGGAAGCGTGACACTACTGCTGAAGCTCGGGAGGAAAGCGCACGTGCATGCCCCCAATCGAGACGAGGCCTGACTCCCCTGGGGAGACTCAGAAGCACCCCAAGATCCATGGCAACACTGGAGAGGAATCCTCAGGTTACGGCCCCGACTCCACACAAGGACTGAGGCCCCGGCATGGACGGGAGAGGAATCCCGAGAGGTCCCTTAGCAACTCGCATGGGGACTGGCCTTTCCTGAGGCCACCAGAACAGGTCCCTGAGGTCCCCGTCGTAACTCGAGACGACCTGCCGCAACTCGAGAAAATCCAGGAGGTTCTCCCCTCCAGGCGAGATGAGGCCCATTTCCGCTGAGGCGTCTCGAGGCTGATCACACCTCACCTCTGGAACTTCGAAAGGGTCCTTCACACCCTTGGTGCAAATCAAGAAGTTCCCCGACCTAGCCGTCTCCACTCGAGAGGAATCACGAGGGTCCCGCCCACATCCAGTGGATCCCCGTTTCCGCCTCGTAGCTCGAGATGAGGGATCCTTTCCCTGCTTCGTCGGGAAAGAGTTCCCGGCGTTCCCGTCGCATCTCAAGAGGAGGCCCTCTCAACAGGAACGGCGAGAGGAACTCCAGGGTCGTGCCACCATTCCAAGAGTCCCCCAGATGTCTCAGTCCATTCCAGAGGAACCTCTTTTCCCTTCACCGGCTCGTCTTTCACGCCGAGGATCGACTCACACCAAGGTGACACGTGGCACAGCCCTGTGGGAAAGCCTCGTGGGAAAGCCTCGAGGGACAGCCTCGAGGGAAAGCCACAGATCCCTTGATCCACGTGACAGGAAGCGTGACACTACTGCTGCAGCTCGGGAGGAAAGCGCACGTGCATGCCCCCACTCGAGACGAGGCCTGACTCCCCTGGGGAGACTCAGAAGCACCCCAAGATCCATGGCAACACTGGAGAGGAATCCTCAGGTTCCGGCCCCGACTCCACACAAGGACTGAGGCCCCGGCATGGACGGGAGAGGAATCCCGAGAGGTCCCCTAGCAACTCGCATGGGGACTGGCCTTTCCTGAGGCCACCAGAGCGGGTCCCTGAGGTCCCCGTCGTAACTCGAGAAGACCTGCCGCAACTCGAGAAAATCCAGGAGGTTCTCCCCTCCAGGCGAGATGAGGCCCATTTCCGCTGAGGCGTCTCGAGGCTGATCACACCTCCCCTCTGGAACTTCGAAAGGGTCCTTCACACCCTTGGTGCAAATCAAGAAGTTCCCCGACATACCCGTCTCCACTCGAGAGGAATCACGAGGGTCCCGCCCACATCCAGAGGAGCCCCGTCTCCGCCTCGTAGCTCGAGATGAGGGATCCTTTCCCTGCTTCGTCGGGAAAGAGTTCCAGGCGTTCCCGTCGCATCTCAAGAGGAGGCCCTCTCTACAGGAACGGCGAGAGGAACTCCAGGGTCGTGCCACCATTCCAAGAGTCCCCCAGATGTCTCAGTCCATTCCAGAGGAACCTCTTTCCCTTCACTGGCTCGTCTTTCACGCCGAGGATCGACTCACTCCAAGGTGGCACGTGGCACAGCCCTGTGGGAAAGCCTCGTGGGAAAGCCTCGAGGGACAGCCTCGAGGGAAAGCCACAGATCCCTTGATCCACGTGACAGGAAGCGTGACACTACTGCTGCAGCTCGGGAGGAAAGCGCACGTGCATGCCCCCAAACGAGACGAGGCCTGACTCCCCTGGGGAGACTCAGAAGCACCCCAAGATCCATGGCAACACTGGAGAGGAATCCTCAGGTTCCGGCCCCGACTCCACACAAGGACTGAGGCCCCGGCATGGACGGGAGAGGGATCCCGAGAGGTCCCCTAGCAACTCGCATGGGGACTGGCCTTTCCTGAGGCCACCAGAGCGGGTCCCTGAGGTCCCCGTCGTAACTCGAGAAGACCTGCCGCAACTGGAGAAAATCCAGGAGGTTCTCCCCTCCAGGCGAGATGAGGCCCATTTCCGCTGAGGCGTCTCGAGGCTGATCACACCTCACCTCTGGAACTTCGAAAGGGTCCTTCACACCCTTGGTGCAAATCAAGAAGTTCCCCGACCTAGCCGTCTCCACTCGAGAGGAATCACGAGGGTCCCGCCCACATCCAGAGGAGCCCCGTTTCCGCCTCGTAGCTCGAGATGAGGGATCCTTTCCCTGCTTCGTCGAGAAAGAGTTCCCGGCGTTCCCGTCGCATCTCAAGAGGAGGCCCTCTCAACAGGAACGGCGAGAGGAACTCCAGGGTCGTGCCACCATTCCAAGAGTCCCCCAGATGTCTCAGTCCATTCCAGAGGAACCTCTTTCCCTTCACTGGCTCGTCTTTCACGCCGAGGATCGACTCACTCCAAGGTGGCACGTGGCACAGCCCTGTGGGAAAGCCTCGTGGGAAAGCCTCGAGGGACAGCCTCGAGGGAAAGCCACAGATCCCTTGATCCACGTGACAGGAAGCGTGACACTACTGCTGCAGCTCGGGAGGAAAGCGCACGTGCATGCCCCCAAACGAGACGAGGCCTGACTCCCCTGGGGAGACTCAGAAGCACCCCAAGATCCATGGCAACACTGGAGAGGAATCCTCAGGTTCCGGCCCCGACTCCACACAAGGACTGAGGCCCCGGCATGGACGGGAGAGGAATCCCGAGAGGTCCCCTAGCAACTCGCATGGGGACTGGCCTTTCCTGAGGCCACCAGAGCGGGTCCCTGAGGTCCCCGTCGTAACTCGAGAAGACCTGCCGCAACTCGAGAAAATCCAGGAGGTTCTTCCCTCCAGGCGAGATGAGGCCCATTTCCGCTGAGGCGTCTCGAGGCTGATCACACCTCACCTCTGGAACTTCGAAAGGGTCCTTCACACCCTTGGTGCAAATCAAGAAGTTCCCCGACCTAGCCGTCTCCACTCGAGAGGAATCACGAGGGTCCCGCCCACATCCAGAGGAGCCCCGTTTCCGCCTCGTAGCTCGAGATGAGGGATCCTTTCCCTGCTTCGTCGGGAAAGATTTCCCGGCGTTCCCGTCGCATCTCAAGTGGAGGCCCTCTCAACAGGAACGGCGAGAGGAACTCCAGGGTCGAGCCAGCATTCCAAGAGTCCCCCAGATGTCTCAGTCCATTCCAGAGGAACCTCTTTTCCCTTCACCGGCTCGTATTTCACGCCGAGGATCGACTCACAGCAAGGTGGCACGTGGCACAGCCCTGTGGGAAAGCCTCTTGGGAAAGCCTCGAGGGACAGCCTCGAGGGAAAGCCACAGATCCCTTGATCCACGTGACAGGAAGCGTGACACTACTGCTGCAGCACGGGAGGAAAGCGCACGTGCATGCCCCCACTCGAGACGAGGCCTGACTCCCCTGGGGAGACTCAGAAGCACCCCAAGATCCATGGCAACACTGGAGAGGAATCCTCAGGTTCCGGCCCCGACTCCACACAAGGACTGAGGCCCCGGCATGGACGGGAGAGGAATCCCGAGAGGTCCCCTAGCAACTCGCATGGGGACTGGCCTTTCCTGAGGCCACCAGAGCGGGTCCCTGAGGTCCCCGTCGTAACTCGAGAAGACCTGCCGCAACTCGAGAAAATCCAGGAGGTTCTTCCCTCCAGGCGAGATGAGGCCCATTTCCGCTGAGGTGTCTCGAGGCTGATCACACCTCACCTCTGGAACTTCGAAAGGGTCCTTCACACCCTTGGTGCAAATCAAGAAGTTCCCCGACCTAGCCGTCTCCACTCGAGAGGAATCACGAGGGTCCCGCCCACATCCAGAGGAGCCCCGTTTCCGCCTCGTAGCTCGAGATGAGGGATCCTTTCCCTGCTTCGTCGGGAAAGATTTCCCGGCGTTCCCGTCGCATCTCAAGTGGAGGCCCTCTCAACAGGAACGGCGAGAGGAACTCCAGGGTCGAGCCAGCATTCCAAGAGTCCCCCAGATGTCTCAGTCCATTCCAGAGGAACCTCTTTTCCCTTCACCGGCTCGTATTTCACGCCGAGGATCGACTCACAGCAAGGTGGCACGTGGCACAGCCCTGTGGGAAAGCCTCGTGGGAAAGCCTCGAGGGACAGCCTCGAGGGAAAGCCACAGATCCCTTGATCCACGTGACAGGAAGCGTGACACTACTGCTGCAGCACGGGAGGAAAGCGCACGTGCATGCCCCCACTCGAGACGAGGCCTGACTCCCCTGGGGAGACTCAGAAGCACCCCAAGATCCATGGCAACACTGGAGAGGAATCCTCAGGTTACGGCCCCGACTCCACACAAGGACTGAGGCCCCGGCATGGACGGGAGAGGAATCCCGAGAGGTCCCCTAGCAACTCGCATGGGGACTGGCCTTTCCTGAGGCCACCAGAGCGGGTCCCTGAGGTCCCCGTTGTAACTCGAGAAGACGTGCCACAACTCGAGAAAATCCAGGATGTTCTCACCTCCAGGCGAGATGAGGCCCATTTCCGCTGAGGCGTCTCGAGGCTGATCACACCTCACCTCTGGAACTTCGAAAGTGTCCTTCACATCCTTGGTGCAAATCAAGAAGTTCCCCGACCTAGCCGTCTCCACTCGAGAGGAATCACGAGGGTCCCGCCCACATCCAGAGGAGCCCCGTTTCCGCCTCGTAGCTCGAGATGAGGGTTCCTTTCCCTGCTTCGTCAGGAAAGAGTTCCCGGAGTTCCCGTCGCATCTCAAGAGGAGGCCCTCTCAACAGGAACGGCGAGAGGAACTCCAGGGTCCTGCCACCATTCCAAGAGTCCCCCAGATGTCTCAGTCCATTCCAGAGGAACCTCTTTTCCCTTCACCGGCTCGTATTTCACGCTGAGGATCGACTCACAGCAAGGTGGCACGTGGCACAGCCCTGTGGGAAAGCCTCTTGGGAAAGCCTCGAGGGACAGCCTCGAGGGAAAGCCACAGATCCCTTGATCCACGTGACAGGAAGCGTAACACTACTGCTGCAGCTCGGGAGGAAAGAGCACGTGCATGCCCCCACTCGAGACGAGGCCTGACTCCCCTGGGGAGACTCAGAAGCACCCCAAGATCCATGGCAACACTGGAGAGGAATCCTCAGGTTCCGGCCCCGACTCCACACAAGGACTGAGGCCCCGGCATGGACGGGAGAGGAATCCCGAGAGGTCCCCTAGCCACTCGCATGGGGACTGGCCTTTCCTGAGGCCACCAGAGCGGGTCCCTGAGGTCCCCGTCGTAACTCCAGAAGACCTGCCGCAACTCCAGAAAATCCAGGAGGTTCTCCCCTCCAGGCGAGATGAGGCCCATTTCCGCTGAGGCGTCTCGAGGCTGATCACACCTCACCTCTGGAACTTCGAAAGGCTCCTTCACACCCTTGGTGCAAATTAAGAAGTTCCCCGACCTAGCCGTCTCCACTCGAGAGGAATCACGAGGGTCCCGCCCACATCCAGAGGAGCCCCGTTTCCGCCTCGTAGCTCGAGATGAGGGATCCTTTCCCTGCTTCTTCGGGAAAGAGTTCCCGGCCTTCCCGTCGCATCTCAAGAGGAGGCCCTCTCAACAGGAACGGCGAGAGGAACTCCAGGGTCCTGCCACCATTCCAAGAGTCCCCCAGATGTCTCAGTCCATTCCAGAGGATCCTCTTTTCCCTTCACCGGCTCATCTTTCACGCCGAGGATCGACTCACACCAAGGTGGCACGTGGCACAGCCCTGTGGGAAAGCCTCGTGGGAAAGCCTAGAGGGACAGCCTCGAGGGAAAGCCACAGATCCCTTGATCCACGTGACAGGAAGCGTGACACTACTGCTGAAGCTCGGGAGGAAAGCGCACGTGCATGCCCCCAATCGAGACGAGGCCTGACTCCCCTGGGGAGACTCAGAAGCACCCCAAGATCCATGGCAACACTGGAGAGGAATCCTCAGGTTACGGCCCCGACTCCACACAAGGACTGAGGCCCCGGCATGGACGGGAGAGGAATCCCGAGAGGTCCCCTAGCAACTCGCATGGGGACTGGCCTTTCCTGAGGCCACCAGAGCAGGTCCCTGAGGTCCCCGTCGTAACTCGAGACGACCTGCCGCAACTCGAGAAAATCCAGGAGGTTCTCCCCTCCAGGCGAGATGAGGCCCATTTCCGCTGAGGCGTCTCGAGGCTGATCACACCTCACCTCTGGAACTTCGAAAGGGTCCTTCACACCCTTGGTGCAAATCAAGAAGTTCCCCGACCTAGCCGTCTCCACTCGAGAGGAATCACGAGGGTCCCGCCCACATCCAGAGGAGCCCCGTTTCCGCCTCGTAGCTCGAGATGAGGGATCCTTTCCCTGCTTCGTCGGGAAAGAGTTCCCGGCGTTCCCGTCGCATCTCAAGAGGAGGCCCTCTCAACAGGAACGGCGAGAGGAATTCCAGGGTCGTGCCACCATTCCAAGAGTCCCCCAGATGTCTCAGTCCATTCCAGAGGAACCTCTTTTCCCTTCACCGGCTCGTCTTTCACGCCGAGGATCGACTCACAGCAAGGTGGCACGTGGCACAGCCCTGTGGGAAAGCCTCGTGGGAAAGCCTCGAGGGACAGCCTCGAGGGAAAGCCACAGATCCCTTGATCCACGTGACAGGAAGCGTGACACTACTGCTGCAGCTCGGGAGGAAAGCGCACGTGCATGCCCCCACTCGAGACGAGGCCTGACTCCCCTGGGGAGACTCAGAAGCACCCCAAGATCCATGGCAACACTGGAGAGGAATCCTCAGGTTCCGGCCCCGACTCCACACAAGGACTGAGGCCCCGGCATGGACGGGAGAGGAATCCCGAGAGGTCCCCTAGCAACTCGCATGGGGACTGGCCTTTCCTGAGGCCAACAGAGCGGGTCCCTGAGGTCCCCGTCGTAACTCGAGAAGACCTGCCGCAACTCGAGAAAATCCAGGAGGTTCTCCCCTCCAGGCGAGATGAGGCCCATTTCCGCTGAGGCGTCTCGAGGCTGATCACACCTCCCCTCTGGAACTTCGAAAGGGTCCTTCACACCCTTGGTGCAAATCAAGAAGTTCCCCGACATACCCGTCTCCACTCGAGAGGAATCACGAGGGTCCCGCCCACATCCAGAGGAGCCCCGTTTCCGCCTCGTAGCTCGAGATGAGGGATCCTTTCCCTGCTTCGTCGGGAAAGAGTTCCAGGCGTTCCCGTCGCATCTCAAGAGGAGGCCCTCTCTACAGGAACGGCGAGAGGAACTCCAGGGTCGTGCCACCATTCCAAGAGTCCCCCAGATGTCTCAGTCCATTCCAGAGGAACCTCTTTCCCTTCACTGGCTCGTCTTTCACGCCGAGGATCGACTCACTCCAAGGTGGAACGTGGCACAGCCCTGTGGGAAAGCCTCGTGGGAAAGCCTCGAGGGACAGCCTCGAGGGAAAGCCACAGATCCCTTGATCCACGTGACAGGAAGCGTGACACTACTGCTGCAGCTCGGGAGGAAAGCGCACGTGCATGCCCCCAAACGAGACGAGGCCTGACTCCCCTGGGGAGACTCAGAAGCACCCCAAGATCCATGGCAACACTGGAGAGGAATCCTCAGGTTCCGGCCCCGACTCCACACAAGGACTGAGGCCCCGGCATGGACGGGAGAGGGATCCCGAGAGGTCCCCTAGCAACTCGCATGGGGACTGGCCTTTCCTGAAGCCACCAGAGCGGGTCCCTGCGGTCCCCGTCGTAACTCGAGAAGACCTGCCGCAACTGGAGAAAATCCAGGAGGTTCTCCCCTCCAGGCGAGATGAGGCCCATTTCCGCTGAGGCGTCTCGAGGCTGATCACACCTCACCTCTGGAACTTCGAAAGGGTCCTTCACACCCTTGGTGCAAATCAAGAAGTTCCCCGACCTAGCCGTCTCCACTCGAGAGGAATCACGAGGGTCCCGCCCACATCCAGAGGAGCCCCGTTTCCGCCTCGTAGCTCGAGATGAGGGATCCTTTCCCTGCTTCGTCGAGAAAGAGTTCCCGGCGTTCCCGTCGCATCTCAAGAGGAGGCCCTCTCAACAGGAACGGCGAGAGGAACTCCAGGGTCGTGCCACCATTCCAAGAGTCCCCCAGATGTCTCAGTCCATTCCAGAGGAACCTCTTTTCCCTTCACCGGCTCGTCTTTCACGCCGAGGATCGAATCACACCAAGGTGGCACGTGGCACAGCCCTGTGGGAAAGCCTCGTGGGAAAGCCTCGAGGGACAGCCTCGAGGGAAAGCCACAGATCCCTTGATCCACGTGACAGAAAGCGTGACACTACTGCTGCAGCTCGGGAGGAAAGCGCACGTGCATGCCCCCACTCGAGACGAGGCCTGACTCCCCTGGGGAGACTCAGAAGCACCCCAAGATCCATGGCAACACTGGAGAGGAATCCTCAGGTTCCGGCCCCGACTCCACACAAGGACTGAGGCCCCGGCATGGACGGGAGAGGAATCCCGAGAGGTCCCCTAGCAACTCGCATGGGGACTGGCCTTTCCTGAGGCCACCAGAGCGGGTCCCTGAGGTCCCCGTCGTAACTCGAGAAGACCTGCCGCAACTCGAGAAAATCCAGGAGGTTCTCCCCTCCAGGCGAGATGAGGCCCATTTCCGCTGAGGCGTCACGAGGCTCATCACACCTCCCCTCTGGAACTTCGAAAGGGTCCTTCACACCCTTGGTGCAAATCAAGAAGTTCCCCGACCTAGCCGTCTCCACTCGAGAGGAATCACGTGGGTCCCGCCCACATCCAGAGGAGCCCCGTTTCCGCCTCGTAGCTCGAGATGAGGGATCCTTTCCCTGCTTCGTCGGGAAAGAGTTCCTGGCGTTCCCGTCGCATCTCAAGAGGAGGCCCTCTCTACAGGAACGGCGAGAGGAACTCCAGGGTCGTGCCACCATTCCAAGAGTCCCCCAGATGTCTCAGTCCATTCCAGAGGAACCTCTTTCCCTTCACTGGCTCGTCTTTCACGCCGAGGATCGACTCACACCAAGGTGGCACGTGGCACAGCCCTGTGGGAAAGCCTCGTGGGAAAGCCTCGAGGGACAGCCTCGAGGGAAAGCCACAGATCCCTTGATCCACGTGACAGGAAGCGTGACACTACTGCTGCAGCTCGGGAGGAAAGCGCACGTGCATGCCCCCAAACGAGACGAGGCCTGACTCCCCTGGGGAGACTCAGAAGCACCCCAAGATCCATGGCAACACTGGAGAGGAATCCTCAGGTTCCGGCCCCGACTCCACACAAGGACTGAGGCCCCGGCATGGACGGGAGAGGAATCCCGAGAGGTCCCCTAGCAACTCGCATGGGGACTGGCCTTTCCTGAGGCCACCAGAGCGGGTCCCTGAGGTCCCCGTCGTAACTCGAGAAGACCTGCCGCAACTCGAGAAAATCCAGGAGGTTCTTCCCTCCAGGCGAGATGAGGCCCATTTCCGCTGAGGCGTCTCGAGGCTGATCACACCTCACCTCTGGAACTTCGAAAGGGTCCTTCACACCCTTGGTGCAAATCAAGAAGTTCCCCGACCTAGCCGTCTCCACTCGAGAGGAATCACGAGGGTCCCGCCCACATCCAGAGGAGCCCCGTTTCCGCCTCGTAGCTCGAGATGAGGGATCCTTTCCCTGCTTCGTCGGGAAAGATTTCCCGGCGTTCCCGTCGCATCTCAAGTGGAGGCCCTCTCAACAGGAACGGCGAGAGGAACTCCAGGGTCGAGCCAGCATTCCAAGAGTCCCCCAGATGTCTCAGTCCATTCCAGAGGAACCTCTTTTCCCTTCACCGGCTCGTATTTCATGCCGAGGATCGACTCACAGCAAGGTGGCACGTGGCACAGCCCTGTGGGAAAGCCTCTTGGGAAAGCCTCGAGGGACAGCCTCGAGGGAAAGCCACAGATCCCTTGATCCACGTGACAGGAAGCGTGACACTACTGCTGCAGCACGGGAGGAAAGCGCACGTGCATGCCCCCACTCGAGACGAGGCCTGACTCCCCTGGGGAGACTCAGAAGCACCCCAAGATCCATGGCAACACTGGAGAGGAATCCTCAGGTTACGGCCCCGACTCCACACAAGGACTGAGGCCCCGGCATGGACGGGAGAGGAATCCCGAGAGGTCCCCTAGCAACTCGCATGGGGACTGGCCTTTCCTGAGGCCACCAGAGCGGGTCCCTGAGGTCCCCGTTGTAACTCGAGAAGACGTGCCACAACTCGAGAAAATCCAGGAGGTTCTCACCTCCAGGCGAGATGAGGCCCATTTCCGCTGAGGCGTCTCGAGGCTGATCACACCTCACCTCTGGAACTTCGAAAGTGTCCTTCACATCCTTGGTGCAAATCAAGAAGTTCCCCGACCTAGCCGTCTCCACTCGAGAGGAATCACGAGGGTCCCGCCCACATCCAGAGGAGCCCCGTTTCCGCCTCGTAGCTCGAGATGAGGGTTCCTTTCCCTGCTTCGTCAGGAAAGAGTTCCCGGAGTTCCCGTCGCATCTCAAGAGGAGGCCCTCTCAACAGGAACGGCGAGAGGAACTCCAGGGTCCTGCCACCATTCCAAGAGTCCCCCAGATGTCTCAGTCCATTCCAGAGGAACCTCTTTTCCCTTCACCGGCTCGTATTTCACGCTGAGGATCGACTCACAGCAAGGTGGCACGTGGCACAGCCCTGTGGGAAAGCCTCTTGGGAAAGCCTCGAGGGACAGCCTCGAGGGAAAGCCACAGATCCCTTGATCCACGTGACAGGAAGCGTAACACTACTGCTGCAGCTCGGGAGGAAAGAGCACGTGCATGCCCCCACTCGAGACGAGGCCTGACTCCCCTGGGGAGACTCAGAAGCACCCCAAGATCCATGGCAACACTGGAGAGGAATCCTCAGGTTCCGGCCCCGACTCCACACAAGGACTGAGGCCCCGGCATGGACGGGAGAGGAATCCCGAGAGGTCCCCTAGCAACTCGCATGGGGACTGGCCTTTCCTGAGGCCACCAGAGCGGGTCCCTGAGGTCCCCGTCGTAACTCCAGAAGACCTGCCGCAACTCGAGAAAATCCAGGAGGTTCTCCCCTCCAGGCGAGATGAGGCCCATTTCCGCTGAGGCGTCTCGAGGCTGATCACACCTCACCTCTGGAACTTCGAAAGGCTCCTTCACACCCTTGGTGCAAATTAAGAAGTTCCCCGACCTAGCCGTCTCCACTCGAGAGGAATCACGAGGGTCCCGCCCACATCCAGAGGAGCCCCGTTTCCGCCTCGTAGCTCGAGATGAGGGATCCTTTCCCTGCTTCGTCGGGAAAGAGTTCCCGGCCTTCCCGTCGCATCTCAAGAGGAGGCCCTCTCAACAGGAACGGCGAGAGGAACTCCAGGGTCCTGCCACCATTCCAAGAGTCCCCCAGATGTCTCAGTCCATTCCAGAGGAACCTCTTTTCCCTTCACCGGCTCGTCTTTCACGCCGAGGATCGACTCACACCAAGGTGGCACGTGGCACAGCCCTGTGGGAAAGCCTCGTGGGAAAGCCTAGAGGGACAGCCTCGAGGGAAAGCCACAGATCCCTTGATCCACGTGACAGGAAGCGTGACACTACTGCTGAAGCTCGGGAGGAAAGCGCACGTGCATGCCCCCACTCGAGACGAGGCCTGACTCCCCTGGGGAGACTCAGAAGCACCCCAAGATCCATGGCAACACTGGAGAGGAATCCTCAGGTTACGGCCCCGACTCCACACAAGGACTGAGGCCCCGGCATGGACGGGAGAGGAATCCCGAGAGGTCCCCTAGCAACTCGCATGGGGACTGGCCTTTCCTGAGGCCACCAGAGCAGGTCCCTGAGGTCCCCGTCGTAACTCGAGACGACCTGCCGCAACTCGAGAAAATCCAGGAGGTTCTCCCCTCCAGGCGAGATGAGGCCCATTTCCGCTGAGGCGTCTCGAGGCTGATCACACCTCACCTCTGGAACTTCGAAAGGGTCCTTCACACCCTTGGTGCAAATCAAGAAGTTCCCCGACCTAGCCGTCTCCACTCGAGAGGAATCACGAGGGTCCCGCCCACATCCAGAGGAGCCCCGTTTCCGCCTCGTAGCTCGAGATGAGGGTTCCTTTCCCTGCTTCGTCGGGAAAGAGTTCCCGGCGTTCCCGTCATATCTCAAGAGGAGGCCCTCTCAACAGGAACGGCGAGAGGAACTCCAGGGTCGTGCCACCATTCCAAGAGTCCCCCAGATGTCTCAGTTCATTCCAGAGGAACCTCTTTTCCCTTCACCGGCTCGTCTTTCACGCCGAGGATCGACTCACACCAAGGTGGCACGTGGCACAGCCCTGTGGGAAAGCCTCGTGGGAAAGCCTCGAGGGACAGCCTCGAGGGAAAGCCACAGATCCCTTGATCCACGTGACAGGAAGCGTGACACTACTGCTGCAGCTCGGGAGGAAAGCGCACGTGCATGCCCCCACTCGAGACGAGGCCTGACTCCCCTGGGGAGACTCAGAAGCACCCCAAGATCCATGGCAACACTGGAGAGGAATCCTCAGGTTCCGGCCCCGACTCCACACAAGGACTGAGGCCCCGGCATGGACGGGAGAGGAATCCCGAGAGGTCCCCTAGCAACTCGCATGGGGACTGGCCTTTCCTGAGGCCACCAGAGCGGGTCCCTGAGGTCCCCGTCGTAACTCGAGAAGACCTGCCGCAACTCGAGAAAATCCAGGAGGTTCTCCCCTCCAGGCGAGATGAGGCCCATTTCCGCTGAGGCGTCTCGAGGCTGATCACACCTCACCTCTGGAACTTCGAAAGGGTCCTTCACACCCTTGGGGGAAATCAAGAAGTTCCCCGACCTAGCCGTCTCCACTCGAGAGGAATCACGAGGGTCCCGCCCACATCCAGAGGAGCCCCGTTTCCGCCTCGTAGCTCGAGATGAGGGATCCTTTCCCTGCTTCGTCGGGAAAGATTTCCCGGCGTTCCCGTCGCATCTCAAGTGGAGGCCCTCTCAACAGGAACGGCGAGAGGAACTCCAGGGTCGTGCCACCATTCCAAGAGTCCCCCAGATGTCTCAGTCCATTCCAGAGGAACCTCTTTTCCCTTCACCGGCTCGTCTTTCACGCCGAGGATCGACTCACACCAAGGTGGCACGTGGCACAGCCCTGTGGGAAAGCCTCGTGGGAAAGCCTCGAGGGACAGCCTCGAGGGAAAGCCACAGATCCCTTGATCCACGTGACAGGAAGCGTGACACTACTGCTGCAGCTCGGGAGTAAAGCGCACGTGCATGCCCCCACTCGAGACGAGGCCTGACTCCCCTGGGGAGACTCAGAAGCACCCCAAGATCCATGGCAACACTGGAGAGGAATCCTCAGTTTCCGGCCCCGACTCCACACAAGGACTGAGGCCCCGGCATGGACGGGAGAGGAATCCCGAGAGGTCCCCTAGCAACTCGCATGAGGACTGGCCTTTCCTGAGGCCACCAGAGCGGGTCCCTGAGGTCCCCGTCGTAACTCGAGAAGACCTGCCGCAACTCGAGAAAATCCAGGAGGTTCTCCCCTCCAGGCGAGATGAGGCCCATTTCCGCTGAGGCGTCTCGAGGCTGATCACACCTCACCTCTGGAACTTCGAAAGGCTCCTTCACACCCTTGGTGCAAATCAAGAAGTTCCCCGACCTAGCCGTCTCCACTCGAGAGGAATCACGAGGGTCCCGCCCACATCCAGAAGAACCCCGTTTCCGCCTCGTAGCTCGAGATGAGGGATCCTTTCCCTGCTTCGTCGGGAAAGAGTTCCCGGCATTCCCGTCGCATCTCAAGAGGAGGCCCTCTCAACAGGAACGGCGAGAGGAACTCCAGGGTCGTGCCACCATTCCAAGAGTCCCCCAGATGTCTCAGTCCATTCCAGAGGAACCTCTTTTCCCTTCACCGGATCGTCTTTCACGCCGAGGATCGACTCACACCAAGGTGGCACGTGGCACAGCCCTGTGGGAAAGCCTCGTGGGAAAGCCTCGAGGGACAGCCTCGAGGGAAAGCCACAGATCCCTTGATCCACGTGACAGGAAGCGTGACACTACTTCTGCAGCACGGGAGGAAAGCGCACGTGAATGCCCCCACTCGAGACGAGGCCTGACTCCCCTGGGGAGACTCAAAAGCACCCCAAGATCCATGGCAACACTGGAGAGGAATCCTCAGGTTCCGGCCCCGACTCCACACAAGGACTGAGGCCCCGGCATGGACGGGAGAGGAATCCCGAGAGGTCCCCTAGCAACTCGCATGGGGACTGGCCTTTCCTGAGGCCACCAGAGCGGGTCCCTGAGGTCCCCGTCGTAACTCGAGAAGACCTGCCGCAACTCGAGAAAATGCAGGAGGTTCTCCCCTCCAGGCAAGATGAGGCCCATTTCCGCTGAGGCGTCTCGAGGCTGATCACACCTCCCCTCTGGAACTTCGAAAGGGTCCTTCACACCCTTGGTGCAAATCAAGAAGTTCCCCGACATACCCGTCTCCACTCGAGAGGAATCACGAGGGTCCCGCCCACATCCAGAGGAGCCCCGTTTCCGCCTCGTAGCTCGAGATGAGGGATCCTTTCCCTGCTTCGTCGGGAAAGAGTTCCCGGCGTTCCCGTCGCATCTCAAGAGGAGGCCCTCTCAACAGGAACGGCGAGAGGAACTCCAGGGTCGTGCCACCATTCCAAGAGTCCCCCAGATGTCTCAGTCCATTCCAGAGGAACCTCTTTCCCTTCACTGGCTCGTCTTTCACGCCGAGGATCGACTCACACCAAGGTGGCACGTGGCACAGCCCTGTAGGAAAGCCTCGTGGGAAAGCCTCGAGGGACAGCCTCGAGGGAAAGCCACAGATCCCTTGATCCACGTGACAGGAAGCGTGACACTACTGCTGCAGCTCGGGAGGAAAGCGCACATGCATGCCCCCAAACGAGACGAGGCCTGACTCCCCTGGGGAGACTCAGAAGCACCCCAAGATCCATGGCAACACTGGAGAGGAATCCTCAGGTTCCGGCCCCGACTCCACACAAGGACTGAGGCCCCGGCATGGACGGGAGAGGAATCCCGAGAGGTCCCCTAGCAACTCGCATGGGGACTGGCCTTTCTTGAGGCCACCATAGCGGGTCCCTGAGGTCCCCGTCGTAACTCCAGAAGACCTGCCGCAACTCCAGAAAGTCCAGGAGGTTCTCCCCTCCAGGCGAGATGAGGCCCATTTCCGCTGAGGCGTCTCGAGGCTGATCACACCTCACCTCTGGAACTTCGAAAGGCTCCTTCACACCCTTGGTGCAAATCAAGAAGTTCCCCGACCTAGCCGTCTCCACTCGAGAGGAATCACGAGGGTCCCGCCCACATCCAGAGGAGCCCCGTTTCCGCCTCGTAGCTCGAGATGAGGGATCCTTTCCCTGCTTCTTCGGGAAAGAGTTCCCGGCCTTCCCGTCGCATCTCAAGAGGAGGCCCTCTCAACAGGAACGGCGAGAGGAACTCCAGGGTGGTGCCACCGTTCCAAGAGTCCCCCAGATGTCTCAGTCCATTCCAGAGGAACCTCTTTTCCCTTCTCCGGCTCGTCTTTCACGCCGAGGATCGACTCACACCAAGGTGGCACGTGGCACAGCCCTGTGGGAAAGCCTCGTGGGAAAGCCTAGAGGGACAGCCTCGAGGGAAAGCCACAGATCCCTTGATCCACGTGACAGGAAGCGTGACACTACTGCTGCAGCTCGGGAGGAAAGCGCACGTGCATGCCCCCACTCGAGACGAGGCCTGACTCCCCTGGGGAGACTCAGAAGCACCCCAAGATCCATGGCAACACTGGAGAGGAATCCTCAGGTTACGGCCCCGACTCCACACAAGGACTGAGGCCCCGGCATGGACGGGAGAGGAATCCCGAGAGGTCCCCTAGCAACTCGCATGGGGACTGGCCTTTCCTGAGGCCACCAGAGCGGGTCCCTGAGGTCCCCGTCGTAACTCGAGAAGTCCTGCCGCAACTCGAGAAAATGCAGGAGGTTCTTCCCTCCAGGCGAGATGAGGCCCATTTCCGCTGAGGCGTCTCGAGGCTGATCACACCTCACCTCTGGAACTTCGAAAGGGTCCTTCACACCCTTGGTGCAAATCAAGAAGTTCCCCGACCTAGCCGTCTCCTCTCGAGAGGAATCACGAGGGTCCCGCCCACATCCAGAGGAGCCCCGTTTCCGCCTCGTAGCTCGAGATGAGGGATCCTTTCCCTGCTTCGTCGGGAAAGAGTTCCCGGCGTTCCCGTCGCATCTCAAGAGGATTCCCTCTCAACAGGAACGGCGAGAGGAACTCCAGGGTCGTGCCACCATTCCAAGAGTCCCCCAGATGTCTCAGTCCATTCCAGAGGAACCTCTTTTCCCTTCACCGGCTCGTCTTTCACGCCGAGGATCGACTCACACCAAGGTGGCACGTGGCACAGCCCTGTGGGAAAGCCTCGTGGGAAAGCCTCGAGGGACAGCCTCGAGGGAAAGCCACAGATCCCTTGATCCACGTGACAGGAAGCGTGACACTACTGCTGCAGCTCGGGAGGAAAGCGCACGTGCATGCCCCCACTCAAGACGAGGCCTGACTCCCCTGGGGAGACTCAGAAGCACCCCAAGATCCATGGCAACACTGGAGAGGAATCCTCAGGTTCCGGCCCCGACTCCACACAAGGACTGAGGCCCCGGCATGGACGGGAGAGGAATCCCGAGGGGTCCCCTAGCAACTCGCATGGGGACTGGCCTTTCCTGAGGCCACCAGAGCGGGTCCCTGAGGTCCCCGTCGTAACTCGAGAAGACCTGCCGCAACTCGAGAAAATCCAGGAGGTTCTCCCCTCCAGGCGAGATGAGGCCCATTTCCGCTGAGGCGTCTCGAGGCTGATCACACCTCACCTCTGGAACTTCGAAAGGGTCCTTCACACCTTTGGTGCAAATCAAGAAGTTCCCCGACCTAGCCGTCTCCACTCGAGAGGAATCACGAGGGTCCCGCCCACATCCAGAGGAGCCCCGTTTCCGCCTCGTAGCTCGAGATGAGGGATCCTTTCCCTGCTTCGTCGGGAAAGAGTTCCCGGCCTTCCCGTCGCATCTCAAGAGGAGGCCCTCTCTACAGGAACGGCGAGAGGAACTCCAGGGTCGTGCCACCTTTCCAAGAGTCCCCCAGATGTCTCAGTCCATTCCAGAGGAACCTCTTTCCCTTCACTGGCTCGTCTTTCACGCCGAGGATCGACTCACACCAAGGTGGCACGTGGCACAGCCCTGTGGGAAAGCCTCGTGGGAAAGCCTCGAGGGACAGCCTCGAGGGAAAGCCACAGATCCCTTGATCCACGTGACAGGAAGCGTGACACTACTGCTGCAGCTCGGGAGGAAAGCGCACGTGCATGCCCCCAAACGAGACGAGGCCTGACTCCCCTGGGGAGACTCAGAAGCACCCCAAGATCCATGGCAACACTGGAGAGGAATCCTCAGGTTCCGGCCCCGACTCCACACAAGGACTGAGGCCCCGGCATGGACGGGAGAGGAATCCCGAGAGGTCCCCTAACAACTCGCATGGGGACTGGCCTTTCCTGAGGCCACCAGAGCGGGTCCCTGAGGTCCCCGTCGTAACTCGAGAAGACCTGCCGCAACTCGAGAAAATCCAGGAGGTTCTCCCCTCCAGGCGAGATGAGGCCCATTTCCGCTGAGGCGTCTCGAGGCTGATCACACCTCACCTCTGGAACTTCGAAAGGGTCCTTCACACCTTTGGTGCAAATCAAGAAGTTCCCCGACCTAGCCGTCTCCACTCGAGAGGAATCACGAGGGTCCCGCCCACATCCAGAGGAGCCCCGTTTCCGCCTCGTAGCTCGAGATGAGGGATCCTTTCCCTGCTTCGTCGGGAAAGAGTTCCCGGCCTTCCCGTCGCATCTCAAGAGGAGGCCCTCTCTACAGGAACGGCGAGAGGAACTCCAGGGTCGTGCCACCTTTCCAAGAGTCCCCCAGATGTCTCAGTCCATTCCAGAGGAACCTCTTTCCCTTCACTGGCTCGTCTTTCACGCCGAGGATCGACTCACACCAAGGTGGCACGTGGCACAGCCCTGTGGGAAAGCCTCGTGGGAAAGCCTCGAGGGACAGCCTCGAGGGAAAGCCACAGACCCCTTGATCCACGTGACAGGAAGCGTGACACTACTGCTGCAGCTCGGGAGGAAAGCGCACGTGCATGCCCCCACTCGAGACGAGGCCTGACTCCCCTGGGGAGACTCAGAAGCACCCCAAGATCCATGGCAACACTGGAGAGGAATCCTCAGGTTCCGGCCCCGACTCCACACAAGGACTGAGGCCCCGGCATGGACGGGAGAGGAATCCCGAGGGGTCCCCTAGCAACTCGCATGGGGACTGGCCTTTCCTGAGGCCACCAGAGCGGGTCCCTGAGGTCCCCGTCGTAACTCGAGAAGACCTGCCGCAACTCGAGAAAATCCAGGAGGTTCTTCCCTCCAGGCGAGATGAGGCCCATTTCCGCTGAGGCGTCTCGAGGCTGATCACACCTCACCTCTGGAACTTCGAAAGGGTCCTTCACACCCTTGGTGCAAATCAAGAAGTTCCCCGACCTAGCCGTCTCCACTCGAGAGGAATCACGAGGGTCCCGCCCACATCCAGAGGAGCCCCGTTTCCGCCTCGTAGCTCGAGATGAGGGATCCTTTCCCTGCTTCGTCGGGAAAGAGTTCCCGGCGTTCCCGTCGCATCTCAAGTGGAGGCCCTCTCAACAGGAACGGCGAGAGGAACTCCAGGGTCGTGCCACCATTCCAAGAGTCCCCCAGATGTCTCAGTCCATTCCAGAGGAACCTCTTTTCCCTTCACCGGCTCGTCTTTCACGCCGAGGATCGACTCACACCAAGGTGGCACGTGGCACAGCCCTGTGGGAAAGCCTCTTGGGAAAGCCTCGAGCGACAGCCTCGAGGGAAAGCCACAGATCCCTTGATCCACGTGACAGGAAGCGTGACACTACTGCTGCAGCACGGGAGGAAAGCGCACGTGCATGCCCCCACTCGAGACGAGGCCTGACTCCCCTGGGGAGACTCAGAAGCACCCCAAGATCCATGGCAACACTGGAGAGGAATCCTCAGGTTCCGGCCCCGACTCCACACAAGGACTGAGGCCCCGGCATGGACGGGAGAGGAATCCCGAGAGGTCCCCTAGCAACTCGCATTGGGACTGGCCTTTCCTGAGGCCACCAGAGCGGGTCCCTGAGGTCCCCGTCGTAACTCGAGAAGACCTGCCACAACTCGAGAAAAGCCAGGAGGTTCTCACCTCCAGGCGAGATGAGGCCCATTTCCGCTGAGGCGTCTCGAGGCTGATCACACCTCACCTCTGGAACTTCGAAAGGGTCCTTCACACCTTTGGTGCAAATCAAGAAGTTCCCCGACCTAGCCGTCTCCACTCGAGAGGAATCACGAGGGTCCCGCCCACATCCAGAGGAGCCCCGTTTCCGCCTCGTAGCTCGAGATGAGGGATCCTTTCCCTGCTTCGTCGGGAAAGAGTTCCCGGCCTTCCCGTCGCATCTCAAGAGGAGGCCCTCTCTACAGGAACGGCGAGAGGAACTCCAGGGTCGTGCCACCATTCCAAGAGTCCCCCAGATGTCTCAGTCCATTCCAGAGGAACCTCTTTCCCTTCACTGGCTCGTCTTTCACGCCGAGGATCGACTCACACCAAGGTGGCACGTGGCACAGCCCTGTGGGAAAGCCTCGTGGGAAAGCCTCGAGGGACAGCCTCGAGGGAAAGCCACAGATCCCTTGATCCACGTGACAGGAAGCGTGACACTACTGCTGCAGCTCGGGAGGAAAGCGCACGTGCATGCCCCCAAACGAGACGAGGCCTGACTCCCCTGGGGAGACTCAGAAGCACCCCAAGATCCATGGCAACACTGGAGAGGAATCCTCAGGTTCCGGCCCCGACTCCACACAAGGACTGAGGCCCCGGCATGGACGGGAGAGGAATCCCGAGAGGTCCCCTAACAACTCGCATGGGGACTGGCCTTTCCTGAGGCCACCATAGCGGGTCCCTGAGGTCCCCGTCGTAACTCCAGAAGACCTGCCGCAACTCCAGAAAATCCAGGAGGTTCTCCCCTCCAGGCGAGATGAGGCCCATTTCCGCTGAGGCGTCTCGAGGCTGATCACACCTCACCTCTGGAACTTCGAAAGGCTCCTTCACACCCTTGGTGCAAATCAAGAAGTTCCCCGACCTAGCCGTCTCCACTCGAGAGGAATCACGAGGGTCCCGCCCACATCCAGAGGAGCCCCGTTTCCGCCTCGTAGCTCGAGATGAGGGATCCTTTCCCTGCTTCTTCGGGAAAGAGTTCCCGGCCTTCCGGTCGCATCTCAAGAGGAGGCCCTCTCAACAGGAACGGCGAGAGGAACTCCAGGGTGGTGCCACCGTTCCAAGAGTCCCCCAGATGTCTCAGTCCATTCCAGAGGAACCTCTTTTCCCTTCACCGGCTCGTCTTTCACGCCGAGGATCGACTCACACCAAGGTGGCACGTGGCACAGCCCTGTGGGAAAGCCTCGTGGGAAAGCCTCGAGGGACAGCCTCGAGGGAAAGCCACAGATCCCTTGATCCACGTGACAGGAAGCGTGACACTACTGCTGCAGCTCGGGAGGAAAGCGCACGTGCATGCCCCCACTCGAGACGAGGCCTGACTCCCCTGGGGAGACTCAGAAGCACCCCAAGATCCATGGCAACACTGGAGAGGAATCCTCAGGTTACGGCCCCGACTCCACACAAGGACTGAGGCGCCGGCATGGACGGGAGAGGAATCCCGAGAGGTCCCCTAGCAACTCGCATGGGGACTGGCCTTTCCTGAGGCCACCAGAGCGGGTCCCTGAGGTCCCCGTCGTAACTCGAGAAGACCTGCCGCAACTCGAGAAAATGCAGGAGGTTCTTCCCTCCAGGCGAGATGAGGCCCATTTCCGCTGAGGCGTCTCGAGGCTGATCACACCTCACCTCTGGAACTTCGAAAGGGTCCTTCACACCCTTGGTGCAAATCAAGAAGTTCCCCGACCTAGCCGTCTCCTCTCGAGAGGAATCACGAGGGTCCCGCCCACATCCAGAGGAGCCCCGTTTCCGCCTCGTAGCTCGAGATGAGGGATCCTTTCCCTGCTTCTTCGGGAAAGAGTTCCCGGCGTTCCCGTCGCATCTCAAGAGGAGGCCCTCTCAACAGGAACGGCGAGAGGAACTCCAGGGTCGTGCCACCATTCCAAGAGTCCCCCAGATGTCTCAGTCCATTCCAGAGGAACCTCTTTTCCCTTCACCGGCTCGTCTTTCACGCCGAGGATCGACTCACACCAAGGTGGCACGTGGCACAGCCCTGTGGGAAAGCCTCGTGGGAAAGCCTCGAGGGACAGCCTCGAGGGAAAGCCACAGATCCCTTGATCCACGTGACAGGAAGCGTGACACTACTGCTGCAGCTCGGGAGGAAAGCGCACGTGCATGCCCCCACTCGAGACGAGGCCTGACTCCCCTGGGGAGACTCAGAAGCACCCCAAGATCCATGGCAACACTGGAGAGGAATCCTCAGGTTCCGGCCCCGACTCCACACAAGGACTGAGGCCCCGGCATGGACGGGAGAGGAATCCCGAGGGGTCCCCTAGCAACTCGCATGGGGACTGGCCTTTCCTGAGGCCACCAGAGCGGGTCCCTGAGGTCCCCGTCGTAACTCGAGAAGACCTGCCGCAACTCGAGAAAATCCAGGAGGTTCTCCCCTCCAGGCGAGATGAGGCCCATTTCCGCTGAGGCGTCTCGAGGCTGATCACACCTCACCTCTGGAACTTCGAAAGGGTCCTTCACACCTTTGGTGCAAATCAAGAAGTTCCCCGACCTAGCCGTCTCCACTCGAGAGGAATCACGAGGGTCCCGCCCACATCCAGAGGAGCACGTTTCCGCCTCGTAGCTCGAGATGAGGTTTCCTTTCCCTGCTTCGTCGGAAAAGAGTTCCCAGCCTTCCCGTCGCATCTCAAGAGGAGGCCCTCTCAACAGGAAAGGCGAGAGGAACTCCAGGGTCGTGCCACCATTCCAAGAGTCCCCCAGATGTCTCAGTCCATTCCAAGGGAACCTCTTTTCCCTTCTCCGGCTCGTCTTTCACGCCGAGGATCGACTCACACCAAGGTGGCACGTGGCACAGCCCTGTGGGAAAGCCTCGTGGGAAAGCCTCGAGGGACAGCCTCGAGGGAAAGCCACAGATCCCTTGATCCACGTGACAGGAAGCGTGACACTACTGCTGCAGCTCGGGAGGAAAGCGCACGTGCATGCCCCCACTCGAGACGAGGCCTGACTCCCCTGGGGAGACTCAGAAGCACCCCAAGATCCATGGCAACACTGGAGAGGAATCCTCAGGTAACGGCCCCGACTCCACACAAGGTCTTAGGCCCCGGCATGGACGGGAGAGCAATCCAGTGATGGCCCCTAGCAACTCGCATGGGGACTGGCCTTTCCTGAGGCCACCAGAGCGGGTCCCTGAGGTCCCCGTCGTAACTCGAGAAGACCTGCCGAAACTCGAGAAAATCCAGGAGGTTCTCCCCTCCAGGCGAGATGAGGCCCATTTCCGCTGAGGCGTCTTGAGGCTGATCACACCTTACCTCTGTACCTTCGAAAGGGTCCTTCACACCCTTGGTGCAAATCAAGAAGTTCCCCGACATACCCGTCTTCACTCGAGAGGAATCACGAGGGTCCCGTCCACATCCAGAGGAGCCCCGTTTCCGCCTCGTAGCTCGAGATGAGGGATCCTTTCACTGCTTCGTCGGGAAAGAGTTCCCGGCGTTCCCGTCGCATCTCAAGAGGAGGCCCTCTCAACAGGAACTGCGAGAGGAACTCCAGGGTCGTGCCACCATTCCAAGAGTCCCCCAGATGTCTCAGTCCATTCCAAGGGAACCTCTTTTCCCTTCACCGGCTCGTCTTTCACGCCGAGGATCGACTCACACCAAGGTGGCACGTGGCACAGCCCTGTGGGAAAGCCTCGTGGGAAAGCCTCGAGGGACAGCCTCGAGAGAAAGCAATCGATCCCTTGATCCACATGACAGGAAGCGTGACACTACTGCTGCAGCTCGGGAGGAAAGCGCACGTGCATGCCCCCTCTCGAGACGAGGCCTGACTCCCCTGGGGAGACTCAGAAGCACCCCAAGATCCATGGCAACACTGGAGAGGAATCCTCAGGTTCCGGCCCCGACTCCACACAAGGACTGAGGCCCCGGCATGGACGGGAGAGGAATCCCGAGAGGTACCCTAGCAACTCGCATGGGGACTGGCCTTTCCTGAGGCCACCAGAGCGGGTCCCTGAGGTCCCCGTCGTAACTCGAGAAGACCTGCCGCAACTCTAGAAAATCCAGGAGGTTCTCCCCTCCAGGCGAGATGAGGCCCATTTCCGCTGAGGCGTCTCGAGGCTGATCACACCTCACCTCTGGAACTTCGAAAGGGTCTTTCACACCCTTGGTGCAAATCAAGAAGTTCCCCGACATACCCGTCTCCACTCGAGAGGAATCACGAGGGTCCCGTCCACATCCAGAGGAGCCCGTTTCCGCCTCGTAGCTCGAGATGAGGGATCCTTTCCCTGCTTCCTCAGGAAAGATTTCCCGGCGTTCCCGTCGCATCTCAAGAGGAGGCCCTCTCAACAGGAACGGCGAGAGGAACTCCTGGGTCGTGCCACCATTCCAGGAGTCCCCCAGATGTCTCAGTCCATTCCAGAGGAACCTCTTTTCCCTTCACCGGCTCGTCTTTCACGCCGAGGATCGACTCACACCAAGGTGGCACGTGGCACAGCCCTGTGGGAAAGCCTCTTGGGAAAGCCTCGAGCGACAGCCTCGAGGGAACGCCACAGATCCCTTGATCCACGTGACAGGAAGCGTGACACTACTGCTGCAGCACGGGAGGAAAGCGCACGTGCATGCCCCCACTCGAGACGAGGCCTGACTCCCCTGGGGAGACTCAGAAGCACCCCAAGATCCATGGCAACACTGGAGAGGAATCCTCAGATTCCGGCCCCGACTCCACACAAGGACTGAGGCCCCGGCATGGACGGGAGAGGAATCCCGAGAGGTCCCCTAGCAACTCGCATTTGGACTGGCCTTTCCTGAGGCCACCAGAGCGGGTCCCTGAGGTCCCCGTTGTAACTCGAGAAGACCTGCCACAACTCGAGAAAATCCAGGAGGTTCTCCCCTCCAGGCGAGATGAGGCCCATTTCCGCTGAGGCGTCTCGAGGCTGATCACACCTCACCTCTGGAACTTCGAAAGTGTCCTTCACATCCTTGGTGAAAATCAAGAAGTTCCCCGACCTAGCCGTCTCCACTCGAGAGGAATCACGAGGGTCCCGCCCACATCCAGAGGAGCCCCGTATCCGACTCGTAGCTCGAGATGAGGGATCCTTTCCCTGCTTCGTCGGGAAAGAGTTCCCGGCGTTCCCGTCGCATCTCAAGAGGAGGCCCTCTCAACAGGAACGGCGAGAGGAACTCCAGGGTCGTGCCACCATTCCAAGAGTCCCCCAGATGTCTCAGTCCATTCCAGAGGAACCTCTTTTCCCTTCACCGGCTCGTCTTTCACGCCGAGGATCGACTCACACCAAGGTGGCACGTGGCACAGCCCTGTGGGAAAGCCTCGTGGGAAAGCCTCGAGGGACAGCCTCGAGGGAAAGCCACAGATCCCTTGATCCACGTGACAGGAAGCGTGACACTACTGCTGCAGCTCGGGAGGAAAGCGCACGTGCATGCCCCCACTCGAGACGAGGCCTGACTCCCCTGGGGAGACTCAGAAGCACCCCAAGATCCATGGCAACACTGGAGAGGAATCCTCAGGTTACGGCCCCGACTCCACACAAGGACTGAGGCCCCGGCATGGACGGGAGAGGAATCCCGAGAGGTCCCCTAGCAACTCGCATGGGGACTGGCCTTTCCTGAGGCCACCAGAGCGGGTCCCTGAGGTCCCCGTCGTAACTCGAGAAGACCTGCCGCAACTCGAGAGAATCCACGAGGTTCTTCCCTCCAGGCGAGATGAGGCCCATTTCCGCTGAGGCGTCTCGAGGCTGATCACACCTCACCTCTGGAACTTCGAAAGGGTCCTACACACCCTTGGTGCAAATCAAGAAGTTCCCCGACCTAGCCGTCTCCACTCGAGAGGAATCACGAGGGTCCCGCCCACATCCAGAGGAGCCCCGTTTCCGCCTCGTAGCTGGAGATGAGGGATCCTTTCCCTGCTTCGTCGGGAAAGATTTCCCGGCATTCCCGTCGCATCTCAAGAGGAGGCCCTCTCAACAGGAACGTCGAGAGGAACTCCAGGGTCGTGCCACCATTCCAAGAGTCCCCCAGATGTCTCAGTCCATTCCAGAGGAACCTATTTTCCCTTCACCGGATCGTCTTTCACGCCGAGGATCGACTCACACCAAGGTGGCACTTGGCAGAGTCCTGTGGGTAAGCCTCGTGGGAAAGCCTCGAGGGAAAGCCTCGAGGGAAAGCCACAGATCCCTTTATCCACGTGACAGGAAGCGTGACACTTCTGCTGCAGCTCGGGAGGGAAGCGCACGTGCACGCCCCCACTCGAGACGAGGCCTGACTCCCCTGGGGATACTCAGAGGCACCCCAAGATCCATGTCAACATTGGAGAGGAATGCTCAGGTTCCGGCCCCGACTCCACACAAGGCCTTATTCCCGGGCGTCGACGGGAGAGGAATCCCGAGATGGCCCCTAGCAACTCGCATGGGGACTGGACCTTCCTGAGGCCACCAGAGCGGGTCCCTGAGGTCCCCGTCTTAACTCGAGAAGACCTGCCGCAACTCGGAAATATCCAGGAGGTTCTCCCCTGCAGGCGAGAAGAGGCCCATTTCCGCAGAGGTTTCTCGGGGCTAATCACACCTCACCTCTGGAACGTCGAAAGGGTCCTTCACACCCTTGGTGCAAATCAAGAAGTTCCCCGACATACTGGTCTCCACTCGAGAGGAAACACGAGGGTCCGCCCACATCCAGAGGAGCCCCGTTTCCGCCTCGTAGCTCGAGGTGAGGAATCCTTTCCCTGCTTCGTCGGGAAAGAATTCCCGGCGTTCCTGTCGTATCTCAAGAGGAGGCCCTCTGAACAGGAACGGCGAGAGGAACGCCAGGGTCGTGCCACCATTCCAAGAGTCCCCCAGATGTCTCAGTCCATTCCAGAGCAACCTCTTTTCCCTTCACCAGCTCGTCTTTCACTCCGAGGATCGACTCACACCAAGGTGGCACTTGGCACAGCCCTGTGGGAGAGCCTCGTGGGAAAGCCTCGAGGGAAAGCCTCGAGGGAAAGCCACAGATCCCTTGATCCACGTGACAGGAAGCCTGACCCTACTGCTGCAGCTCGGGAGGGAAGCGCACGTGCATGCCCCCACTCGAGACGCCGCCTGAATCCCCTGGGGAGACTCAGAGGCACCCCAAAATCCATGTCATCCCTGGAAAGGAATCCTCAGGTTCCGGGCCCGACTCCACACAAGGTCTTAGTCCCCGGCATCGACGGGAGAGGAATCCCGAGTGGCCCCCTAGCAACTCGCATGGGGACTGGCCTTTCCTGAGGCCACCAGAGCGGGTCCCTGAGGTCCCCGTCATAACTCGAGAAGACCTGCCGCAACTCGACAAAATCCAGGAGGTTCTCCCCTCCAGGCGAGATGAGGCCCATTTCTGCTGAGGCGTCTCGAGGCTGATCACATCTCACCTCTGGAACTTCGAAAGGCTCCTTCACACCCTTGGTGCAAATAAAGAAGTTCCCCGACCTAGCCGTATCCACTCGAGAGGAATCACGAGGGTCCCGCCCACATCCAGAGGAGCCCCGTTTCCGCCTCCTAGCTCGATATCAGGGATCCTTTCCCTGCTTCGTCGGGAAAGAGTTCCCGGCGTTCCCGTCGCATCTCAAGAGGAGGCCCTCTCAACAGGAACGGCGAGAGGAACTCCAGGGTCGTGCCACCATTCCAAGAGTCCCCCAGATGTCTCAGTCAATTCCAGAGGAACCTCTTTTCCCTTCACCGGATCGTCTTTCACGCCGAGGGTCGACTCACACCAAGGTGGCACGTGGCACAGCCCTGTGGGAAAGACTCGAGGGACAGCCTCGAGGGAAAGCCTCGAGGGAAAGCCACAGATCCCTTGATTCACGTGACAGGAAGCGTGACACTACTGCTGCAGCTCGGGAGGAAAGCGCACGTGCATGCCCCCACTCGAGACGAGGCCTGACTCCCCTGGGGAGACTCAGAAGCACCCCAAGATCCATGGCAACACTGGAGAGGAATCCTCAGGTTCCGGCCCCGACTCCACACAAGGACTGAGGCCCCGGCCTGGACGGGAGAGGAATCCCGAGAGGTCCCCTAGCTACTCGCATGGGGACTGGCCTTTCCTGAGGCCACCAGAGCGGGTCCCTGAGGTCCCCGTAGTAACTCGAGAAGACCTGCCGCAACTCGAGAAAATCCAGGAGGTTCTCCCCTCCAGGCGAGATGAGGCCCATTTCCGCTGAGGCGTCTCGAGGCTGATCACACCTCACCTCTGGAACTTCGAAAGTGTCCTTCACATCCTTGGTGCAAATCAAGAAGTTCCCCGACATAGCCGTCTCCACTCGAGAGGAATTACGAGGGTCCCGCCCACATCCAGAGGAGCCCCGTTTCCGCCTCGTAGCTCAAGATGAGGGATCCTTTCCCTGCTTCGTCGGGAATGAGTTCCCGGCGTTCCCGTCGCATCTCAAGAAGAGGCCCTCTCAACAGGAACGGCAAGAGGAACTCCAGGGTCGTGCCACCATTCCAAGAGTCCCCCAGATGTCTCAGTCCATTCCAGAGGAACCTCTTTTCCCTTCACCGGCTCGTCTTTCACGCCGAGGATCGAATCACACCAAGGTGGCACTTGGCACAGCCCTGTGGGAAAGCCTCGTGGGAAAGCCTCGAGGGACAGCCTCGAGGGAAAGCCACAGATCCCTTGATCCACGTGACAGGAAGCGTGACACTACTGCTGCAGCTCGGGAGGAAAGCGCACGTGCATGCCCCCACTCGAGACGACGCCTGACTCCCCTGGGGAGACTCAGAAGCACCCCAAGATCCATGGCAACACTGGAGAGGAATCCTCAGGTTCCGGCCCCAACTCCACACAAGGACTGAGGCCCCGGCATGGACGGGAGAGGAATCCCGAGAGGTCCCCTAACAACTCGCATGGGGACTGGCCTTTCCTGAGGCCACCAGAGCGGGTCCCTGAGGTCCCCGTCGTAACTCGAGAAGACCTGCCGCAACTCGAGAAAATCCAGGAGGTTCTCCCCTCCAGGCGAGATGAGGCCCATTTCCGCTGAGGCGTCTCGAGGCTGATCACACCTCCCCTCTGGAACTTCGAAAGGGTCCTTCACACCCTTGGTGCAAATCAAGAAGTTCCCCGACATACCCGTCTCCACTCGAGAGGAATCACGAGGGTCCCGCCCACATCCAGAGGAGCCCCGTTTCCGCCTCGTAGCTCGAGATGAGGGATCCTTTCCCTGCTTCGTCGGGAAAGAGTTCCCGGCGTTCCCGTCGCATCTCAAGAGGAGGCCCTCTCAACAGGAACGGCGAGAGGAACTCCAGGGTCGTGCCACCATTCCAAGAGTCCCCCAGATGTCTCAGTCCATTCCAGAGGAACCTCTTTTCCCTTCACCGGATCGTCTTTCACGCCGGGGATCGACTCACACCAAGGTGGCACGCGGCACATCCCTGTGGGAAAGACTCGAGGGACAGCCTCGAGGGAAAGCCTCAGGGAAAGCCACAGATCCCTTGATTCACGTGACAGGAAGCGTGACACTACTGCTGCAGCTCGGGAGGAAAGTGCACGTGCATGCCCCCACTCGAGACGAGGACTGACTCCCCTGGGGAGACTCAGAAGCACCCCAAGATCCATGGCAACACTGGAGAGGAATCCTCAGGTTAAGGCCCCGACTCCACACAAGGACTGAGGCCCCGGCCTGGACGGGAGAGGAATCCCGAGAGGTCCCCTAGCTACTCGCATGGGGACTGGCCTTTCCTGAGGCCACCAGAGCGGGTCCCTGAGGTCCCCGTCGTAACTCGAGAAGACCTGCCGCAACTCTAGAAAATCCAGGAGGTTCTCCCCTCCAGGCGAGATGAGGCCCATTTCCGCTGAGGCGTCTCGAGGCTGATCACACCTCACCTCTGGAACTTCGAAAGGGTCCTTCACACCCTTGGTGCAAATCAAGAAGTCCCCCGAGATACCCGTCTCAACTCGAGGGGAATCACGAGGGTCCCGCCCACATCCAGAGGAGCCCCGTTTCCGCCTCGTAGCTCGAGATGAGGGATCCTTTCCCTGCTTCGTCGGGAAAGAGTTCCCGGCGTTCCCGACGCATCTCAAGAGGAGGCCCTCTCAACAGGAATGGCGAGAGGAACTCCAGGGTCGTGCCACCATTCCAAGAGTCCCCCAGATGTCTCAGTCCATTCCAGAGGAACCTCTTTTCCCTTCATCGGATCGTCTTTCACGCCGAGGATCGACTCACACCAAGGTGGCACGTGGCACAGCCCTGTGGGAAAGCCTCGTGGGAAAGCCTCGAGGGACAGCCTCGAGGGAAAGACACAGATCCCTTGATCCACGTGACAAGAAGCGTGACACTACTGCTGCAGCTCGGGAGGAAAGCGCACGTGCATGCCCCCACTCGAGACGAGGCCTGACTCCCCTGGGGAGACTCAGAAGCACCCCAAGATCCATGGCAACACTGGAGAGGAATCCTCAGGTTCCGGCCCCGACTCCACACAAGAACTGAGGCCCCGGTATGGACGGGAGAGGAATCCCGAGAGGTCCCCTAGCAACTCGCATGGGGACTGGCCTTTCCTGAGGCCACCAGAGCGGGTCCCTGAGGTCCCCGTCGTAACTCGAGAAGACCTGCCGCAACTCGAGAAAATCCAGGAGGTTCTCCCCTCCAGGCGAGATGAGGCCCATTTCTGCTGAGGCGTCTCGAGGCTGATCACACCTCACCTCTGGAACTTCGAAAGGGTCCTTCACACCCTTGGTGCAAATCAAGAAGTTCCTCGACATACCCGTCTCCACTCGAGAGGAATCACGAGGGTCCCGCCCACATCCAGAGGAGCCCCGTTTCCGCCTCGTAGCTCGAGATGAGGGATCCTTTCCCTGCTTCGTCGGGAAAGATTTCCCGGCATTCCCGTCGCATCTCAAGAGGAGGCCCTCTCAACAGGAACGTCGAGAGGAACTCCAGGGTCGTGCCACCATTCCAAGAGTCCCCCAGATGTCTCAGTCCATTCCAGAGAAACCTATTTTCCCTTCACCGGATCGTCTTTCACGCCGAGGATCGACTCACACCAAGGTGGCACTTGGCAGAGCCCTGTGGGTAAGCCTCGTGGGAAAGCCTCGAGGGAAAGCCTCGAGGGAAAGCCACAGATCCCTTTATCCACGTGACAGGAAGCGTGACACTTCTGCTGCAGCTCGGGAGGGAAGCGCACGTGCACGCCCCCACTCGAGACGAGGCCTGACTCCCCTGGGGATACTCAGAGGCACCCCAAGATCCATGTCAACATTGGAGAGGAATGCTCAGGTTCCGGCCCCGACTCCACACAAGGCCTTATTCCCGGGCGTCGACGGGAGAGGAATCCCGAGATGGCCCCTAGCAACTCGCATGGGGACTGGACCTTCCTGAGGCCACCAGGGCGGGTCCCTGAGGTCCCCGTCTTAACTCGAGAAGACCTGCCGCAACTCGAAAATATCCAGGAGGATCTCCCCTGCAGGCGAGAAGAGGCCCATTTCCGCAGAGGTTTCTCGGGGCTAATCACACCTCACCTCTGGAACGTCGAAAGGGTCCTTCACACCCTTGGTGCAAATCAAGAAGTTCCCCGACATACTGGTCTCCACTCGAGAGGAAACACGAGGGTCCGCCCACATCCAGAGGAGCCCCGTTTCCGCCTCGTAGCTCGAGATGAGGGATCCTTTCCCTGCTTCGTCGGGAAAGAGTTCCCGGCGTTCCCGACGCATCTCAAGAGGAGGCCCTCTCAACAGGAATGGCGAGAGGAACTCCAGGGTCGTGCCACCATTCCAAGAGTCCCCCAGATGTCTCAGTCCATTCCAGAGGAACCTCTTTTCCCTTCATCGGATCGTCTTTCACGCCGAGGATCGACTCACACCAAGGTGGCACGTGGCACAGCCCTGTGGGAAAGCCTCGTGGGAAAGCCTCGAGGGACAGCCTCGAGGGAAAGACACAGATCCCTTGATCCACGTGACAAGAAGCGTGACACTACTGCTGCAGCTCGGGAGGAAAGCGCACGTGCATGCCCCCACTCGAGACGAGGCCTGACTCCCCTGGGGAGACTCAGAAGCACCCCAAGATCCATGGCAACACTGGAGAGGAATCCTCAGGTTCCGGCCCCGACTCCACACAAGAACTGAGGCCCCGGTATGGACGGGAGAGGAATCCCGAGAGGTCCCCTAGCAACTCGCATGGGGACTGGCCTTTCCTGAGGCCACCAGAGCGTGTCCCTGAGGTCCCCGTCGTAACTCGAGAAGACCTGCCGCAACTCGAGAAAATCCAGGAGGTTCTCCCCTCCAGGCGAGATGAGGCCCATTTCCGCTGAGGCGTCTCGAGGCTGATCACACCTCACCTCTGGAACTTCGAAAGGGTCCTTCACACCCTTGGTGCAAATCAAGAAGTCCCCCGAGATACCCGTCTCAACTCGAGGGGAATCACGAGGGTCCCGCCCACATCCAGAGGAGCCCCGTTTCCGCCTCGTAGCTCGAGATGAGGGATCCTTTCCCTGCTTCGTCGGGAAAGAGTTCCCGGCGTTCCCGACGCATCTCAAGAGGAGGCCCTCTCAACAGGAATGGCGAGAGGAACTCCAGGGTCGTGCCACCATTCCAAGAGTCCCCCAGATGTCTCAGTCCATTCCAGAGGAACCTCTTTTCCCTTCATCGGATCGTCTTTCACGCCGAGGATCGACTCACACCAAGGTGGCACGTGGCACAGCCCTGTGGGAAAGCCTCGTGGGAAAGCCTCGAGGGACAGCCTCGAGGGAAAGACACAGATCCCTTGATCCACGTGACAAGAAGCGTGACACTACTGCTGCAGCTCGGGAGGAAAGCGCACGTGCATGCCCCCACTCGAGACGAGGCCTGACTCCCCTGGGGAGACTCAGAAGCACCCCAAGATCCATGGCAACACTGGAGAGGAATCCTCAGGTTCCGGCCCCGACTCCACACAAGAACTGAGGCCCCGGTATGGACGGGAGAGGAATCCCGAGAGGTCCCCTAGCAACTCGCATGGGGACTGGCCTTTCCTGAGGCCACCAGAGCGGGTCCCTGAGGTCCCCGTCGTAACTCGAGAAGACCTGCCGCAACTCGAGAAAATCCAGGAGGTTCTCCCCTCCAGGCGAGATGAGGCCCATTTCTGCTGAGGCGTCTCGAGGCTGATCACACCTCACCTCTGGAACTTCGAAAGGGTCCTTCACACCCTTGGTGCAAATCAAGAAGTTCCTCGACATACCCGTCTCCACTCGAGAGGAATCACGAGGGTCCCGCCCACATCCAGAGGAGCCCCGTTTCCGCCTCGTAGCTCGAGATGAGGGATCCTTTCCCTGCTTCGTCGGGAAAGATTTCCCGGCATTCCCGTCGCATCTCAAGAGGAGGCCCTCTCAACAGGAACGTCGAGAGGAACTCCAGGGTCGTGCCACCATTCCAAGAGTCCCCCAGATGTCTCAGTCCATTCCAGAGGAACCTATTTTCCCTTCACCGGATCGTCTTTCACGCCGAGGATCGACTCACACCAAGGTGGCACTTGGCAGAGCCCTGTGGGTAAGCCTCGTGGGAAAGCCTCGAGGGAAAGCCTCGAGGGAAAGCCACAGATCCCTTTATCCACGTGACAGGAAGCGTGACACTTCTGCTGCAGCTCGGGAGGGAAGCGCACGTGCACGCCCCCACTCGAGACGAGGCCTGACTCCCCTGGGGATACTCAGAGGCACCCCAAGATCCATGTCAATATTGGAGAGGAATGCTCAGGTTCCGGCCCCGACTCCACACAAGGCCTTATTCCCGGGCGTCGACGGGAGAGGAATCCCGAGATGGCCCCTAGCAACTCGCATGGGGACTGGACCTTCCTGAGGCCACCAGAGCGGGTCCCTGAGGTCCCCGTCTTAACTCGAGAAGACCTGCCGCAACTCGAAAATATCCAGGAGGTTCTCCCCTGCAGGCGAGAAGAGGCCCATTTCCGCAGAGGTTTCTCGGGGCTAATCACACCTCACCTCTGGAACGTCGAAAGGGTCCTTCACACCCTTGGTGCAAATCAAGAAGTTCCCCGACATACTGGTCTCCACTCGAGAGGAAACACGAGGGTCCGCCCACATCCAGAGGAGCCCCGTTTCCGCCTCGTAGCTCGAGGTGAGGGATCCTTTCCCTGCTTCGTCGGGAAAGAATTCCCGGCGTTCCTGTCGTATCTCAAGAGGAGGCCCACTGAACAGGAACGGCGAGAGGAACGCCAGGGTCGTGCCACCATTCCAAGAGTCCCCCAGATGTCTCAGTCCATTCCAGAGCAACCTCTTTTCCCTTCACCAGCTCGTCTTTCACTCCGAGGATCGACTCACACCAAGGTGGTACTTGGCACAGCCCTGTGGGAGAGCCTCGTGGGAAAGCCTTGAGGGAAAGCCTCGAGGGAAAGCCACAGATCCCTTGATCCACGTGACAGGAAGCCTGACCCTACTGCTGCAGCTCGGGAGGGAAGCGCAAGTGCATGCCCCCACTCGAGACGCCGCCTGAATCCCCTGGGGAGACTCAGAGGCACCCCAAAATCCATGTCATCCCTGGAAAGGAATCCTCAGGTTCCGGGCCCGACTCCACACAAGGACTGAGGCCCCGGCCTGGACGGGAGAGGAATCCCGAGAGGTCCCCTAGCTACTCGCATGGGGACTGGCCTTTCCTGAGGCCACCAGAGCGGGTCCCTGAGGTCCCCGTCGTAACTCGAGAAGACCTGCCACAACTCTAGAAAATCCAGGAGGTTCTCCCCTCCAGGCGAGATGAGGCCCATTTCCGCTGAGGCGTCTCGAGGCTGATCAAACCTCACCTCTGGAACTTCGAAAGGGTCCTTCACACCCTTGGTGCAATTCAAGAAGTCCCCCGAGATACCCGTCTCCACTCGAGGGGAATCACGAGGGTCCCGCCCACATCCAGAGGAGCCCCGTTTCCGCCTCCTAGCTCGAGATCAGGGATCCTTTCCCTGCTTCGTCGGGAAAGAGTTCCCGGCGTTCCCGTCGCATCTCAAGAGGAGGCCCTCTCAACAGGAACGGCGAGAGGAACTCCAGGGTCGTGCCACCATTCCAAGAGTCCCCCAGATGTCTCAGTCCATTCCAGAGGAACCTCTTTTCCCTTCACCGGATCGTCTTTCACACCGAGGATCGACTCACACCAAGGTGGCACGTGGCACAGCCCTGTGGGAAAGCCTCGTGGGAAAGCCTCGAGGGACAGCCTCGAGGGAAAGCCACAGATCCCTTGATCCACGTGACAGGAAGCGTGACACTACTGCTGCAGCACGGGAGGAAAGCGCACGTGCATGCCCCCACTCGAGACGAGGCCTGACTCCCCTGGGGAGACTCAGAAGCACCCCAAGATCCATGGCAACACTGGAGAGGAATCCTCAGGTTCCGGCCCCGACTCCACACAAGGACTGAGGCCCCGGCATGGACGGGAGAGGAATCCCGAGTGGTACCCTAGCAACTCGCATGGGGACTGGCCTTTCCTGAGGCCACCAGAGTGGGTCCCTGAGGTCCCCGTCGTAACTCGAGAAGACCTGCCGCAACTCGAGAAAATCCAGGAGGTTCTCCCCTCCAGGCGAGATGAGGCCCATTTCCGCTGAGGCGTCTCGAGGCTGATCACACCTCCCCTCTGGAACTTCGAAAGGGTCCTTCACACCCTTGGTGCAAATCAAGAAGTTCCCCGACATACCCGTCTCCACTCGAGAGGAATCACGAGGGTCCCGCCCACATCCAGAGGAGCCCCGTTTCCGCCTCGTAGCTCGAGATGAGGGATCCTTTCCCTGCTTCGTCGGGAAAGATTTCCCGGCATTCCCGTCGCATCTCAAGAGGAGGCCCTCTCAACAGGAACGTCGAGAGGAACTCCAGGGTCGTGCCACCATTCCAAGAGTCCCCCAGATGTCTCAGTCCATTCCAGAGGAACCTATTTTCCCTTCACCGGATCGTCTTTCACGCCGAGGATCGACTCACACCAAGGTGGCACTTGGCAGAGCCCTGTGGGTAAGCCTCGTGGGAAAGCCTCGAGGGAAAGCCTCGAGGGAAAGCCACAGATCCCTTTATCCACGTGACAGGAAGCGTGACACTTCTGCTGCAGCTCGGGAGGGAAGCGCACGTGCACGCCCCCACTCGAGACGAGGCCTGACTTCCCCTGGGGATACTCAGAGGCACCCCAAGATCCATGTCAACATTGGAGAGGAATGCTCAGGTTCCGGCCCCGACTCCACACAAGGCCTTATTCCCGGGCGTCGACGGGAGAGGAATCCCGAGATGGCCCCTAGCAACTCGCATGGGGACTGGACCTTCCTGAGGCCACCAGAGCGGGTCCCTGAGGTCCCCGTCTTAACTTGAGAAGACCTGCCGCAACTCGAAAATATCCAGGAGGTTCTCCCCTGCAGGCGAGAAGAGGCCCATTTCCGCAGAGGTTTCACGGGGCTAATCACACCTCACCTCTGGAACGTCGAAAGGGTCCTTCACACCCTTGGTGCAAATCAAGAAGTTCCCCGACATACTGGTCTCCACTCGAGAGGAAACACGAGGGTCCGCCCACATCCAGAGGAGCCCCCGTTTCCGCCTCGTAGCTCGAGGTGAGGGATCCTTTCCCTGCTTCGTCGGGAAAGAATTCCCGGCGTTCCTGTCGTATCTCAAGAGGAGGCCCACTGAACAGGAACGGCGAGAGGAACGCCAGGGTCGTGCCACCATTCCAAGAGTCCCCCAGATGTCTCAGTCCATTCCAGAGCAACCTCTTTTCCCTTCACCAGCTCGTCTTTCACTCCGAGGATCGACTCACACCAAGGTGGTACTTGGCACAGCCCTGTGGAGAGCCTCGTGGGAAAGCCTTGAGGGAAAGCCTCGAGGGAAAGCCACAGATCCCTTGATCCACGTGACAGGAAGCCTGACCCTACTGCTGCAGCTCGGGAGGGAAGCGCACGTGCATGCCCCCACTCGAGACGCCGCCTGAATCCCCTGGGGAGACTCAGAGGCACCCCAAAATCCATGTCATCCCTGGAAAGGAATCCTCAGGTTCCGGGCCCGACTCCACACAAGGTCTTAGTCCCCGGCATCGACGGGAGAGGAATCCCGAGAGGCCCCCTAGCAACTCGCATGGGGACTGGCCTTTCCTGGGGCCACCCGAGCGGGTCCCTGAGGTCCCCGTCATAACTCGAGAAGACCTGCCGCAACTCGACAAAATCCAGGAGGTTCTCCCCTCCAGGCGAGATGAGGCCCATTTCTGCTAAGGCGTCTCGAGGCTGATCACATCTCACCTCTGGAACTTCGAAAGGCTCCTTCACACCCTTGGTGCAAATAAAGAAGTTCCCCGACCTAGCCGTATCCACTCGAGAGGAATCACGAGGGTCCCGCCCACATCCAGAGGAGCCCCGTTTCCGCCTCCTAGCTCGAGATCAGGGATCCTTTCCCTGCTTCGTCGGGAAAGAGTTCCCGGCGTTCCCGTCGCATCTCAAGAGGAGGCCCTCTCAACAGGAACGGCGAGAGGAACTCCAGGGTCGTGCCACCATTCCAAGAGTCCCCCAGATGTCTCAGTCCATTCCAGAGGAACCTCTTTTCCCTTCACCGGATCGTCTTTCACGCCGAGGGTCGACTCACACCAAGGTGGCACGTGGCACAGCCCTGTGGGAAAGACTCGAGGGACAGCCTCGAGGGAAAGCCTCGAGGGAAAGCCACAGATCCCTTGTTCCACGTGACTGGAAGCGTGACACTACTGCTGCAGCTCAGGAGGAAAGCGCACGTGCATGACCCCACTCGAGACGAGGCCTGACTCCCCTGGGGAGACTCAGAAGCACCCCAAGATACATGGCAACACTGGAGAGGAATCCTCAGGTTCCGGCCCCGACTCCACACAAGGACTGAGGCCCCGGCCTGGACGGGAGAGGAATCCCGAGAGGTCCCCTAGCTACTCGCATGGGGACTGGCCTTTCCTGAGGCCACCAGAGCGGGTCCCTGAGGTCCCCGTCGTAACTCGAGAAGACCTGCCACAACTCTAGAAAATCCAGGAGGTTCTCCCCTCCAGGCGAGATGAGGCCCATTTCCGCTGAGGCGTCTCGAGGCTGATCACACCTCCCCTCTGGAACTTCGAAAGGGTCCTTCACACCCTTGGTGCAAATCAAGAAGTTCCCCGACATACCCGTCTCCACTCGAGAGGAATCACGAGGGTCCCGCCCACATCCAGAGGAGCCCCGTTTCCGCCTCGTAGCTCGAGATGAGGGATCCTTTCCCTGCTTCGTCGGGAAAGAGTTCCCGGCGTTCCCGTCGCATCTCAAGAGGAGGCCCTCTCAACAGGAACGGCGAGAGGAACTCCAGGGTCGTGCCACCATTCCAAGAGTCCCCCAGATGTCTCAGTCCATTCCAGAGGAACCTCTTTTCCCTTCACCGGATCGTCTTTCACGCCGGGGATCGACTCACACCAAGGTGGCACGTGGCACAGCCCTGTGGGAAAGACTCGAGGGACAGCCTCGAGGGAAAGCCTCAGGGAAAGCCACAGATCCCTTGATTCACGTGACAGGAAGCGTGACACTACTGCTGCAGCTCGGGAGGAAAGCGCACGTGCATGCCCCCACTCGAGACGAGGCCTGACTCCCCTGGGGAGACTCAGAAGCACCCCAAGATCCATGGCAACACTGGAGAGGAATCCTCAGGTTCCGGCCCCGACTCCACACAAGGACTGAGGCCCCGGCCTGGACGGGAGAGGAATCCCGAGAGGTCCCCTAGCTACTCGCATGGGGACTGGCCTTTCCTGAGGCCACCAGAGCGGGTCCCTGAGGTCCCCGTCGTAACTCGAGAAGACCTGCCACAACTCTAGAAAATCCAGGAGGTTCTCCCCTCCAGGCGAGATGAGGCCCATTTCCGCTGAGGCGTCTCGAGGCTGATCACACCTCACCTCTGGAACTTCGAAAGTGTCCTTCACATCCTTGGTGCAAATCAAGAAGTTCCCCGACATAGCCGTCTCCACTCGAGAGGAATTACGAGGGTCCCGCCCACATCCAGAGGAGCCCCGTTTCCGCCTCGTAGCTCAAGATGAGGGATCCTTTCCCTGCTTCGTCGGGAATGAGTTCCCGGCGTTCCCGGCGCATCTCAAGAAGAGGCCCTCTCAACAGGAACGGCGAGAGGAACTCCAGGGTCGTGCCACCATTCCAAGAGTCCCCCAGATGTCTCAGTCCATTCCAGAGGAACCTCTTTTCCCTTCACCGGCTCGTCTTTCACGCCGAGGATCGACTCACACCAAGGTGGCACGTGGCACAGCCCTGCGGGAAAGCCTCGTGGGAAAGCCTCGAGGGACAGCTTCGAGGGAAAGCCACAGATCCCTTGATCCACGTGACAGGAAGCGTGACACTACTGCTGCAGCTCGGGAGGAAAGCGCACGTGCATGCCCCCACTCGAGACGACGCCTGACTCCCCTGGGGAGACTCAGAAGCACCCCAAGATCCATGGCAACACTGGAGAGGAATCCTCAGGTTCCGGCCCCGACTCCACACAAGGACTGAGGCCCCGGCATGGACGGGAGAGGAATCCCGAGAGGTCCCCTAACAACTCGCATGGGGACTGGCCTTTCCTGAGGCCACCAGAGCGGGTCCCTGAGGTCCCCGTCGTAACTCGAGAAGACCTGCCGCAACTCGAGAAAATCCAGGAGGTTCTCCCCTCCAGGCGAGATGAGGCCCATTTCCGCTGAGGCGTCTCGAGGCTGATCACACCTCCCCTCTGGAACTTCGAAAGGGTCCTTCACACCCTTGGTGCAAATCAAGAAGTTCCCCGACATAGCCGTCTCCACTCTAGAGGAATTACGAGGGTCCCGCCCACATCCAGAGGAGCCCCGTTTCCGCCTCGTAGCTCAAGATGAGGGATCCTTTCCCTGCTTCGTCGGGAATGAGTTCCCGGCGTTCCCGGCGCATCTCAAGAAGAGGCCCTCTCAACAGGAACGGCGAGAGGAACTCCAGGGTCGTGCCACCATTCCAAGAGTCCCCCAGATGTCTCAGTCCATTCCAGAGGAACCTCTTTTCCCTTCACCGGCTCGTCTTTAACGCCGAGGATCGACTCACACCAAGGTGGCACGTGGCACAGCCCTGCGGGAAAGCCTCGTGGGAAAGCCTCAAGGGACAGCTTCGAGGGAAAGCCACAGATCCCTTGATCCACGTGACAGGAAGCGTGACACTACTGCTGCAGCTCGGGAGGAAAGCGCACGTGCATGCCCCCACTCGAGACGACGCCTGACTCCCCTGGGGAGACTCAGAAGCACCCCAAGATCCATGGCAACACTGGAGAGGAATCCTCAGGTTCCGGCCCCGACTCCACACAAGGACTGAGGCCCCGGCATGGACGGGAGAGGAATCCCGAGAGGTCCCCTAACAACTCGCATGGGGACTGGCCTTTCCTGAGGCCACCAGAGCGGGTCCCTGAGGTCCCCGTCGTAACTCGAGAAGACCTGCTGCAACTCGAGAAAATCCAGGAGGTTCTCCCCTCCAGGCGAGATGAGGCCCATTTCCGCTGAGGCGTCTCGAGGCTGATCACACCTCCCCTCTGGAACTTCGAAAGGGTCCTTCACACCCTTGGTGCAAATCAAGAAGTTCCCCGACATACCCGTCTCCACTCGAGAGGAATCACGAGGGTCCCGCCCACATCCAGAGGAGCCCCGTTTCCGCCTCCTAGCTCGAGATCAGGGATCCTTTCCCTGCTTCGTCGGGAAAGAGTTCCCGGCGTTCCCGTCGCATCTCAAGAGGAGGCCCTCTCAACAGGAACGGCGAGAGGAACTCCAGGGTCGTGCCACCATTCCAAGAGTCCCCCAGATGTCACAGTCCATTCCACAGGAACCTCTTTTCCCTTCACCGGATCGTCTTTCACGCCGGGGATCGACCCACAACAAGGTGGCACGTGGCACAGCCCTGTGGTAAAGACTCGAGGGACAGCCTCGAGGGAAAGCCTCAGGGAGAGCCACAGATCCCTTGATTCACGTGACAGGAAGCGTGACACTACTGCTGCAGCTCGGGAGGAAAGCGCACGTGCATGCCCCCACTCGAGACGAGGCCTGACTCCCCTGGGGAGACTCAGAAGCACCCCAAGATCCATGGCAACACTGGAGAGGAATCCTCAGGTTCCGGCCCCGACTCCACACAAGGACTGAGGCCCCGGCATGGACGGGAGAGGAATCCCGAGAGGTCCCCTAGCTACTCGCATGGGGACTGGCCTTTCCTGAGGCCACCAGAGCGGGTCCCTGAGGTCCCCGTCGTAACTCGAGAAGACCTGCCGCAACTCTAGAAAATCCAGGAGGTTCTCCCCTCCAGGCGAGATGAGGCCCATTTCCGCTGAGGCGTCTCGAGGCTGATCACACCTCACCTCTGGAACTTCGAAAGGGTCCTTCACACCCTTGGTGCAAATCAAGAAGTCCCCCGAGATACCCGTCTCAACTCGAGGGGAATCACGAGGGTCCCGCCCACATCCAGAGGAGCCCCGTTTCCGCCTCGTAGCTCGAGATGAGGGATCCTTTCCCTGCTTCGTCGGGAAAGAGTTCCCGGCGTTCCCGTCGCATCTGAAGAGGAGGCCCTCTCAACAGGAATGGCGAGAGGAACTCCAGGGTCGTGCCACCATTCCAAGAGTCCCCCAGATGTCTCAGTCCATTCCAGAGGAACCTCTTTTCCCTTCATCGGATCGTCTTTCACGCCGAGGATCGACTCACACCAAGGTGGCACGTGGCACAGCCCTGTGGGAAAGCCTCGTGGGAAAGCCTCGAGGGACAGCCTCGAGGGAAAGACACAGATCCCTTGATCCACGTGACAGGAAGCGTGACACTACTGCTGCAGCTCGGGAGGAAAGCGCACGTGCATGCCCCCACTCGAGACGAGGCCTGACTCCCCTGGGGAGACTCAGAAGCACCCCAAGATCCATGGCAACACTGGAGAGGAATCCTCAGGTTCCGGCCCCGACTCCACACAAGAACTGAGGCCCCGGTATGGACGGGAGAGGAATCCCGAGAGGTCCCCTAGCAACTCGCATGGGGACTGGCCTTTCCTGAGGCCACCAGAGCGGGTCCCTGAGGTCCCCGTCGTAACTCGAGAAGACCTGCCGCAACTCGAGAAAATCCAGGAGGTTCTCCCCTGCAGGCGAGAAGAGGCCCATTTCCGCAGAGGCGTCTCGAGGCTGATCACACCTCACCTCTGGAACTTCGAAAGGGTCCTTCACACCCTTGGTGCAAATCAAGAAGTTCCCCGACATACTGGTCTCCACTCGAGAGGAAACACGAGGGTCCGCCCACATCCAGAGGAGCCCCGTTTCCGCCTCGTAGCTCGAGGTGAGGGATCCTTTCCCTGCTTCGTCGGGAAAGAATTCCCGGCGTTCCTGTCGTATCTCAAGAGGAGGCCCACTGAACAGGAACGGCGAGAGGAACGCCAGGGTCGTGCCACCATTCCAAGAGTCCCCCAGATGTCTCAGTCCATTCCAGAGCAACCTCTTTTCCCTTCACCAGCTCGTCTTTCACTCCGAGGATCGACTCACACCAAGGTGGTACTTGGCACAGCCCTGTGGGAGAGCCTCGTGGGAAAGCCTTGAGGGAAAGCCTCGAGGGAAAGCCACAGATCCCTTGATCCACGTGACAGGAAGCCTGACCCTACTGCTGCAGCTCGGGAGGGAAGCGCACGTGCATGCCCCCACTCGAGACGCCGCCTGAATCCCCTGGGGAGACTCAGAGGCACCCCAAAATCCATGTCATCCCTGGAAAGGAATCCTCAGGTTCCGGGCCCGACTCCACACAAGGTCTTAGTCCCCGGCATCGACGGGAGAGGAATCCCGAGAGGCCCCCTAGCAACTCGCATGGGGACTGGCCTTTCCTGGGGCCACCCGAGCGGGTCCCTGAGGTCCCCGTCATAACTCGAGAAGACCTGCCGCAACTCGACAAAATCCAGGAGGTTCTCCCCTCCAGGCGAGATGAGGCCCATTTCTGCTAAGGCGTCTCGAGGCTGATCACATCTCACCTCTGGAACTTCGAAAGGCTCCTTCACACCCTTGGTGCAAATAAAGAAGTTCCCCGACCTAGCCGTATCCACTCGAGAGGAATCACGAGGGTCCCGCCCACATCCAGAGGAGCCCCGTTTCCGCCTCCTAGCTCGAGATCAGGGATCCTTTCCCTGCTTCGTCGGGAAAGAGTTCCCGGCGTTCCCGTCGCATCTCAAGAGGAGGCCCTCTCAACAGGAACGGCGAGAGGAACTCCAGGGTCGTGCCACCATTCCAAGAGTCCCCCAGATGTCTCAGTCCATTCCAGAGGAACCTCTTTTCCCTTCACCGGATCGTCTTTCACGCCGAGGGTCGACTCACACCAAGGTGGCACGTGGCACAGCCCTGTGGGAAAGACTCGAGGGACAGCCTCGAGGGAAAGCCTCGAGGGAAAGCCACAGATCCCTTGTTCCACGTGACTGGAAGCGTGACACTACTGCTGCAGCTCAGGAGGAAAGCGCACGTGCATGACCCCACTCGAGACGAGGCCTGACTCCCCTGGGGAGACTCAGAAGCACCCCAAGATACATGGCAACACTGGAGAGGAATCCTCAGGTTCCGGCCCCGACTCCACACAAGGACTGAGGCCCCGGCCTGGACGGGAGAGGAATCCCGAGAGGTCCCCTAGCTACTCGCATGGGGACTGGCCTTTCCTGAGGCCACCAGAGCGGGTCCCTGAGGTCCCCGTCGTAACTCGAGAAGACCTGCCACAACTCTAGAAAATCCAGGAGGTTCTCCCCTCCAGGCGAGATGAGGCCCATTTCCGCTGAGGCGTCTCGAGGCTGATCACACCTCCCCTCTGGAACTTCGAAAGGGTCCTTCACACCCTTGGTGCAAATCAAGAAGTTCCCCGACATACCCGTCTCCACTCGAGAGGAATCACGAGGGTCCCGCCCACATCCAGAGGAGCCCCGTTTCCGCCTCGTAGCTCGAGATGAGGGATCCTTTCCCTGCTTCGTCGGGAAAGAGTTCCCGGCGTTCCCGTCGCATCTCAAGAGGAGGCCCTCTCAACAGGAACGGCGAGAGGAACTCCAGGGTCGTGCCACCATTCCAAGAGTCCCCCAGATGTCTCAGTCCATTCCAGAGGAACCTCTTTTCCCTTCACCGGATCGTCTTTCACGCCGGGGATCGACTCACACCAAGGTGGCACGTGGCACAGCCCTGTGGGAAAGACTCGAGGGACAGCCTCGAGGGAAAGCCTCAGGGAAAGCCACAGATCCCTTGATTCACGTGACAGGAAGCGTGACACTACTGCTGCAGCTCGGGAGGAAAGCGCACGTGCATGCCCCCACTCGAGACGAGGCCTGACTCCCCTGGGGAGACTCAGAAGCACCCCAAGATCCATGGCAACACTGGAGAGGAATCCTCAGGTTCCGGCCCCGACTCCACACAAGGACTGAGGCCCCGGCCTGGACGGGAGAGGAATCCCGAGAGGTCCCCTAGCTACTCGCATGGGGACTGGCCTTTCCTGAGGCCACCAGAGCGGGTCCCTGAGGTCCCCGTCGTAACTCGAGAAGACCTGCCACAACTCTAGAAAATCCAGGAGGTTCTCCCCTCCAGGCGAGATGAGGCCCATTTCCGCTGAGGCGTCTCGAGGCTGATCACACCTCACCTCTGGAACTTCGAAAGTGTCCTTCACATCCTTGGTGCAAATCAAGAAGTTCCCCGACATAGCCGTCTCCACTCGAGAGGAATTACGAGGGTCCCGCCCACATCCAGAGGAGCCCCGTTTCCGCCTCGTAGCTCAAGATGAGGGATCCTTTCCCTGCTTCGTCGGGAATGAGTTCCCGGCGTTCCCGGCGCATCTCAAGAAGAGGCCCTCTCAACAGGAACGGCGAGAGGAACTCCAGGGTCGTGCCACCATTCCAAGAGTCCCCCAGATGTCTCAGTCCATTCCAGAGGAACCTCTTTTCCCTTCACCGGCTCGTCTTTCACGCCGAGGATCGACTCACACCAAGGTGGCACGTGGCACAGCCCTGCGGGAAAGCCTCGTGGGAAAGCCTCGAGGGACAGCTTCGAGGGAAAGCCACAGATCCCTTGATCCACGTGACAGGAAGCGTGACACTACTGCTGCAGCTCGGGAGGAAAGCGCACGTGCATGCCCCCACTCGAGACGACGCCTGACTCCCCTGGGGAGACTCAGAAGCACCCCAAGATCCATGGCAACACTGGAGAGGAATCCTCAGGTTCCGGCCCCGACTCCACACAAGGACTGAGGCCCCGGCATGGACGGGAGAGGAATCCCGAGAGGTCCCCTAACAACTCGCATGGGGACTGGCCTTTCCTGAGGCCACCAGAGCGGGTCCCTGAGGTCCCCGTCGTAACTCGAGAAGACCTGCCGCAACTCGAGAAAATCCAGGAGGTTCTCCCCTCCAGGCGAGATGAGGCCCATTTCCGCTGAGGCGTCTCGAGGCTGATCACACCTCCCCTCTGGAACTTCGAAAGGGTCCTTCACACCCTTGGTGCAAATCAAGAAGTTCCCCGACATAGCCGTCTCCACTCTAGAGGAATTACGAGGGTCCCGCCCACATCCAGAGGAGCCCCGTTTCCGCCTCGTAGCTCAAGATGAGGGATCCTTTCCCTGCTTCGTCGGGAATGAGTTCCCGGCGTTCCCGGCGCATCTCAAGAAGAGGCCCTCTCAACAGGAACGGCGAGAGGAACTCCAGGGTCGTGCCACCATTCCAAGAGTCCCCCAGATGTCTCAGTCCATTCCAGAGGAACCTCTTTTCCCTTCACCGGCTCGTCTTTAACGCCGAGGATCGACTCACACCAAGGTGGCACGTGGCACAGCCCTGCGGGAAAGCCTCGTGGGAAAGCCTCAAGGGACAGCTTCGAGGGAAAGCCACAGATCCCTTGATCCACGTGACAGGAAGCGTGACACTACTGCTGCAGCTCGGGAGGAAAGCGCACGTGCATGCCCCCACTCGAGACGACGCCTGACTCCCCTGGGGAGACTCAGAAGCACCCCAAGATCCATGGCAACACTGGAGAGGAATCCTCAGGTTCCGGCCCCGACTCCACACAAGGACTGAGGCCCCGGCATGGACGGGAGAGGAATCCCGAGAGGTCCCCTAACAACTCGCATGGGGACTGGCCTTTCCTGAGGCCACCAGAGCGGGTCCCTGAGGTCCCCGTCGTAACTCGAGAAGACCTGCTGCAACTCGAGAAAATCCAGGAGGTTCTCCCCTCCAGGCGAGATGAGGCCCATTTCCGCTGAGGCGTCTCGAGGCTGATCACACCTCCCCTCTGGAACTTCGAAAGGGTCCTTCACACCCTTGGTGCAAATCAAGAAGTCCCCCGAGATACCCGTCTCAACTCGAGGGGAATCACGAGGGTCCCGCCCACATCCAGAGGAGCCCCGTTTCCGCCTCGTAGCTCGAGATGAGGGATCCTTTCCCTGCTTCGTCGGGAAAGAGTTCCCGGCGTTCCCGTCGCATCTGAAGAGGAGGCCCTCTCAACAGGAATGGCGAGAGGAACTCCAGGGTCGTGCCACCATTCCAAGAGTCCCCCAGATGTCTCAGTCCATTCCAGAGGAACCTCTTTTCCCTTCATCGGATCGTCTTTCACGCCGAGGATCGACTCACACCAAGGTGGCACGTGGCACAGCCCTGTGGGAAAGCCTCGTGGGAAAGCCTCGAGGGACAGCCTCGAGGGAAAGACACAGATCCCTTGATCCACGTGACAGGAAGCGTGACACTACTGCTGCAGCTCGGGAGGAAAGCGCACGTGCATGCCCCCACTCGAGACGAGGCCTGACTCCCCTGGGGAGACTCAGAAGCACCCCAAGATCCATGGCAACACTGGAGAGGAATCCTCAGGTTCCGGCCCCGACTCCACACAAGAACTGAGGCCCCGGTATGGACGGGAGAGGAATCCCGAGAGGTCCCCTAGCAACTCGCATGGGGACTGGCCTTTCCTGAGGCCACCAGAGCGGGTCCCTGAGGTCCCCGTCGTAACTCGAGAAGACCTGCCGCAACTCGAGAAAATCCAGGAGGTTCTCCCCTGCAGGCGAGAAGAGGCCCATTTCCGCTGAGGCGTCTCGAGGCTGATCACACCTCACCTCTGGAACTTCGAAAGGGTCCTTCACACCCTTGGTGCAAATCAAGAAGTTCCCCGACATACTGGTCTCCACTCGAGAGGAAACACGAGGGTCCGCCCACATCCAGAGGAGCCCCGTTTCCGCCTCGTAGCTCGAGGTGAGGGATCCTTTCCCTGCTTCGTCGGGAAAGAATTCCCGGCGTTCCTGTCGTATCTCAAGAGGAGGCCCACTGAACAGGAACGGCGAGAGGAACGCCAGGGTCGTGCCACCATTCCAAGAGTCCCCCAGATGTCTCAGTCCATTCCAGAGCAACCTCTTTTCCCTTCACCAGCTCGTCTTTCACTCCGAGGATCGACTCACACCAAGGTGGTACTTGGCACAGCCCTGTGGGAGAGCCTCGTGGGAAAGCCTTGAGGGAAAGCCTCGAGGGAAAGCCACAGATCCCTTGATCCACGTGACAGGAAGCCTGACCCTACTGCTGCAGCTCGGGAGGGAAGCGCACGTGCATGCCCCCACTCGAGACGCCGCCTGAATCCCCTGGGGAGACTCAGAGGCACCCCAAAATCCATGTCATCCCTGGAAAGGAATCCTCAGGTTCCGGGCCCGACTCCACACAAGGTCTTAGTCCCCGGCATCGACGGGAGAGGAATCCCGAGAGGCCCCCTAGCAACTCGCATGGGGACTGGCCTTTCCTGAGGCCACCAGAGCGGGTCCCTGAGGTCCCCGTCATAACTCGAGAAGACCTGCCGCAACTCGACAAAATCCAGGAGGTTCTCCCCTCCAGGCGAGATGAGGCCCATTTCTGCTGAGGCGTCTCGAGGCTGATCACATCTCACCTCTGGAACTTCGAAAGGCTCCTTCACACCCTTGGTGCAAATTAAGAAGTTCCCCGACCTAGCCGTATCCACTCGAGTGGAATCACGAGGGTCCCGCCCACATCCAGAGGAGCCCCGTTTCCGCCTCCTAGCTCGAGATCAGGGATCCTTTACCTGCTTCGTCGGGAAAGAGTTCCCGGCGTTCCCGTCGCATCTCAAGAGGAGGCCCTCTCAACAGGAACGGCGAGAGGAACTCCAGGGTCGTGCCACCATTCCAAGAGTCCCCCAGATGTCTCAGTCCATTCCAGAGGAACCTCTTTTCCCTTCACCGGATCGTCTTTCACGCCGAGGGTCGACTCACACCAAGGTGGCACGTGGCACAGCCCTGTGGGAAAGACTCGAGGGACAGCCTCGAGGGAAAGCCTCGAGGGAAAGCCACAGATCCCTTGATTCACGTGACAGGAAGCGTGACACTACTGCTGCAGCTCGGGAGGAAAGCGCACGTGCATGCCCCCACTCGAGACGAGGCCTGACTCCCCTGGGGAGACTCAGAAGCACCCCAAGATACATGGCAACACTGGAGAGGAATCCTCAGGTTCCGGCCCCGACTCCACACAAGGACTGAGGCCCCGGCCTGGACGGGAGAGGAATCCCGAGAGGTCCCCTAGCTACTCGCATGGGGACTGGCCTTTCCTGAGGCCACCAGAGCGGGTCCCTGAGGTCCCCGTTGTAACTCGAGAAGACCTGCCACAACTCTAGAAAATCCAGGAGGTTCTCCCCTCCAGGCGAGATGAGGCCCATTTCCGCTGAGGCGTCTCGAGGCTGATCACACCTCACCTCTGGAACTTCGAAAGGGTCCTTCACACCCTTGGTTCAAATCAAGAAGTCCCCCGAGATACCCGTCTCCACTCGAGGGGAATCACGAGGGTCCCGCCCACATCCAGAGGAGCCCCGTTTCCGCCTCGTAGCTCGAGATGAGGGATCCTTTCCCTGCTTCGTCGGGAAAGAGTTCCCGGCGTTCCCGTCGCATCTCAAGAGGAGGCCCTCTCAACAGGAATGGCGAGAGGAACTCCAGGGTCGTGCCACCATTCCAAGAGTCCCCCAGATGTCTCAGTCCATTCGAGAGGAACCTCTTTTCCCTTCACCGGATCGTCTTTCATGCCGAGGATCGACTCACACCAAGGTGGCACGTGGCACAGCCCTGTGGGAAAGCCTCGTGGGAAAGCCTCGAGGGACAGCCTCGAGGGAAAGCCACAGATCCCTTGATCCACGTGACAGGAAGCGTGACACTACTGCTGCAGCTCGGGAGGAAAGCGCACGTGCATGCCCCCACTCGAGACGAGGCCTGACTCCCTGGGGATACTCAGAAGCACCCCAAGATCCATGGCAACACTGGAGAGGAATCCTCAGGTTCCGGCCCCGACTCCACACAAGGTCTTAGGCCCCGGCATGGACGGGAGAGCAATCCAGAGATGGCCCCTAGCAACTCGCATGGGGACTGGCCTTTCCTGAGGCCACCAGAGCGGGTCCCTGAGGTCTCCGTCGTAACTCGAGAAGACCTGCCGAAACTCGAGAAAATCCAGGAGGTTCTCCTCTCCAGGCGAGATGAGGCCCATTTCCGCTGAGGCGTCTTGAGGCTGATCACACCTTACCTCTGTACCTTCGAAAGGGTCCTTCACACCTATGGTGCAAATCAAGAAGTTCCCCGACATACCCGTCTTCACTCGAGAGGAAACACGAGGGTCCCGTCCACATCCAGAGGAGCCCCGTTTCTGCCTCGTAGCTCAAGATGAGGGATCCTTTCCCTGCTTCGTCGGGAAAGAGTTCCCGGCGTTCCCGTCGCATCTCAAGAGGAGGCCCTCTCAACAGGAACGGCGAGAGGAACTCCAGGGTCGTGCCACCATTCCAAGAGTCCCCCAGATGTCTCAGTCCATTCCAGAGGAACCTCTTTTCCCTTCACCGGATCGTCATTCACGCCGAGGATCGACTCACACCAAGGTGGCACGTGGCGCAGCCCTGTGGGAAAGCCTCGTGGGAAAGCCTCGAGGGACAGCCTCGAGGGAAAGCCACAGATCCCTTGATCCACGTGACAGGAAGCGTGACACTACTGCTGCAGCTCGGGAGGAAAGCGCACGTGCATGCCCCCACTCGAGACGAGGCCTGACTCCCTGGGGATACTCAGAAGCACCCCAAGATCCATGGCAACACTGGAGAGGAATCCTCAGGTTCCGGCCCCGACTCCACACAAGGTCTTAGGCCCCGGCATGGACGGGAGAGCAATCCAGAGATGGCCCCTAGCAACTCGCATGGGGACTGGCCTTTCCTGAGGCCACCAGAGCGGGTCCCTGAGGTCCCCGTCGTAACTCGAGAAGACCTGCCGAAACTCGAGAAAATCCAGGAGGTTCTCCTCTCCAGGCGAGATGAGGCCCATTTCCGCTGAGGCGTCTTGAGGCTGATCACACCTTTCCTCTGTACCTTCGAAAGGGTCCTTCACACCCTTGGTGCAAATCAAGAAGTTCCCCAACATACTGGTCTCCACTCGAGAGGAAACACGAGGGTCCGCCCACATCCAGAGGAGCCCCGTTTCCGCCTCGTAGCTCGAGGTGAGGGATCCTTTCCCTGCTTCGTCGGGAAAGAATTCCCGGCGTTCCTGTCGTATCTCAAGGGGAGGCCCACTGAACAGGAACGGCGAGAGGAACGCCAGGGTCGTGCCACCATTCCAAGAGTCCCCCAGATGTCTCAGTCCATTCCAGAGCAACCTCTTTTCCCTTCACCAGCTCGTCTTTCACTCCGAGGATCGACTCACACCAAGGTGGTACTTGGCACAGCCCTGTGGGAGAGCCTCGTGGGAAAGCCTTGAGGGAAAGCCTCGAGGGAAAGCCACAGATCCCTTGATCCACGTGACAGGAAGCCTGACCCTACTGCTGCAGCTCGGGAGGGAAGCGCACGTGCATGCCCCCACTCGAGACGCCGCCTGAATCCCCTGGGGAGACTCAGAGGCACCCCAAAATCCATGTCATCCCTGGAAAGGAATCCTCAGGTTCCGGGCCCGACTCCACACAAGGTCTTAGTCCCCGGCATCGACGGGAGAGGAATCCCGAGAGGCCCCCTAGCAACTCGCATGGGGACTGGCCTTTCCTGAGGCCACCCGAGCGGGTCCCTGAGGTCCCCGTCATAACTCGAGAAGACCTGCCGCAACTCGACAAAATCCAGGAGGTTCTCCCCTCCAGGCGAGATGAGGCCCATTTCTGCTGAGGCGTCTCGAGGCTGATCACATCTCACCTCTGGAACTTCGAAAGGCTCCTTCACACCCTTGGTGCAAATAAAGAAGTTCCCCGACCTAGCCGTATCCACTCGAGTGGAATCACGAGGGTCCCGCCCACATCCAGAGGAGCCCCGTTTCCGCCTCCTAGCTCGAGATCAGGGATCCTTTCCCTGCTTCGTCGGGAAAGAGTTCCCGGCGTTCCCGTCGCATCTCAAGAGGAGGCCCTCTCAACAGGAACGGCGAGAGGAACTCCAGGGTCGTGCCACCATTCCAAGAGTCCCCCAGATGTCTCAGACCATTCCAGAGGAACCTCTTTTCCCTTCACCGGATCGTCTTTCACGCCGAGGGTCGACTCACACCAAGGTGGCACGTGGCACAGCCCTGTGGGAAAGACTCGAGGGACAGCCTCGAGGGAAAGCCTCGAGGGAAAGCCACAGATCCCTTGATTCACGTGACAGGAAGCGTGACACTACTGCTGCAGCTCGGGAGGAAAGCGCACGTGCATGCCCCCACTCGAGACGAGGCCTGACTCCCCTGGGGAGACTCAGAAGCACCCCAAGATACATGGCAACACTGGAGAGGAATCCTCAGGTTCCGGCCCCGACTCCACACAAGGACTGAGGCCCCGGCCTGGACGGGAGAGGAATCCCGAGAGGTCCCCTAGCTACTCGCATGGGGACTGGCCTTTCCTGAGGCCACCAGAGCGGGTCCCTGAGGTCCCCGTTGTAACTCGAGAAGACCTGCCACAACTCTAGAAAATCCAGGAGGTTCTCCCCTCCAGGCGAGATGAGGCCCATTTCCGCTGAGGCGTCTCGAGGCTGATCACACCTCACCTCTGGAACTTCGAAAGGGTCCTTCACACCCTTGGTTCAAATCAAGAAGTCCCCCGAGATACCCGTCTCCACTCGAGGGGAATCACGAGGGTCCCGCCCACATCCAGAGGAGCCCCGTTTCCGCCTCGTAGCTCGAGATGAGGGATCCTTTCCCTGCTTCGTCGGGAAAGAGTTCCCGGCGTTCCCGTCGCATCTCAAGAGGAGGCCCTCTCAACAGGAATGGCGAGAGGAACTCCAGGGTCGTGCCACCATTCCAAGAGTCCCCCAGATGTCTCAGTCCATTCCAGAGGAACCTCTTTTCCCTTCACCGGATCGTCTTTCATGCCGAGGATCGACTCACACCAAGGTGGCACGTGGCACAGCCCTGTGGGAAAGCCTCGTGGGAAAGCCTCGAGGGACAGCCTCGAGGGAAAGCCACAGATCCCTTGATCCACGTGACAGGAAGCGTGACACTACTGCTGCAGCTCGGGAGGAAAGCGCACGTGCATGCCCCCACTCGAGACGAGGCCTGACTCCCTGGGGATACTCAGAAGCACCCCAAGATCCATGGCAACACTGGAGAGGAATCCTCAGGTTCCGGCCCCGACTCCACACAAGGTCTTAGGCCCCGGCATGGACGGGAGAGCAATCCAGAGATGGCCCCTAGCAACTCGCATGGGGACTGGCCTTTCCTGAGGCCACCAGAGCGGGTCCCTGAGGTCTCCGTCGTAACTCGAGAAGACCTGCCGAAACTTGAGAAAATCCAGGAGGTTCTCCTCTCCAGGCGAGATGAGGCCCATTTCCGCTGAGGCGTCTTGAGGCTGATCACACCTTACCTCTGTACCTTCGAAAGGGTCCTTCACACCTATGGTGCAAATCAAGAAGTTCCCCGACATACCCGTCTTCACTCGAGAGGAATCACGAGGGTCCCGTCCACATCCAGAGGAGCCCCGTTTCCGCCTCGTAGCTCGAGATGAGGGATCCTTTCCCTGCTTCGTCGGGAAAGAGTTCCCGGCGTTCCCGTCGCATCTCAAGAGGAGGCCCTCTCAACAGGAATGGCGAGAGGAACTCCAGGGTCGTGCCACCATTCCAAGAGTCCCCCAGATGTCTCAGTCCATTCCAGAGGAACCTCTTTTCCCTTCACCGGATCGTCTTTCATGCCGAGGATCGACTCACACCAAGGTGGCACGTGGCACAGCCCTGTGGGAAAGCCTCGTGGGAAAGCCTCGAGGGACAGCCTCGAGGGAAAGCCACAGATCCCTTGATCCACGTGACAGGAAGCGTGACACTACTGCTGCAGCTCGGGAGGAAAGCGCACGTGCATGCCCCCACTCGAGACGAGGCCTGACTCCCTGGGGATACTCAGAAGCACCCCAAGATCCATGGCAACACTGGAGAGGAATCCTCAGGTTCCGGCCCCGACTCCACACAAGGTCTTAGGCCCCGGCATGGACGGGAGAGCAATCCAGAGATGGCCCCTAGCAACTCGCATGGGGACTGGCCTTTCCTGAGGCCACCAGAGCGGGTCCCTGAGGTCTCCGTCGTAACTCGAGAAGACCTGCCGAAACTCGAGAAAATCCAGGAGGTTCTCCTCTCCAGGCGAGATGAGGCCCATTTCCGCTGAGGCGTCTTGAGGCTGATCACACCTTACCTCTGTACCTTCGAAAGGGTCCTTCACACCTATGGTGCAAATCAAGAAGTTCCCCGACATACCCGTCTTCACTCGAGAGGAAACACGAGGGTCCCGTCCACATCCAGAGGAGCCCCGTTTCTGCCTCGTAGCTCAAGATGAGGGATCCTTTCCCTGCTTCGTCGGGAAAGAGTTCCCGGCGTTCCCGTCGCATCTCAAGAGGAGGCCCTCTCAACAGGAACGGCGAGAGGAACTCCAGGGTCGTGCCACCATTCCAAGAGTCCCCCAGATGTCTCAGTCCATTCCAGAGGAACCTCTTTTCCCTTCACCGGATCGTCATTCACGCCGAGGATCGACTCACACCAAGGTGGCACGTGGCGCAGCCCTGTGGGAAAGCCTCGTGGGAAAGCCTCGAGGGACAGCCTCGAGGGAAAGCCACAGATCCCTTGATCCACGTGACAGGAAGCGTGACACTACTGCTGCAGCTCGGGAGGAAAGCGCACGTGCATGCCCCCACTCGAGACGAGGCCTGACTCCCTGGGGATACTCAGAAGCACCCCAAGATCCATGGCAACACTGGAGAGGAATCCTCAGGTTCCGGCCCCGACTCCACACAAGGTCTTAGGCCCCGGCATGGACGGGAGAGCAATCCAGAGATGGCCCCTAGCAACTCGCATGGGGACTGGCCTTTCCTGAGGCCACCAGAGCGGGTCCCTGAGGTCCCCGTCGTAACTCGAGAAGACCTGCCGAAACTCGAGAAAATCCAGGAGGTTCTCCTCTCCAGACGAGATGAGGCCCATTTCCGCTGAGGCGTCTTGAGGCTGATCACACCTTACCTCTGTACCTTCGAAAGGGTCCTTCACACCCTTGGTGCAAATCAAGAAGTTCCCCAACATACTGGTCTCCACTCGAGAGGAAACACGAGGGTCCGCCCACATCCAGAGGAGCCCCGTTTCCGCCTCGTAGCTCGAGGTGAGGGATCCTTTCCCTGCTTCGTCGGGAAAGAATTCCCGGCGTTCCTGTCGTATCTCAAGGGGAGGCCCACTGAACAGGAACGGCGAGAGGAACGCCAGGGTCGTGCCACCATTCCAAGAGTCCCCCAGATGTCTCAGTCCATTCCAGAGCAACCTCTTTTCCCTTCACCAGCTCGTCTTTCACTCCGAGGATCGACTCACACCAAGGTGGTACTTGGCACAGCCCTGTGGGAGAGCCTCGTGGGAAAGCCTTGAGGGAAAGCCTCGAGGGAAAGCCACAGATCCCTTGATCCACGTGACAGGAAGCCTGACCCTACTGCTGCAGCTCGGGAGGGAAGCGCACGTGCATGCCCCCACTCGAGACGCCGCCTGAATCCCCTGGGGAGACTCAGAGGCACCCCAAAATCCATGTCATCCCTGGAAAGGAATCCTCAGGTTCCGGGCCCGACTCCACACAAGGTCTTAGTCCCCGGCATCGACGGGAGAGGAATCCCGAGAGGCCCCCTAGCAACTCGCATGGGGACTGGCCTTTCCTGAGGCCACCCGAGCGGGTCCCTGAGGTCCCCGTCATAACTCGAGAAGACCTGCCGCAACTCGACAAAATCCAGGAGGTTCTCCCCTCCAGGCGAGATGAGGCCCATTTCTGCTGAGGCGTCTCGAGGCTGATCACATCTCACCTCTGGAACTTCGAAAGGCTCCTTCACACCCTTGGTGCAAATAAAGAAGTTCCCCGACCTAGCCGTATCCACTCGAGTGGAATCACGAGGGTCCCGCCCACATCCAGAGGAGCCCCGTTTCCGCCTCCTAGCTCGAGATCAGGGATCCTTTCCCTGCTTCGTCGGGAAAGAGTTCCCGGCGTTCCCGTCGCATCTCAAGAGGAGGCCCTCTCAACAGGAACGGCGAGAGGAACTCCAGGGTCGTGCCACCATTCCAAGAGTCCCCCAGATGTCTCAGACCATTCCAGAGGAACCTCTTTTCCCTTCACCGGATCGTCTTTCACGCCGAGGGTCGACTCACACCAAGGTGGCACGTGGCACAGCCCTGTGGGAAAGACTCGAGGGACAGCCTCGAGGGAAAGCCTCGAGGGAAAGCCACAGATCCCTTGATTCACGTGACAGGAAGCGTGACACTACTGCTGCAGCTCGGGAGGAAAGCGCACGTGCATGCCCCCACTCGAGACGAGGCCTGACTCCCCTGGGGAGACTCAGAAGCACCCCAAGATACATGGCAACACTGGAGAGGAATCCTCAGGTTCCGGCCCCGACTCCACACAAGGACTGAGGCCCCGGCCTGGACGGGAGAGGAATCCCGAGAGGTCCCCTAGCTACTCGCATGGGGACTGGCCTTTCCTGAGGCCACCAGAGCGGGTCCCTGAGGTCCCCGTTGTAACTCGAGAAGACCTGCCACAACTCTAGAAAATCCAGGAGGTTCTCCCCTCCAGGCGAGATGAGGCCCATTTCCGCTGAGGCGTCTCGAGGCTGATCACACCTCACCTCTGGAACTTCGAAAGGGTCCTTCACACCCTTGGTTCAAATCAAGAAGTCCCCCGAGATACCCGTCTCCACTCGAGGGGAATCACGAGGGTCCCGCCCACATCCAGAGGAGCCCCGTTTCCGCCTCGTAGCTCGAGATGAGGGATCCTTTCCCTGCTTCGTCGGGAAAGAGTTCCCGGCGTTCCCGTCGCATCTCAAGAGGAGGCCCTCTCAACAGGAATGGCGAGAGGAACTCCAGGGTCGTGCCACCATTCCAAGAGTCCCCCAGATGTCTCAGTCCATTCCAGAGGAACCTCTTTTCCCTTCACCGGATCGTCTTTCATGCCGAGGATCGACTCACACCAATGTGGCACGTGGCACAGCCCTGTGGGAAAGCCTCGTGGGAAAGCCTCGAGGGACAGCCTCGAGGGAAAGCCACAGATCCCTTGATCCACGTGACAGGAAGCGTGACACTACTGCTGCAGCTCGGGAGGAAAGCGCACGTGCATGCCCCCACTCGAGACGAGGCCTGACTCCCTGGGGATACTCAGAAGCACCCCAAGATCCATGGCAACACTGGAGAGGAATCCTCAGGTTCCGGCCCCGACTCCACACAAGGTCTTAGGCCCCGGCATGGACGGGAGAGCAATCCAGAGATGGCCCCTAGCAACTCGCATGGGGACTGGCCTTTCCTGAGGCCACCAGAGCGGGTCCCTGAGGTCTCCGTCGTAACTCGAGAAGACCTGCCGAAACTTGAGAAAATCCAGGAGGTTCTCCTCTCCAGGCGAGATGAGGCCCATTTCCGCTGAGGCGTCTTGAGGCTGATCACACCTTACCTCTGTACCTTCGAAAGGGTCCTTCACACCTATGGTGCAAATCAAGAAGTTCCCCGACATACCCGTCTTCACTCGAGAGGAATCACGAGGGTCCCGTCCACATCCAGAGGAGCCCCGTTTCTGCCTCGTAGCTCAAGATGAGGGATCCTTTCCCTGCTTCGTCGGGAAAGAGTTCCCGGCGTTCCCGTCGCATCTCAAGAGGAGGCCCTCTCAACAGGAACGGCGAGAGGAACTCCAGGGTCGTGCCACCATTCCAAGAGTCCCCCAGATGTCTCAGTCCATTCCAGAGGAACCTCTTTTCCCTTCACCGGATCGTCATTCACGCCGAGGATCGACTCACACCAAGGTGGCAGGTGGCGCAGCCCTGTGGGAAAGCCTCGTGGGAAAGCCTCGAGGGACAGCCTCGAGGGAAAGCCACAGATCCCTTGATCCACGTGACAGGAAGCGTGACACTACTGCTGCAGCTCGGGAGGAAAGCGCACGTGCATGCCCCCACTCGAGACGAGGCCTGACTCCCTGGGGATACTCAGAAGCACCCCAAGATCCATGGCAACACTGGAGAGGAATCCTCAGGTTCCGGCCCCGACTCCACACAAGGTCTTAGGCCCCGGCATGGACGGGAGAGCAATCCAGAGATGGCCCCTAGCAACTCGCATGGGGACTGGCCTTTCCTGAGGCCACCAGAGCGGGTCCCTGAGGTCCCCGTCGTAACTCGAGAAGACCTGCCGAAACTCGAGAAAATCCAGGAGGTTCTCCTCTCCAGGCGAGATGAGGCCCATTTCCGCTGAGGCGTCTTGAGGCTGATCACACCTTACCTCTGTACCTTCGAAAGGGTCCTTCACACCCTTGGTGCAAATCAAGAAGTTCCCCAACATACTGGTCTCCACTCGAGAGGAAACACGAGGGTCCGCCCACATCCAGAGGAGCCCCGTTTCCGCCTCGTAGCTCGAGGTGAGGGATCCTTTCCCTGCTTCGTCGGGAAAGAATTCCCGGCGTTCCTGTCGTATCTCAAGGGGAGGCCCACTGAACAGGAACGGCGAGAGGAACGCCAGGGTCGTGCCACCATTCTAAGAGTCCCCCAGATGTCTCAGTCCATTCCAGAGCAACCTCTTTTTCCTTCACCAGCTCGTCTTTCACTCCGAGGATCGACTCACACCAAGGTGGTACTTGGCACAGCCCTGTGGGAGAGCCTCGTGGGAAAGCCTTGAGGGAAAGCCTCGAGGGAAAGCCACAGATCCCTTGATCCACGTGACAGGAAGCCTGACCCTACTGCTGCAGCTCGGGAGGGAAGCGCACGTGCATGCCCCCACTCGAGACGCCGCCTGAATCCCCTGGGGAGACTCAGAGGCACCCCAAAATCCATGTCATCCCTGGAAAGGAATCCTCAGGTTCCGGGCCCGACTCCACACAAGGTCTTAGTCCCCGGCATCGACGGGAGAGGAATCCCGAGAGGCCCCCTAGCAACTCGCATGGGGACTGGCCTTTCCTGAGGCCACCAGAGCGGGTCCCTGAGGTCCCCGTCATAACTCGAGAAGACCTGCCGCAACTCGACAAAATCCAGGAGGTTCTCCCCTCCAGGCGAGATGAGGCCCATTTCTGCTGAGGCGTCTCGAGGCTGATCACATCTCACCTCTGGAACTTCGAAAGGCTCCTTCACACCCTTGGTGCAAATAAAGAAGTTCCCCGACCTAGTCGTATCCACTCGAGTGGAATCACGAGGGTCCCTCCCACATCCAGAGGAGCCCCGTTTCCGCCTCCTAGCTCGAGATCAGGGATCCTTTCCCTGCTTCGTCGGGAAAGAGTTCCCGGCGTTCCCGTCGCATCTCAAGAGGAGGCCCTCTCAACAGGAACGGCGAGAGGAACTCCAGGGTCGTGCCACCATTCCAAGAGTCCCCCAGATGTCTCAGTCCATTCCAGAGGAACCTCTTTTCCCTTCACCGGATCGTCTTTCACGCCGAGGGTCGACTCACACCAAGGTGGCACGTGGCACAGCCCTGTGGGAAAGACTCGAGGGACAGCCTCGAGGGAAAGCCTCGAGGGAAAGCCACAGATCCCTTGATTCACGTGACAGGAAGCGTGACACTACTGCTGCAGCTCGGGAGGAAAGCGCACGTGCATGCCCCCACTCGAGACGAGGCCTGACTCCCCTGGGGAGACTCAGAAGCACCCCAAGATCCATGGCAACACTGGAGAGGAATCCTCAGGTTCCGGCCCCGACTCCAGACAAGGACTGAGGCCCCGGCCTGGACGGGAGAGGAATCCCGAGAGGTCCCCTAGCTACTCGCATGGGGACTGGCCTTTCCTGAGGCCACCAGAGCGGGTCCCTGAGGTCCCCGTTGTAACTCGAGAAGACCTGCCACAACTCTAGAAAATCCAGGAGGTTCTCCCCTCCAGGCGAGATGAGGCCCATTTCCGCTGAGGCGTCTTGAGGCTGATCACACCTTACCTCTGTACCTTCGAAAGGGTCCTTCACACCTATGGTGCAAATCAAGAAGTTCCCCGACATACCCGTCTTCACTCGAGAGGAATCACGAGGGTCCCGTCCACATCCAGAGGAGCCCCGTTTCTGCCTCGTAGCTCAAGATGAGGGATCCTTTCCCTGCTTCGTCGGGAAAGAGTTCCCGGCGTTCCCGTCGCATCTCAAGAGGAGGCCCTCTCAACAGGAACGGCGAGAGGAACTCCAGGGTCGTGCCACCATTCCAAGAGTCCCCCAGATGTCTCAGTCCATTCCAGAGGAACCTCTTTTCCCTTCACCGGATCGTCATTCACGCCGAGGATCGACTCACACCAAGGTGGCACGTGGCGCAGCCCTGTGGGAAAGCCTCGTGGGAAAGCCTCGAGGGACAGCCTCGAGGGAAAGCCACAGATCCCTTGATCCACGTGACAGGAAGCGTGACACTACTGCTGCAGCTCGGGAGGAAAGCGCACGTGCATGCCCCCACTCGAGACGAGGCCTGACTCCCTGGGGATACTCAGAAGCAGCCCAAGATCCATGGCAACACTGGAGAGGAATCCTCAGGTTTCGGCCCCGACTCCACACAAGGTCTTAGGCCCCGGCATGGACGGGAGAGCAATCCAGAGATGGCCCCTAGCAACTCGCATGGGGACTGGCCTTTCCTGAGGCCACCAGAGCGGGTCCCTGAGGTCCCCGTCGTAACTCGAGAAGACCTGCCGAAACTCGAGAAAATCCAGGAGGTTCTCCTCTCCAGGCGAGATGAGGCCCATTTCCGCTGAGGCGTCTTGAGGCTGATCACACCTTACCTCTGTACCTTCGAAAGGGTCCTTCACACCCTTGGTGCAAATCAAGAAGTTCCCCAACATACTGGTCTCCACTCGAGAGGAAACACGAGGGTCCGCCCACATCCAGAGGAGCCCCGTTTCCGCCTCGTAGCTCGAGGTGAGGGATCCTTTCCCTGCTTCGTCGGGAAAGAATTCCCGGCGTTCCTGTCGTATCTCAAGGGGAGGCCCACTGAACAGGAACGGCGAGAGGAACGCCAGGGTCGTGCCACCATTCCAAGAGTCCCCCAGATGTCTCAGTCCATTCCAGAGCAACCTCTTTTCCCTTCACCAGCTCGTCTTTCACTCCGAGGATCGACTCACACCAAGGTGGTACTTGGCACAGCCCTGTGGGAGAGCCTCGTGGGAAAGCCTTGAGGGAAAGCCTCGAGGGAAAGCCACAGATCCCTTGATCCACGTGACAGGAAGCCTGACCCTACTGCTGCAGCTCGGGAGGGAAGCGCACGTGCATGCCCCCACTCGAGACGCCGCCTGAATCCCCTGGGGAGACTCAGAGGCACCCCAAAATCCATGTCATCCCTGGAAAGGAATCCTCAGGTTCCGGGCCCGACTCCACACAAGGTCTTAGTCCCCGGCATCGACGGGAGAGGAATCCCGAGAGGCCCCCTAGCAACTCGCATGGGGACTGGCCTTTCCTGAGGCCACCAGAGCGGGTCCCTGAGGTCCCCGTCATAACTCGAGAAGACCTGCCGCAACTCGACAAAATCCAGGAGGTTCTCCCCTCCAGGCGAGATGAGGCCCATTTCTGCTGAGGCGTCTCGAGGCTGATCACATCTCACCTCTGGAACTTCGAAAGGCTCCTTCACACCCTTGGTGCAAATAAAGAAGTTCCCCGACCTAGCCGTATCCACTCGAGTGGAATCACGAGGGTCCCTCCCACATCCAGAGGAGCCCCGTTTCCGCCTCCTAGCTCGAGATCAGGGATCCTTTCCCTGCTTCGTCGGGAAAGAGTTCCCGGCGTTCCCGTCGCATCTCAAGAGGAGGCCCTCTCAACAGGAACGGCGAGAGGAACTCCAGGGTCGTGCCACCATTCCAAGAGTCCCCCAGATGTCTCAGTCCATTCCAGAGGAACCTCTTTTCCCTTCACCGGATCGTCTTTCACGCCGAGGGTCGACTCACACCAAGGTGGCACGTGGCACAGCCCTGTGGGAAAGACTCGAGGGACAGCCTCGAGGGAAAGCCTCGAGGGAAAGCCACAGATCCCTTGATTCACGTGACAGGAAGCGTGACACTACTGCTGCAGCTCGGGAGGAAAGCGCACGTGCATGCCCCCACTCGAGACGAGGCCTGACTCCCCTGGGGAGACTCAGAAGCACCCCAAGATCCATGGCAACACTGGAGAGGAATCCTCAGGTTCCGGCCCCGACTCCAGACAAGGACTGAGGCCCCGGCCTGGACGGGAGAGGAATCCCGAGAGGTCCCCTAGCTACTCGCATGGGGACTGGCCTTTCCTGAGGCCACCAGAGCGGGTCCCTGAGGTCCCCGTTGTAACTCGAGAAGACCTGCCACAACTCTAGAAAATCCAGGAGGTTCTCCCCTCCAGGCGAGATGAGGCCCATTTCCGCTGAGGCGTCTTGAGGCTGATCACACCTTACCTCTGTACCTTCGAAAGGGTCCTTCACACCTATGGTGCAAATCAAGAAGTTCCCCGACATACCCGTCTTCACTCGAGAGGAATCACGAGGGTCCCGTCCACATCCAGAGGAGCCCCGTTTCTGCCTCGTAGCTCAAGATGAGGGATCCTTTCCCTGCTTCGTCGGGAAAGAGTTCCCGGCGTTCCCGTCGCATCTCAAGAGGAGGCCCTCTCAACAGGAACGGCGAGAGGAACTCCAGGGTCGTGCCACCATTCCAAGAGTCCCCCAGATGTCTCAGTCCATTCCAGAGGAACCTCTTTTCCCTTCACCGGATCGTCATTCACGCCGAGGATCGACTCACACCAAGGTGGCACGTGGCGCAGCCCTGTGGGAAAGCCTCGTGGGAAAGCCTCGAGGGACAGCCTCGAGGGAAAGCCACAGATCCCTTGATCCACGTGACAGGAAGCGTGACACTACTGCTGCAGCTCGGGAGGAAAGCGCACGTGCATGCCCCCACTCGAGACGAGGCCTGACTCCCTGGGGATACTCAGAAGCAGCCCAAGATCCATGGCAACACTGGAGAGGAATCCTCAGGTTTCGGCCCCGACTCCACACAAGGTCTTAGGCCCCGGCATGGACGGGAGAGCAATCCAGAGATGGCCCCTAGCAACTCGCATGGGGACTGGCCTTTCCTGAGGCCACCAGAGCGGGTCCCTGAGGTCCCCGTCGTAACTCGAGAAGACCTGCCGAAACTCGAGAAAATCCAGGAGGTTCTCCTCTCCAGGCGAGATGAGGCCCATTTCCGCTGAGGCGTCTTGAGGCTGATCACACCTTACCTCTGTACCTTCGAAAGGGTCCTTCACACCCTTGGTGCAAATCAAGAAGTTCCCCAACATACTGGTCTCCACTCGAGAGGAAACACGAGGGTCCGCCCACATCCAGAGGAGCCCCGTTTCCGCCTCGTAGCTCGAGGTGAGGGATCCTTTCCCTGCTTCGTCGGGAAAGAATTCCCGGCGTTCCTGTCGTATCTCAAGGGGAGGCCCACTGAACAGGAACGGCGAGAGGAACGCCAGGGTCGTGCCACCATTCCAAGAGTCCCCCAGATGTCTCAGTCCATTCCAGAGCAACCTCTTTTCCCTTCACCAGCTCGTCTTTCACTCCGAGGATCGACTCACACCAAGGTGGTACTTGGCACAGCCCTGTGGGAGAGCCTCGTGGGAAAGCCTTGAGGGAAAGCCTCGAGGGAAAGCCACAGATCCCTTGATCCACGTGACAGGAAGCCTGACCCTACTGCTGCAGCTCGGGAGGGAAGCGCACGTGCATGCCCCCACTCGAGACGCCGCCTGAATCCCCTGGGGAGACTCAGAGGCACCCCAAAATCCATGTCATCCCTGGAAAGGAATCCTCAGGTTCCGGGCCCGACTCCACACAAGGTCTTAGTCCCCGGCATCGACGGGAGAGGAATCCCGAGAGGCCCCCTAGCAACTCGCATGGGGACTGGCCTTTCCTGAGGCCACCAGAGTGGGTCCCTGAGGTCCCCGTCATAACTCGAGAAGACCTGCCGCAACTCGACAAAATCCAGGAGGTTCTCCCCTCCAGGCGAGATGAGGCCCATTTCTGCTGAGGCGTCTCGAGGCTGATCACATCTCACCTCTGGAACTTCGAAAGGCTCCTTCACACCCTTGGTGCAAATAAAGAAGTTCCCCGACCTAGCCGTATCCACTCGAGTGGAATCACGAGGGTCCCGCCCACATCCAGAGGAGCCCCGTTTCCGCCTCCTAGCTCGAGATCAGGGATCCTTTCCCTGCTTCGTCGGGAAAGAGTTCCCGGCGTTCCCGTCGCATCTCAAGAGGAGGCCCTCTCAACAGGAACGGCGAGAGGAACTCCAGGGTCGTGCCACCATTCCAAGAGTCCCCCAGATGTCTCAGTCCATTCCAGAGGAACCTCTTTTCCCTTCACCGGATCGTCTTTCACGCCGAGGGTCGACTCACACCAAGGTGGCACGTGGCACAGCCCTGTGGGAAAGACTCGAGGGACAGCCTCGAGGGAAAGCCTCGAGGGAAAGCCACAGATCCCTTGATTTACGTGACAGGAAGCGTGACACTACTGCTGCAGCTCGGGAGGAAAGCGCACGTGCATGCCCCCACTCGAGACGAGGCCTGACTCCCCTGGGGAGACTCAGAAGCACCCCAAGATACATGGCAACACTGGAGAGGAATCCTCAGGTTCCGGCCCCGACTCCACACAAGGACTGAGGCCCCGGCCTGGACGGGAGAGGAATCCCGAGAGGTCCCCTAGCTACTCGCATGGGGACTGGCCTTTCCTGAGGCCACCAGAGCGGGTCCCTGAGGTCCCCGTTGTAACTCGAGAAGACCTGCCACAACTCTAGAAAATCCAGGAGGTTCTCCCCTCCAGGCGAGATGAGGCCCATTTCCGCTGAGGCGTCTCGAGGCTGATCACACCTCACCTCTGGAACTTCGAAAGGGTCCTTCACACTCTTGGTTCAAATCAAGAATTCCGAGATACCCGTCTCCACTCGAGGGGAATCACGAGGGTCCCGCCCACATCCAGAGGAGCCCCGTTTCCGCCTCGTAGCTCGAGATGAGGGATCCTTTCCCTGCTTCGTCGGGAAAGAGTTCCCGGCGTTCCCGTCGCATCTCAAGAGGAGGCCCTCTCAACAGGAATGGCGAGAGGAACTCCAGGGTCGTGCCACCATTCCAAGAGTCCCCCAGATGTCTCAGTCCATTCCAGAGGAACCTCTTTTCCCTTCACCGGATCGTCTTTCATGCCGAGGATCGACTCACACCAAGGTGGCACGTGGCACAGCCCTGTGGGAAAGCCTCGTGGGAAAGCCTCGAGGGACAGCCTCGAGGGAAAGCCACAGATCCCTTGATCCACGTGACAGGAAGCGTGACACTACTGCTGCAGCTCGGGAGGAAAGCGCACGTGCATGCCCCCACTCGAGACGAGGCCTGACTCCCTGGGGATACTCAGAAGCACCCCAAGATCCATGGCAACACTGGAGAGGAATCCTCAGGTTCCGGCCCCGACTCCACACAAGGTCTTAGGCCCCGGCATGGACGGGAGAGCAATCCAGAGATGGCCCCTAGCAACTCGCATGGGGACTGGCCTTTCCTGAGGCCACCAGAGCGGGTCCCTGAGGTCTCCGTCGTAACTCGAGAAGACCTGCCGAAACTCGAGAAAATCCAGGAGGTTCTCCTCTCCAGGCGAGATGAGGCCCATTTCCGCTGAGGCGTCTTGAGGCTGATCACACCTTACCTCTGTACCTTCGAAAGGGTCCTTCACACCTATGGTGCAAATCAAGAAGTTCCCCGACATACTGGTCTCCACTCGAGAGGAAACACGAGGGTCCGCCCACATCCAGAGGAGCCCCTTTTCCGCCTCGTAGCTCGAGGTGAGGGATCCTTTCCCTGCTTCGTCGGGAAAGAATTCCCGGCGTTCCTGTCGTATCTCAAGAGGAGGCCCTCTGAACAGGAACGGCGAGAGGAACTCCAGGGTCGTGCCACCATTCCAAGAGTCTCCCAGATGTCTCAGTCCATTCCAAGGGAACCTCTTTTCCCTTCACCAGCTCGTCTTTCACTCCGAGGATCGACTCACACCAAGGTGGCACTTGGCACAGCCCTGTGGGAAAGCCTCGTGGGAAAGCCTCGAGGGAAAGCCTCGAGGGAAAGCCACAGATCCCTTGATCCACGTGACAGGAAGCCTGACCCTACTGCTGCAGCTCGGGAGGGAAGCGCACGTGCATGCCCCCACTCGAGATGCCGCCTGAATCCCCTGGGGAGACTCAGAGGCACCCCAAAATCCATGTCATCCCTGGAAAGGAATCCTCAGGTTCCGGGCGGGACTCCACACAAGGTCTTAGTCCCCGGCATCGACGGGAGAGGAATCCCGAGAGGCCCCCTAGCAACTCGCATGGGGACTGGCCTTTCCTGAGGCCACCCGAGCGGGTCCCTGAGGTCCCCGTCATAACTCGAGAAGACCTGCCGCAACTGGACAAAATCCAGGAGGTTCTCCCCTCCAGGCGAGATGAGGCCCATTTCTGCTAAGGCGTCTCGAGGCTGATCACATCTCACCTCTGGAACTTCGAAAGGCTCCTTCACAACCTTGGTGCAAATAAAGAAGTTCCCCGACCTAGCCGTATCCACTCGAGAGGAATCACGAGGGTCCCGCCCACATCCAGAGGAGCCCCGTTTCCGCCTCCTAGCTCGAGATCAGGGATCCTTTCCCTGCTTCGTCGGGAAAGAGTTCCCGGCGTTCCCGTCGCATCTCAAGAGGAGGCCCTCTCAACAGGAACGGCGAGAGGAACTCCAGGGTCGTGCCACCATTCCAAGAGTCCCCCAGATGTCTCAGTCCATTCCAAGGGAACCTCTTTTCCCTTCACCGGCACGTCTTACACGCAGAGGATCGACTCACACCAAGGTGGCACGTGGCACAGCCCTGTGGGAAAGCCTCGTGGGAAAGCCTCGAGGGACAGCCTCGAGGGAAAGCAACAGATCCCTTGATCCACGTGACAGGAAGCGTGACACTACTGCTGCAGCTCGGGAGGAAAGCGCACGTGCATGCCCCCACTCGAGACGAGGCCTGACTCCCCTGGGGAGACTCAGAAGCACCCCAAGATCCATGGCAACACTGGAGAGGAATCCTCAGGTTCCGGCCCCGACTCCACACAAGGACTGAGGCCCCGGCATGGACGGGAGAGGAATCCCGAGAGGTCCCCTAGCAACTCGCATGGGGACTGGCCTTTCCTGAGGCCACCAGAGCGGGTCCCTGAGGTCCCCGTCGTAACTCGAGAAGACCTGCCCCAACTCGAGAAAATCCAGGAGGTACTCCCCTCCAGGCGAGATGAGGCCCATTTCCGCTGAAGCGTCTCGAGGCTGATCACACCTCACCTCTGTAACTTCGAAAGGGTCATTCACACCCTTGGTGCAATTTAAGAAGTTCCCCGACATACCCGTCTCCACTCGAGAGGAAACACGTGGGTCCCGCCCACATCCAGAGGAGCCCCGTTTCCGCCTCGTAGCTCGAGATGAGGGATCCTTTCCCTGCTTCGTCGGGAAAGAGGTCCCGGCTTTCCCGTCGCCCCTCAAGAGGAGGCCCTCTCAACAGGAACGGCGAGAGGAACTCCAGGGTCGTGCCACAATTCCAAGAGTCCCCCAGATGTCTCAGTCCATTCCAGAGGAACCTCTTTTCCCTTCACCGGCTCGTCTTTCACGCCGAGGATCGACTCA